>NW_020664585.1:14670670-14801771 GCF_002925995.2 Terrapene triunguis
TGAAAGGTCATCGAGTCCAGCCCCCTGCCTTCACTAGCAGGACCAAGTACTGATTTTGCCCCAGATCCCCAAGTGGCCCCCTCAAGGATTGAACTCACAACCCTGGGTTTAGCAGGCCAATGCTCAAACCACTGAGCTATCCCTCCCCCCCTAAGGGGGTTTCCATATCGAAGCAGTAAACTGCCTTTTTGCTGTGTGTGTACAGTGCCTATAACACAACAATTCCTTGACTGGGGCCCATTGGTCTAGTATAATAAATAATAAAGCTGCAAAATTGAATATCCAGTGGAAGCTGGTTCTGTTTAAAATTGGATAAGGGGAAAATGACACACCCAGGTTAGCAGAAAACCATTTTACAACAGTAGGTAATCCTAGTGCAGTGGTATAGTACATTTAAATTAAATTAAATTAATGGAGATATCCTATCTCCTAGAACTGGAAGGGACCTTGAAAGGTCATCAAGTCCAGCCCCCTGCCTTCACTAGCATGACCAAGTACTGATTTTTGCCCCAGATCCCTAAGTGGCCCCCTCAAGGATTGAACTCACAACCCTGGGTTTAGCAGGCCAATGCTCAAACCACTGAGCTATCCCTCCCCCCATGAATTCAAGCAAAGTAGACAGAGCCAGCTCTGAGGATCCTCAATTGCCCTTTTCATTATTATGTTTCTCATAGCACTCACAATGTCCCTGGCAAAGTCGCTGCCCACAAAACGTGCCTTCTTTAGGGGACAAAAATTGTGGGCAGAAGAGAACCCTCAAATCTGGCAGGTGCAAAATTACCTAAAATAGAACTGATTTCCCCCCCCACACCATTTCTTGCTGACTTGTTAGTTAACAGCACAACCCTAAATGAACCCCTTCATTTTTGTGTGGTTAGTTTTAACTCGTGGTATTCAACCATAAAACATAAAGTTCATGTTTCTTTCCTCCTTGTCTTTAATCTCTGTAACCGACAAGCTATGGTAATGCTTTCTACACCGAGAAATTCAAAATCTGTTGCTGAACGTATTATTCTGTACTGTACTATTGGGGATCAAATGTCAAAAAGCACAGAATCTCTGATTCTCTTCCTTTCTTCAAGGGAAGGTCCAGATTGTTTCATGTTGTGAATTATTAATAGAAAAACAGTTAATAGATTTTCCCTAGGATATATGCTACAAATGTCTGTCCATCTTGGGTACTTTTATGGCCCTGATTACCATGGTATCGGAGCACCTCATAATCTTTAATGTATATAGATCCTCATAACACCCTTGTGAAGTACTGTTATTCCCATTTTACAGATGGGGAACTGAGGCACAGAGAAGCTAAGTGACTTGCCTAAGGCCACACAGGAAGTATATGGCTGAGTGGGGAATTTAACCAAGTCTCCGAGATCCAAGATTAGGTTCCTAACCACTGAGCCATTTTCCCTTTCTTCCCTTGTTAACTTTAAATGTTGGCTTATGGGAAATAGTTTTTTCTTAGGTGCTTTTCAGCTTCATTGTCTGGGGCCTCGGGAGGAGCTTAGATAGCAGTATTGCTTTGACAGGGAGTTTCAAATTCAGTTACACTCAATAGCTATACTATTTTAGGAGACCGTTGCTTCCACAAGATGCATTAAATTATTTGGAAGGACTAAGTGAGCCTGAGGATCAAAATGCAGCAGGAATCTTCAAGAGCAAGTCTAAATAAACATTCTTCCTTTCTCCTGAAAGGATGTTCAACAGCTTTGTCAGCAGATGTTTCCATAAAATGTTAAATACTGTGCCTTCCAACTCTCCAAAATGATTGTAATCTAATTTAAGGACAAGGAAACCAGCTTGGGAGGGTATGTCAAAGAACAGCAATATGTGTCAGTGCCTTGGGGTATGTCTACATTGATGGAGACGAAAAAAGGTGTGTTAGTCACTTGAGGTATGTCTACACTGCGAAGTTGTCGGCAAAACTTTTGTCTTTACTGGTACTTAAAAAAGCCCCTCCAGGAAAGACAAACGTTTTGACAAGGCAAGCGGCAGCGTGAACGCGACTTTGTCGGCAGGAGTGCTCTCCTGCCAACAAAGCTAACAGCGCTCATGGGGCTGGAAGTATTTTGTTGGCCAAAGTGCTGACAAAATACCAACAGAGTGTTTACACACGCTGACTTTTAGTGACAAGTGTGTCAACACAGCCTTGTCGCTAAAAGCTGCGTAGTGTAGACAAGCCCTTAGATTAGCTGACCTGCTTTAGTTAGCTCTGGTTGAAATAGCAGTGAAAACACAGCAACTGGGCTCTTAACTTGGGTTAGCTGCTCAAATTCAATCCTAGGCTCCCCTATAAGGCTTTAACTTGAGCTGCTAACTCAAGTTGGTGTGCCTTCACTGCTATTTTTACCAGAGTTAGCTAGCCCGAGTTAAGTACACACCTTTTTTTTTTTTTTTCTGTATAGACATACCCTTAGGGAACTAATGATTCAGCTCCATAAAAATGAAGGGTAATTAGACTCTGTGAATTAGCACCTCATTGTTATTCAGGGAGTAATTAAGGTTACACATAACCCATTTAGGTTGTTTTAGCTGTGTAGAACTGCAGTGGGTGGTTTGATTTAGCTGAAGGGACCACAGGAGAGACTGTCTGGTGGTGATAGTTTGGCTATCCAGTCAAAGGTTAAGGAAGGAATCTATAAATTCCACAGCAGGGGCTTTTACTGATTTGAACTAAATTGTTTTTTCTACCTATTTAGGACTACAAAAACTGAGAGTAGACCAGCTCTTAATTCTGCTTTTCGGTTGGTGTCCGTTATATTATCCCTGAAGACCCAGCAGCGCAGATTCTCCCTTCTTGCCGTGGCTGGTGGTAGCCAAAGGCCAATTCAAACAGGGTCATGAGAATCCCCCATCTCTTATTTCTCATTACATCAAAAATGTCTCAAAACTTTGAAAATATTTCTGTGCCAGCTAAGCTTTGCTTCACAGATCCCCATTCTAAATCCATAAAAATGAGTTTCCTGTGCATCTTTCCATTCATCCCGGAAATGACATTCTTTAAGGGAAATTCAAGTTGTCTGTTTGCATTATTATTTATTATAACCATTTATTTCTATTGTGGTGGTGTGTAAGAGCTCAGTCATGGGTTGGGGGGGGGCCCTCCATTTTGCTAGGTGTTGTACAAACATAGAACAAAAAGACAGTCCCTTCCTGAAAGTTTAGAAGAAGAGCTTTGTGTAGCTTGAAAGCTTGTCTTTCACCAACAGAAAGAGATCATCTCACCCACCTTGTCTCTCTACAGTGTAAATAGGCTGGGAGTCTCCCAGGGCAGGTCTTCACTACCCGCCGGATCGGCGGGTAGAGATCGAGCTATCAGGGATCGATTTATCGTGTCTCGTCTTGACGCGGCTAAATCGATCCCCGAACACGCTCCCCGTCAACTCTGGAACTCCAGCTCGCGAGAGGTGGAAGCGGAGTCGACAATACTGGTGTAGGCAACACTTTGGAGTTGTGGCTCCAAAGGCTTCAGAGCCCGAGCTCCAGCCTGAGCCTCAACTTTGAGTGCTGTCTTCACCGCTGATTTTAGAGCGTTAGGCACGACGAGCCCTGCAGACCCATGTCTGTCAGGGCTGCCCTGTGTGATGTAGAAGCACCCACAGATCTGTGCCCGAGGTCACACAGAAGGTCAGTGGCAGAGTTGGGAATACAACCCCTACTGCTCCAGTCTCCCTGTTCTCTCACCTCCTTACCAGGCAACTACAACAATTAGCACCTTAATCTTAATCGGCATGCTTGTGCAGTCTGTTTTTCTTTCAGATGTTTGAGATGCCAAACCTGTGATAGTGTAAAGTACCATAAAGTATGATTAGATAAGGGGACCTTAACAAAGGAAAGGGCATGCAGAGAGCAAAGCTGTTGGAAATAACAGGAGACTCTCCAAAGGAAATACATCTACATAGGGCAGATTCCCCCATCCAGGAGGGGGTCACTGAGCAGAAACCCCCAGACAGCACCCACTGCTCCTCGAAGGTGTCTAGGGAGGCAGCGGACATGGCCCAGAGGAACTCTGACCGGATGTGTGATCGAAGGGAGGAGCGGAAATAGACCCCACAGTTGCAGAGCACCTCCCCATCCAGCATCCTTCTCTTGGTATAATAGATGGCCACCTTGGCCAGCGCCCAGAGGTGGTTGACGAAGAGGTCTCGCAACTTCATGGGGCATTCTGCCCTGGGGAGCAGTATTTCAGCCTCTTGACCTGTTTATTCCAGTGTGTGTTTTCTTCAAGAAAGAAGAGAAACTGTGTATGTTTCCTCCCTAAGACAGGCAGTATGAGCCAGTGGGAGAGGAGCTCAGAAGGCCTGGGGTCTATTCCTGTCTGTGACCTCAGGCAAGTTGCTTCACTTCAGTTTCCCCACCTGTGAAATGGCAAAAAGGATACTTACCTCCTTTATAAAGTGCTTTGATCTCTGTGGATGGAAAGCCATAAATAAAAACAAGGGTTTTATTATATTGTCTGCAGTTCTTGAGGTGCTTGGCAAAGAGATTTAAATATTGTATCCCCCTTCTTTACATATGGGGTAACGGAGGCACTGAAAAATTAGGTGAGCAAGATCACAGCTGGGAAAGAATCCTTGGTCTCCTGAATCCTCAGTCCCATGAACAGTCCATTAGAGATCATCCCATTTAAAGAGATAATTACTTGTTCACTTCCACCATAAGTATAGCTACCTCTTGGTTTATTTAAAAAACTGTAGCACTATAAATGATTGTTTTTGTACACCTGAGCTGTTTCAAGAAAAAATCCAGACTAATCTTTTTGTTGTTTTTCTTTGCCTTTGTAGCGTGCCTCTTCTAGTCACTGTGTGGTTTAAAGAAAACACCAGTCTAATCCTCTGTAGAAAGGTTTTTTTTTTAGTAGCTGAGAAACTTTGAATGTTTAAACACGTTATAAATTAGATTTTCATGACTGGCTCATTGAGGAGTTTAGAAACCAGGGTAAAGTAACTTCATAACAGAATCTTCTGGGGGAGGACGCAGTGAATTTCACATGATGTATAAAGATAGCAGAAGGTAGTTAGCTCTAAACAAAGATGACATTTTAATCTTCCACAGCTCCCAGATTTTCTTCCTTCCTTGATTGCCAAGGATTCTCATTAATTTGAACCTCTTTGTCCCTGTTCCTCCTTTGTCCTGGAAAAAGTCTCCTTCTGTTTCACTTCAGTAAGAACTTCTGAATGGAAAGAAAATAGTATATAGGGTTGGTTTTTTAAAAAGACTCCTATGTACGGTGCTGTATGCGCTGTTAAAGCCAGCTAGGAAGTGAAGTCAGTCAGAAACCTGTGTAGTGCTGTCAACGCCTCAGCAGAGAAGGTGGCCAGCAGGAAAGCTAGAGGCAGCCCTGTTTTCAAATAAAAGTGCACTGGATGGTACATGTGCATCCTCTGTGCTGCAGTCATTGAAAGGTGGGCATCTCCCCGTTTTCCCTCTCCACACAATATGTGTGTGTGAGACAGAGACAGACAGTGACAGTCAACTTAGAACTCACACTCCTATCTACAAATTGCTTGCTGTCATAACAAGTAACGCCTCTTGTTATGAGGGGAACCAGCTGGGAGGTATAATTCCCAGCTCAGGTAGATGTACATGTGCCAACTCTGGTAGAGCTAGTGCACTAAAAATTGCAGTTTGGCTGTGGCAGCAGGGGCGATGGACGGGATTGTACTCAGGGACTAGCCCAAGCTGCTGCCTGTGCTGACACAACCACGTTGCTATTTTTAACATGCTAGCTGGTAAGAGCTAGCATGTGTATGTCTACCTAAGGTGGGGATTATACTTCCCGGCTTCAGCGTAGACATACCCTATAGTGCAGGAAACTAAAGGGGGAGGAAATTATCTCTCAGCTTGTTCACGTTGTGCATTTGACAGTATTTTGTGTAGAGTCACTTCCACTGTTTCCCCTGTAGTCAGCCCATTTCCCCTGGTGTCTTTCACACGGGGGGAAAGGAGGGCATTGTAAAGCCAAAATCAGCAGGAGCATCTAGGGGCATGGGGTATCCCAGAAGCCGCTTTTAACTCATTTTAAAAGGGAATTTCAAGTCTGGATTTTAACTTGTCTCTGTCTTTTAATTTGAAATAGACTGTTGTTTCTTTTTATTTTATTTTAGTTAAAATTCCTTTGGTTCTTTTCCCCTCATTTGAGGAACAGCAAATGCAAAAACAAAATTCCCAGGGGTTTCTGCAGCAGTGGTTATGAACCCATGGCCAAGCTGGGTCTGGGTATTTTCCAATGGAGGATTCTTTCTCTGCCTGGATTCTTATGCTGGGTCCCTAGTGGGATGACACATTGTGCAGTCTCAGGGATTCCCACTTCCCAAGCTGGCAGAGACAAAGAGCCTGATTCTCCTCTCTCTACCACCAGTGTGAATCGGAGGCAACTCTCTAAGTCAATGGAGTTACAGCAATGTGAAACCAGCATAGGTGAGCAGAGAATCAGGCTCTAGATATGATACATGCCATCACATTTGTTCTCTAAGACAGAGATTTGGGGTCTGCTTGGTCCTAATTTTAGTCCCATGCTGGACCCAAGCCCACCCAATGTGAGATGTCGAGTCATTTTCTGACCAACCTGGACCTTTTCCCCCAGAACCCGAGTCAGCGCCGGCATCTCCTGCCTTTGTAATACATGGGGTTGGTGCTGGCAGTGGCCGCATGCCCTGTGGCTGCCATTCACTGCCCATGGTATGCTGTGTGTGCACGCTACGGAGTGAGGGGTGCTGCAGTGTAGTGAGGTGGGGGTGACCGGCAAGCTCAGGGCATGCAGATGCTGCTGCACTGATCTCGTGTGCAGGAGTGGAGCCGACCCTAGTCTGAGAGGATCTGGTGGTTTTTCCTGACCCAGGCCTGACACTTTTGTAGTCAGGTCCCTTCAGTTTCAGGTCGGGTTGTAGGGCTCTACAGAGGTTGCCTACTAACTGCTGTATTAGCACCCTCCTGCCAAGTCCCCTGTAGATTGCTTGAAAATGACGTTAGAAGAGGTTGTGCATTGTGGTCTTCTAGCTGGAATGTGAGAAGGAAAGGTTCAGTCCACAGCTGGGAAGCAAGATTAAAGGTCTATGCAGGGTGTAGGGAAAAATGAGAGCCCATGTCGGTTTTGACTGTGTTGTGAAGCGAGAGCTGGGGTGTGGAAGAGTGAATGCAGAAACAGAAGTACAAAAATCATGCTTTTGAATTCAGAGATTAGCTGTCAGGCTGGGGAAGGGAGTGTGAAACCCCACACTTGGCATCTGTACTAGGAAAATCATTTCACATCTTTGCAGCATGGGTGATTGTTTCTGGACACAAAGGAAATGTTTGTCCAGAACCCATGCCCATATGAGAAGTTTTCATCCCGCCTCTCTCAGCCTCATCGCGCCTGGAGTCACTTAACCAGCCTCTTTGCTTTCCCAGCACTGGTCCAACTTTGCACTCTCTTGAAAGAAAGGTAGAGTCCTCAGTGTTGTACTGATGTCATTTAGTTGTCATCAAGACTCTGTTCCCTGCCCCACTCACATGCTGGCCAGATGGTCCTGGGTTTGGGCAATAGCCTGAGCAGCAAGTTAGGAAGGCCAGGGTATGTGTCCGAACACAGAAGCGAAGAAAGCCTGCCAGTTCTTGCTCTCTTGGTAATAACCAGTTTGACTGTATAGAGTGATGTTGTTTTTCACTGTCATCATGACCATTTTAGCTTTGGCCTTGTAAATTATGAACCTACAGGATGAAGTCAGACAACCCCTTCCTGCTCCCTCTTTCACAGCTAACATCAAGGCTTGTATTTGCCATACACCATAGAAAACCCCACATCTACCACAAATTATCCTTCCTAATGTCAGGAAAGTAAGCTCCTACCTGGTTCGGCTGGGGTTTTTTCTTGGGAAGTCGCTTAATGGACAGCACATGGGACTGAGGCTCAGGAATAGAACACAGCTGGCTTGTTGGGTGACCTTGGGCAATTCAGGTCACCTCTCTGCCTCAGTTTCCCCATATGCAAAATTGGGATAATGATACTGACCTCCTTTGTAAAGCACTTTTTGATCTCTGAATTAAAAGAGCTAGGTATTATTATTATTATTATATATTATTATGTATTTATTTATTTATTAATTAAATGTCTTCCTCTGCTCTCCCCCCCTTTACTTTTTGGCTAGAGGAAAACTTTCTCTAATGAAATTTAAAAGCCAGAAACCTCATCGTTTATATGAATAACAGATTAATGCTTGGATGGGAAATCTATTAGGTGTGGAGAGAGACTGAGAGAGGAATTCCTTAACATGCAGATTTATTATGCTGGCCCTGTGTTCTCCAAATTGGCTGCCTGTAAAAGGGTGGATTGATTTTTAAGTTGGCCTGGCTGGTTTTTAACGCCTTTAACAGCATCGGATCTGGCTGCCACCATAGAGGAGACCTTTGCTTTAGTTTCTTCACAAAGGATTGTATTTGTCCTCTCAGGGCGTCCCGTCTTTAGGGGACCCACCATTGCACCATACATTGGCAGGCGGTCATGCTTTAGCTCAGATGGACCTATGGCATGAGACTTGAGCCCACTAAATAACGCAACCTTTTTTCCTTCTCTCCTTTCAAACACACATGGGGGGGGGGACTCTTCTTTTTCAAATGTATTCTTCATTGTGGTCACTCTTGGCCCTGATGTGTGGAATTTTTCCACTCTCCCCCTCAGTTTGTTTGTGGAGATTTTTGTTCTTAGTATTGCCTTTTATTTGACCTTACTGTCTTTACCATCATATGGCTCCCTGAGCTCCTTGGCAGGGAGTGCTTTATGCATAAAATTATTAGTATTATTAAGATCCACAAAACAGAAGCTCTGCCCTATAGGGGTCCTGTATTTGGAATACACTCAGAACCCGCTCTCTGGGCTGGTGGCAAAGGATGTATATTGCAGATATGAGACACTTAGTTGCTTAGCAACAGGCTCCTGAGATGGAGATTGGAAGGAGAGCTCTTGCTGTGCCACTTATATAGATCCTCCTCCAGCAACCTGTCTGGGGAGGCAAATTTAAGCATCAGCCATGCACAAGATGAGGCTACATTGTTTAGTGCAGATGTAATGTGCCACATTAATAGACTAGCAAAAAAGAAGGTTGTGGATAACCAGTATGATGGCAGTGGGAGACCTTTGTTAATAAACAGTACTAAGTATGTTAAAGGTGCCACAGGACCCTCTGTTGCTTTTTACAGATTCAGACTAACACGGCTACCCCTCTGATACTTTTCACCTTGGAAGCACTTTACAGATGTTAATCATCACAACATTTCAGGGAGGTGTGTCCTGCAACTGTTAGCCTCTGGGTCTGTAAAAAGCAGATAAGTATTTGGCACACACTAAGTCAGTGGCAGAAGCGGGATTAGAACCCGGGAGTTCTTGGCTCTTTTGCTCACATTATTGTAACATTGAGAGCCACTAGATGGCCCCATATTGTAGTTGGTCTTGATAATTTGGGTTATCTGCATGAGTAAGGAGTTAGCTCTTGGAGAAGTGCTTACTGTCAGCTGTGGTGCTGCAGTTTAGAAACTGATCATCTGTCTACTACGTCTGTTCTCCAGTCATCCTACCTGAATCTGTTCTGCCTTAACCTCTTTCTTTCTGACTGAATGATTCTTAATTGTAGTTGTTGCCTATGAGGCAAATAAAACATGATGGGCTTCCTCCATTGTGTGGGGCAGCTGGCCTCAGTGAGGCTTTGAAAGCTCCATGTTGTAACTCCTCACTCTCTCATTGTTAGGGAATTATTTCAGAAAGGATTAAAAAATAGATAGGGGCCTCCTTTCTGGTTGGGGGGCTGTAAGTGCAGATAGTAAAGCTACCACCACTTATGGGACTGAAAACAGAACAAAAGGAAAAACTAATTATTGAAATAGTGCAGGTTGAGGAGATGAAGGCAGTAGATTGCAAAGACCCCTGTTCAGCAGTCCTTGCTCAGACCAAGACCCTGCTATGAAAAGAGAGCAGCAGAGCAGAAGAAAAATGGCACAGTTCACACTGGTTTTGGTGAGACTGCAGGCAGGAGTGATTGATTGCACCTGCTCTACCGATGTCTTTCTCGACAGTCAGTTATTGCCTTGTCAGCGAAGTGTGCCTGAGGCCTTATTTTACATGCTTGGGTAAGTGAACCACATCATTTTAATTCTGCACATGTTCCTCCTTCCAGAGCTGCTTTTGTTGTTGTTCACTCTAGAGCCTTAATTGTTTACAGTTCTGCAGGGTATTTGCCTGTTGCTCTTTCCTTAATGTCTGGTAAGGCTGACCACTAAGAGCCCTAATTTTAGTCCTATCAAGAACATTAATGAAAATACCCATTAATTAGTTCTTGCCCATGTTGCGTGCTACAAACTGGCAGGACCTAGTATGCTAAGATGGGTGGGGCGTCTCTTGTTGATCCCACAGTAACGTGTCCTCCGCAAAGTACCACCCCCTGCCCTCTGCTTGCACACTCTCACTCACATAAAAAAAGGGGGAAGAGGGATGGAAATGAGAATGATGGTGGTGTTTTCAAAGGAGCCTAAGAGAGTTTGGCACCCAAATCCCATCAAATTTCAGTGGAAATCCTCCAGGCTTTGCTGTTCTCAGCTGAAATTCTTTCATGCTAAAACATGGAATTTCCCCATGTGAAATTCATTTCTGGCAAAGGAGGCACTAGGAATTAGAGAGGCATTACGCTGCCAAGATAGCACTGTTGTCGCTGCAGGATACCTCTGCTGTACAAAAGGATGTTGCTGATCTGTCCTGCTTCAAAGCCCGTTCTTGAGGCTGAGCTGCTTCATCTCCGGTTGGAGTCACATGCTGTGCAACTGACAATTGGAGTCAGAATAAATAAGTTGGATTTGGTGGTTCTCAGTTCCTCCCCGGACTGGGGATGAGAAAGGGAGTCTGGTGATACAGGTGTTTTGTGTTTGTTTGAATAGGGCTATACTTTGGTTGGAATGCTTTCCAAAACTCCCCATAATCCAGAGGTTCTCAAACTGGGGGTCGGGACCCCTCAGGGGGTTGTGAGGTTATTACATGGGGGGGGTCGCGAGCTATCAGCCTCCACCCCAAGCCCCACTTTGCATCCAGCATTTATACTGGTGTTAAATATATAAAAAAGGTGTGTTTAATTTATAAAGAGGAGTCACACTCAGAGGCTTGCTGTTTGAAAGGGGTCACCAGTACAAAAGTTTGAGAACCACCGCCGTAATCAAAGCTGTTGTGGATTATGTTCCTTGGTTTGTGTTGTGCAGGAGGTTAGTCTGGCGGATCATAAAAACCTTAAAATCCTATCCTCAGAATCTATGAATCCATAGAAACCAGTGTAGATTGACCTGATGTCCTCTAAAGATTTAGTGGAGATCATCACACTTACACATCTGAAGAAATTCCTAGACTTCAGTGGAAGTCCTTAATTTTACGTCTGTTCTGTGTCTGAAAGCTTGTAACGAGCATCCTCAGTGAGTGCATTGGATGGGCACGAAACATTTTAATTCTCTAATCAGACCATCATTTTAAGCAGACGTCAATGTCTATATGTTAAGCATCTATAAAGCACTTAAACAAAATTGAGGCTGAAAGCTATACGGGGCACCAGCTGGCGTGGTGTTAACAAGATGCAGTTGTGTTTTTGAGAGAGACTATCGTAAATCAGTGGAGATTTGAGATGAAGTGGATAGAAACAGCAACTCACTGCAGATTTGCCACATTAAAAAGAATAACCTTCATTGCCACTTTCTCTAAATTGTTGATCTTTTTTTTAAAATGGCTTTGCCCTTGTGTTCCCTGTTATTTTAATAAGAGTTGTAAAAGTAATATATGTGTAATTAGAATTTAATAAATGGTCTGTGTTATCAGATGCAGTACATAAACTGGTTTAAACGATGGTGTAACCTTTGCTTTGTGTTCATCATCTAATGTTGAGATAACAGCTGGAAGTTGAGAGACTGACATGCAATTTTAAAATTGCATAGTTTGAAATTGCTGCTGTCTGCAAACATGTGACAATCTATTAATGACCTTTATGCTTTCTGAATGAAATGTATTATAACATATAATACATTAAAATTGTTGACTATCCTGGTGTATTTCTCCCTTTTATCAATGATTGTTTGGGATATGAATGAATAACTCATTCTGACATGGCTATTAGGGTGTTTGGAATTGTCCTTTGGAACCACTTGGATATTTGGCAACATTTGGATGAAGATTATTTATTCTAGCAACCATTTATAGAGTTATTGCACTCAAATACATCCCATGCACCAATGCTCTATACATGGGAGAAAACAGCTGATGGCAGAGATGATGGCTTTAGACCTACAGCCAGCCTCTGTTTTAGTTGGAACCAATTCAGTGCTGTGCAGTAGAAAGGACAAGAGTAGGTATACAAACATTGGCCTCCATTTTTGCTAGGAGGAAGGGTGCAGCTAGAGCCGCATGTTCAATATAACACCATAGACACCATTCAATATAACATGAAAATATCTGTCAGTCTTTTCAGCAGATGGAATCACTCTCTGAAAACTCATTTTAGAACTGCAAAGTTTGGTCTTCAGTAACATACATGAAGTTTGGAAAGTATTCAGAGCACACAACACATCCCAAGAACAGGGTGATATTTATCCTGTCAGTCATTCCCATAGGATAAACTTTCTGGCCATGTCTTGTTTTGTTAGTACCTTTTATTCCTTATTTCTCACTGTTCTGGAAGGGAGCCCATCAAATAATAAAAGAGCAAAAAGTATTCTACTCTTATTAAATGCCATGACCACCACTGGCATGTTGACTGTTCTCCAGTGAAGCATTAGAACTTCATTCTGTGAGGTTCAGATCATATCGGAGAGTGAAGTGTTTTGGTCAGGTGCTTTTTGCCGATGGATTTCTTTATATATTTCTTATCAGTGGATCGATCTGAAAATAATTTCCCTGCTTTCCAGTCAAAAGAAATTACCAGAGGATAAATTGCTTAATACTTTTTACACACCTTGGGTAGCTGAACTGAAAACAGTTGCGGTGAAATCTTTGTTTTTAACATAATGCATTTGTTGTCATCGATTTCCATAAATAGTGCAACTTTTCCCTATGCTATAGTCCAGTGCCAAGGGCAGAGCAGGGATAGTAAAATTCCCTCTGGTGTTTTAGTTTGCAACTAAAATAGCTTTAATTGTCTGCAGAGTCATTCTCTCCTTATGTGGTGTGTTCTTAGGGGAATTATTATTTTTCATGGCTACATTTTAAAAGCACTATCACTGGGTAATACGTTTTAATTTTGAGTTTGGTTTTTCGCAGGATGAAGCTTTGAATTGTTAAACAAAACCATAGGCCATGATTTAAAAACAACCCAACCACCCACAAACAAACAGAAAACCCTCACATTATTCTCCTAAATCCATAGCTACGCACCTAATTAAGTGGCCTGATTTTTAAAAGTGTTGAGTATGTTTCAGCTTACATTGGAATCAATACCGTTAAGATGTCAATGGGAGATGATGGATGTTCTGCCCTTTTGAAGATCAGGTCATCAGGCCTAGATATGGATTTAGGAACCTACTTTAGGTATCCGCTTTTGAAAATTCAGCCACAGGTTGTAATAAAGTCTGCTTAGTTTGCAGTCATCTCAGCCAGACTTTCAGAATCCAGTTCATAAATGCATGGCCTCCATCTTTTAACAGGGCAAAAGAATTCCATTGACAAAGAGCTTTTTTTCATTTTGCCATTAGTTTTAAACGAATAGACAAATATGTTTACAAGTGCTGGGCTATAGTAGCAAACGTGCTGCAGGCATCTGTAACTCAGTAGCATCCTCCTGCTTTCTCTTTCCTGACTGGTATAAGCTGATCATTTGTGAGGATAGGAATGTCCAGCTGCCTGACCTGCTTGTGCCAAAAGAGTACCTGGCCCTCTCGTCCTTGGCCAGCTCAGGGCTAACCTCATGATTTTCTGGGCCCCGCGTGCTGACGCTGGAGCACTTGGGTTGTGAGCCGCCTCTGCAAGAAGAGAAGGGTGATGAATCTTCTCCCCTGACCCCTCCTCTCCCCCTGAATTTTAAGCAGTGAACTTCCTTTCCTTCCAGTCCTGCCGCTTCTAGGCGAGAGAAGGCTGGCTTGTGAGTCATGAAGTTACTGCCTGAGAATAATGCAGCCCCAAGCGGTCATTTGTATTACTTATTATTTCTTGTCTTCATGGTGCAAAAGTATAGGACTCCTGGGTTTGACTGCTGACCCTGAACAAGCCCTTTCACTTCTGTGGGCCTGGTTCCCTGCCTGTAAAATGAGAATAGCATATGGGCTCTCTGAGGCTTATTCTGTTGTTTGTAAAATACTGCGGGATCCCCTGCTGGAAGGTGCTATAGAGCACAAAATATTATTAATATACAGAAGGGAGGTGAATGGTGAGGGATAGAGGAGAGGAATGGATGGTAGCTCAGAGGTGATGATAATGGAATATATAGAGCATTTAGATTGCTGGTGCATGGTCAGTAGGGACAGAAAGTTACCATCTGATAATCAATGGCCTACATGATATGAATTGATGGCTTCTGTCCCGTTTTCAGTAGACAAGACCATAATCACAGTTGGCACCCTTGCTGTGCCTACCTTGTGGAATTGTCCTTCAAGGCTGCTGACCTGGCATTTTTCCACAAGGGCTGGATTCACGCAGAAATAAAATTCCACCTCCTCTCATCAGTGAGATCTCCAGGGAGCGCTCTTTTCACTTGATCATTACCTGTTAGGTTCACTCCCTCTGGGGCACCTGGCATTGGCCACTGTCGGTAGACAGGATACTGGGCTAGATGGACCTTTGGTTTGACCCAGTACGGCCGTTCTTATGTTCATTCTCAGAGTTCGTACGAAATGGCAGTGCAGCTGAAATGAGTTGAAGCAGGCACTGTCAACAAACGCAGGCTCCTCTGTGCATCCTTTATACGCCGCATAAACCAGGCAGGCTGATCTCATGGTGCTGGTTGAAAGCAGCACTGTCCCAAACATGCTTTTATTGTGGAAACTGAGCAGGTTGGCCTTGTGGTGCCTGGTGAATGAAGATCTCTTTCAGCACTCTATAGACTGTGAAAGCTGGGCAGACTGGTCTCACAGGATGCCTCATTTCATCTACCTGAAAATGGTGCCCTGGCTTCCCTTCAATCATTTAAGCTCCCTTGCTCTCTGACACACTTTCCACTGACAGTAATTCTGTGAGTGCTCGTCGGGCATTTACTGCCATCACTAGAGGAATTACTGATGGCTTAAAATGGGATCATTTCCTTTCTGATGGACAGCAAGCACCTGTGGGAGTTTTAATAGCTGTATGGTGTGCCTGTCAGTAGGTAGCAGGGAAGACGTGTGCAATTCCTCTCAGTGAGGCATTCACAGGCTCTGAAATCCTGCAGGGAATCAAAAGGAAGAAAAAAAATACACTCTTCCCCGCATTATGAGAAATTGTTTCCTGTATTGAGGGACCTGCAGAATGTGGCAGAAAACAACAGATTTTTCAGCCATCTCATCAGTAGCTGATTTTAGGAATGTTTGTGCCAAAATATGGGCAAAAACTCACATGTGCACACGTACACATGAGCAGAAGTTATACAACAAATACAAAAACAACAAGAAGTCTGGTGGCACCTTAAAGACTAACGGATTTATTTGGGCATAAGCTTTCGTGGGTAAAAACCTCACTTCTTCAGATGCATAGAGTGAAAGTTACAGATGCAGGCATTATATACTGACACATGGAGAGAAGGGAGTTACTTCGCAAGTGGAGAACCAGTGTTGACAGGGCCAATTCAATCAGGGTGGATGTAGTCCACTCCCAATAATAGATGAGGTGGTGTCAATTCCAGGAGAGGAAAAGCTGCTTCTGTAATGAGCCAGCCACTCCCAGTCCCTATTCAAACCCAGATTAATGGTGGTAAATTTGCAAATGAATTTTAGTTCTGCTGTTTCTCTTTGAAGTCTGTTTCTGAAGTTTTTTTGTTCAATGATAGTGACTTTTAAATCTGTAATAGAATGACCAGGGAGATTGAAGTGTTCACTTACTGGCTTATGTATGTTACCATTCTTGATGTCTGATTTGTGTCCATTTATTCTTTTGCGGAGGGACTGTCCGGTTTGGCCAATGTACATGGCAGAGGGGCATTGCTGGCACATGATGGCATATATAACATTAGTGGATGTGCAGGTGAATGAGCCCTTGATGGTGTGGCTGATGTGGTTGGGTCCTCTGATGGTGTCGCCAGAGTAGATATGGGGACAGAGTAGGCAACGAGGTTTGCTACAGGGATTGGTTCCTGGGTTGGTGTTTCTGTGGTGTGGTGTGTGGTTGCTGGTGAGTATTTGCTTCAGGTTGGGGGGTTGTCTGTAAGCGAGGACTGGCCTGCCTCCCAAGGTCTGTGAGAGTGAGGGATCATTTTCCAGGATAGGTTGTAGATCGTGGATAATGCGCTGGAGAGGTTTTAGCTGGGGGCTGTATGTGATGACCAGTGGTGTTCTGTTATTGTCCTTGTTGGGCCTGTCCTGTAGTAGGTGATTTCTGGGTACCCGTCTTGCTCTGTCAATCTGTTTCCTCACTTCCCCAGGTGGGTATTGTAGTTTTATGAATGCTTGATAAAATCCGTTAGTCTTTAAGGTGCCACCAGACTCCTTGTTGTTTTTGTAGATACAGACTAACACGGCTACCCCCTGATACTTGACAACAAATACAGTTGCTGCTGCAGAGATGGGTTTGATTTTTATCTTCCACAGAAGTTGCTGTATTTAAGAAAAAAAATTCTCCTAGTTTCAGGTACTTGGTAATGCTACAAGCTATGCTGCTTAGTCAGAGAAGAAGGGAGAAAACAAAAAAAGAAGCATTTGTGACAAATGCCAGTCACATGATTAATGAACTACTAATAGATACTCAAACACAAGGGTCAGGTGTGTGGTATAAGAATCGGAATAGAATAGGCCAGACCAAATCTTCAGATTAATTTGGAGACACTTGCACAAATTTAATAAATATTGTGAGTTCAGGCCAGTTATAAAGAAAAGTTTATTGAACCGCTATACTGAACTTCTTAACCTACATTATCTTGTATATGTTTTGCCTGGAAGGTACCATTATCATAGGGCAAAAAAACGCCTTCATAGCTGCTGTACCTTCCTGGCATATCTTCATTGTCAGCAGGAAATGGGTTAATTCTTGGAAAATGTAATAGGTATTGGCCATTTAAGGCCATAGGAGGTAGCTTGAGAGGCCAGTTACACTATTCCATGTGTCCAGGGCAGGCAGATGAAGCAAAAATAAACTAATAACTGAAATAGTCATTGGGAGAGAGGAAGATAGTCCTGGGGAATAGTCAATGGCCAGGAGGAGGGAGGTATAGGAAAATCCTGACCAAATTCCTTTAAGGACCCAGGATTAGGAGTCTTATAGAATGGGCTGGGCGAGTCCCCCCTCTCTCTTGTGTTTGGGGTTATTAGAACCACCTGGGCAGTGTGAAGAGAGTAATTGGTTGATGGGTGAGTAACTAAAAAGGAGGCCCCAATCCCCGTCAAGGGAGGGGGCTGCTAAGGCTGTCCCTACACTGTAAGGGCTACAGTGGCACAGTTGCAGCACTGCAGCTATATGCTGTAGACACTTGCTACAGCGACAGAAGAGGTTTTTCACACCCCACAAGGTAGCTAAATCGACCAAAGTTTTAGGCATAGACCAGGCCTGCGAGGGAGAACTCAGCCAGTGCACAGCCCCAGGCAGGAGCACTGTGAAACCCCTGAACCTGAGGGAAGAGTCGGAAGACCAGGGAGGCCACGGTCCCAGGAAGGATAACTGTGAACCCTACGCCTGAGGGGTGAGCGGAAAGGGGCATTTAGAGGAGCTGAATGCTATTTAGGCCCCAGGGGAGGGGCAATACGGTTTCCCAGACCTTGTCTGTGACTGAATTATTTCCAGGAGACTACAGTGGCATGCTAATCTGCTAGGGGGTGTGCTTGGAGACTGCATACATGCAGAAAACGCAACACATGGCTGCTTAGTAGAGTACATGACAGTTTGCTCTTCAGCTTCCCACTGGTAAATAGGAACCCAGTCTCTGGTAATAAATATAACTATTTTCATTATGCTGATTTCTATGGTTTTTAAGTTAAAGCATGCATCATAAACCTGCAAACCACTGGCAGCTTCAAATGGCTTAACCTTTCCAAGGTTGTCTATCAGGCAGTCCTCGTATTCTCGAGCCAGACATTTGACAGGGTCACAGCCAACGTCACCCACATAGAAAGTGAGACCTGAATTAGTCTGGACTATGTCATCTGGCAGGGTGGAATTGTAGTCTAGGGTTAAACAAGCAAGGATTTCACTTGCATTCATTTTAATTGATATTGATTGCATTGCCTGAATTGAGGGTCAAAGTGAGAGAGCCTTTTCAAATCTCCTTTATAGCTTTAGTTGCATTGAGTGAAAGGCCAAAGGTTTGAGTTACACTTTCAGTCAAGTTCACAGTAGGGAAGAAGAGAGTGCTGGATAGTAAAACAAACAAATGTGTGTTATATTAAAGGAAAGGTGAGATCTCCCCCCCCCCCCGCCCTGAACATTGCAGCCTGCGGCTGGGGAGTCCAACAGTCTGCCTCCCAAATTGTGCTGATGGGGTTTTGAGCTTTGTGAGTCTGAGGGCATGTCTACACTTACCATTTAAAGCAGAAAAAGTCCCTTTTTCTTGCAAAAACCGTGGGAGCATCTACACTTGCCAGTGACTTTTTGCGGTGAAACTTCTGAGTTTCACTGCAAAAAGAAAACCAGCTCCACGAGAGGCGTACAGCTCTTACCGGTGATGTGCAAGTGAAGACACGTTCTTCCTGTTTACACAGCTTTTAGCCTCCGGAGGATATCCCACAATGCCTAGGTGACCACTCTGGCCAGCAGCTCTGATGCCAGGTAAACAGACGTCCACTCCTCCCCCGTAAAGCCCAGGGAATTTTGAAACTCCCCTTCCTGTTTTCTTGGCAAGTGCTCACTTATCTGGCTAGGTACAATGCCTGCTCCACGGAGCAAACGATCCCCTGCTTGGAGCAATGCTGAGCTACTGGAGCTGATCAGTGTTTGGGGAGAGGAGGCTGTGCAGGGACCCAGGATGCCCCACGATCACCCCCCCCCCCACTCCCTTCCCACAAGACCCGTCGTCAAACTGGAGAGAGCTGCACTGTGGGGTAGCTGCCCTCAGTTCACTGCTCTCATCCGCGATGGAAGTGCTGCAAACTCCCTGACACCCGTGGAAGTACACAAACCGGCGCTTTTCTTTCACTGGTTCACTATCACCATTAAAACTGACTGCGCAAAAACTCTGCAAGTGTAGACATAGCCTGAGCCTTGCTCAATCAGCTTTTCGATGAGCTGATGCCATACCTAACTCCCTGCCTTGGTCCTCCTCCTCCTCACTGATTTCTCCACCCTTGCAGTCTGTCCGAAGCAGGGCTTTCAAAAATCTCTTCCTCTTTTACTGCTCTAAACATATTACTTCCATCTTCATTCCCTTCATTCATTTTATCTTTTATCACACCAAGCTTCAGCTCATTGTCCCCACCTTCAAGGCTCTACATAATCACACTCCAGGCTAAATCTCTGTTTTAGTTACCTCCTCCTCATACCTTACATTCCTCCCCCTTGCTCTGTCCTTATTACTCCCTTCATCTCCTCTCCCTGTTGGCTTCACATCATCTTTTATGTTGGCGGCTGTTCTTGGAACAATCTCTCCCGTCTTGTCTGCCAAGGGCCCTGCTTTCATATAGCCTCATGTAAATCTCCTTGCCAATATTTTCCATTTGAATGGATAGCTCCTATATTACTTTTATCCATCTGAAATGGATTGTAGGCTTCTCTTGGTAGAGACCTCATCTTCTATGCATTTGTAAAGTGCTCTGCACACTTAGAAAGCTCATAAATACTAAGTCATAACAATAATGAGTAACATGCAGTGTATATTGTAATACAGTGCTTAGTTTCCACAGAGATAGCAGCATTAGAAATACCTAAGAGAGAGAGTGATATAATTCATATCTGGGGACCAGTAGTTCTCCCAGCATTTTTCAAAAACAGACCTGACAGACTGGCTGACTAGTTGAGTGACAACCCTAACAGAAGGGCGTGTGGCGCTTAGGGCTGGTGACCAGTTCTTTGCTCCCTGGTCTGCCGGGCTGTGGGGACACTGTATAGACATAAATAGGCTCAGTTGTAGAAGGGAGCAGTTTTTCACATTTTTCTCAAGTAATCACTCTTCTTTGACCGATGGAGCCAGTGTTCCGTGTTCCCCAGCCAAAGCAATAGCTGCTGTAATGCAGAGCCTGGGAGGTGATGGTGGAGAGAGATCCTGCAGGCTCCTTTCCCTTTTGATAAATGTGTCTACATGATCTCTTAAGGAAGTAGTTCCCAAACTGTGGGTCTCAACCCCAAGTGGGGTCATGTCATCAGCAGGTGAGTCGCAATCCCAATTGAATAGACAACCCAAATTCAAACACATCCAGACCTGCTCTACAAAACGCCATGCACCATACGTATGAGGTCATGCAGCATGGAGGAGGCCATTTTGTAAAGCACGTATTTTTGTTGGAGGCCTGTGGAGGCACAGCATTTGATTCAGCCTGTAGCTGTGAGTCTAGTGATGTCATTATAGGGTCGTGGGAATCAATACTTCTCAAAATGGGGTTGTGCAGTCAAAAAGTTTGGGAACCGTTGTCTTAGGAACTGGGGGCGGGGGGCATTCTGATGATAATGGAATGTAATTAGCTATTGGCTTTGCTTTTTAATATTTGCAACCTCCTCCTATCTCTACCTCAGAGTTAGGTGAACCATGCAGGACTTTAACTTTGCCATGTATGAAAGCAAGGACTTTTCTACACTATAGAACCTTGGCCAGTATAGTTATGCTGGCAGCTTCCTTGTGTAGATGCAGTGAAAGCTGGCAGATGGAATTCTTCTGCCAGCGTAGCTTCATCACCTCCCCCCAAACAACATTAGCTATTATACCTCTAGGAAGGTGGGGTTGTTGTTTTTTTCACTCCTAGCCACCATAGCTATGCTGCCAAAACTTTGCAGTATAGGCCTGGCCCTAGTAATGTTAAATGCTGTTTGAAAGGTAAGAGCATTTCTATTTAGTTAAAACTAAGAATCATTCTGTCTTCTCTACCACAGCATGCTGGATGTTTTTCCTCTGAACTGTGTTGCTTCTATTTCTCCTCCGGCTCCCAGAGAGTCCTCTCATGTGATGGATATTTCTAGCCCCCGCCCTTCTTACACTCTCTGAAATCTCAAAGTGCAGGATAAACTAGGAGGATTAAGGGAAAGTTTGAGCCTGGGTTGAGCAAACATGCGGTGATAACTCTGGCCAGCGGAAAGCTGTGGATGTGAGTTTCAGAGCCAAGGACCTCTAGGGCTGATTGTTCTTTCCTGATCAAACAGAGAACACGTGTCAGCTGTGCCTAAATCTCCAGTGTGTTTGCCCTCCCACCCCCATTTAATTGTCATAAGGATATAATAAAATGGCATATACAGTGAAGCATTAGCCTATATATGTATGTAGATTTATATAGAATCTAAATCCCTCAGCACCCCTCACACACATTTACAGGAACAGAAATAGTAGTAAATAGGTTACTTCCTCCACCACCTCCACCCCCCCCCCCCAATGACCAGCAAAACTCACTCCCCGGCAGAACACCTCTCCTTCAGGTAGCCCTGAACCCCATCAAGACGTCTCTCTGCAACAGCCAGAGCAAATAGATGCGCCTTGCAGCATGACATGAAGGCCATGTGTGGGTAATGTTTTATCACCAGCTCCTTCTCATGGTGGCTGCAGTGTGGCACAAGGCGAGAGGTAACTTCTCAGGTGGGAATGTCCCGAGCTATTGAGGATCCATATTATGGATCCAAGCCAGCACCTGAAATTCAATCCAGAAGCCAATAGGCAGCCACTACAGACCATGGAACATTGGTATTGTGCGCTGCAGCCACCGAGAAGCACTGCTTACTAGCAGTAGAATGAAAGTGCATCTTTGCATAGAGTCCATTGTGGTGATCCATAAATTCATACTAAAAGTTGGAACCAGACAAGTTTCCAGTGGTTTTTGTTTCTAATATTTTACATGGCTATTTGAGCATCAGTTGACTAGCAGGGCAATGTAATTTCCAGTTATGTTACTTTCTGATTAGTTATCAGAGCTTAAAAAGTCATTTTCTGTCTTAGCAACATCTCAGCAAGTGAGAGGCTGTGACCTTCTCTAAGTGGCACCGCAAACTGTTGCTTTAGAGAGAGAGGTCTTCAAACTGAAAACCCCAGATAAGTTCCTAATTTTAGCATTTACAGAGAGCAACCATTTTCCTGGGGCTCTCTCCCTACTTACAGGTTTAGCAGGCAGTACCAGAGTCCATTTTGCTCTGCACTTCTAAGGGACATTGCTGATTCTTTACAACGTGCTCTTTAGTGGTGTGTGTGTGTGTGTGTGTGTGTGTGTGTGTTAAGGAGATGCTGCTAGCCCCTTAAACAACCTTATGCTAAACTATACAGTGATTTGGCTGTGTAACAATTGAGTGTCGACTTAGCTGAGGATAGAAAATTAGTTGTCCCACTGGTCCCCTCCACCCACTTTTTGTTGTTGTTATGAACCAGATTCAAACTCATATGTTTATGCATCTCACTAGAATGTCAGTGCATCATCTAACTGCAGAAGGAAAGAAAACTGTAAGTGGTGAATGATTTGAAATGGAAACAGCAGGATGCATACTTAGAAGCCCAATCTGCAAATTAAAAGAGGGAAAAAATATTATAGAGCAGCCAGCAGGGCATTTTGTCCCAATTCCCAGTGCATCCTTTGGTGTGGTGCTTTGGGTTTCAACACATAGGAGGCTGATGTAACTCTTGCTGCATTGAAGGTGTGTATAGGCCAAAATGAATGGATGCGCTATTGTGAACTCCTTTCACACAGGATATGAATGTTGATGAAGTGATTGTGACTGAGTCAGAACAAGGGGTGGCTGAGGATTTAAAAAGAAGCAAAGTTTAACTGTCTGAAGTTGACAAGTCATGATTAGTAGAGGTTTTAATGCATCTGCTAATCTCATTCAGTTAGCTCATATGAAAAATTAATAGGGATGGTGAGTCTGCAAAGCATTTGAGAGAGTTTAGTCTTTGACGCTTGGGTGGTTTCACAAAAGGTGACTTTGTTTTATTACACACCATACATGTTTTACCTTCAAAGTATGCATTCTGGCTCTGATTCAGGAGGGCACTTACGCACTTGCTTAACTTGAACCACACATTTAAATCCCTTTGACTTTAGCATCCCTATTCAGGAAAGCACATATGCATTTGGCAAACTTCTTTCCCCAGCAAGGGTGCTTTTCTGAATCAGGGCCTCTATGCCTTATTCAATTCAAAGGTTAATATGTCACTGGCTGTGATACAGAACCGTTAGCGCCGAGCAAACCTTACAGAGCTTGCTTCTGAGATGTTTGGGTGCTTATGAATGAAGTGTGGCTTTTGAATTACTCAGAAGGGAACCCGTTGTCATAACTAGTTCTCTGAAGTTGTTTCCCACATAGCCTGGAGAAAATTCATCCACTTGAATGTAATATTTGTTTGTATTGCATAGGAATAGATTGCTCATTTTCAGCTTCTCTCTTAAAAGAAAGTCCTATTTTATTTTTTTATTTGACATTTAGATTGCTTTAGAACCTAAGGGCAGGTTGGACCCCATTGTGCTAGGTGCTGTGCAAACATGTAGTAAATTCTAGTCCTTACCGCAAAGAGCTTAAAGGTTTTACTTTTTATTTTTTTCCTCTCCACAGAAGGACATGTCATTAAAGCCTCAGGAGCGAAAGGAAAAGTGGGAGAGGCATCCAGGAAAGAAACCACGAGAATCTGAAAACTACGTGTCCGCAGAGCCCAGTGAAAATGGCCATAATAATGATGCCGGGAGCTCTGAGAGAGAGACTGAACGAGGCAAAGAGAGGGTGAAGAAGAAACACCCCTTGAAGATATCCAAGCAGGTAGGGGAATTCTTTTGCCTCTGAAGTGACTGTGTCCTAGTATAGGCTGTTGTCTTCTTTCTCCTGGGTGGAAGCTGTTAATGCATCTGTTTAAAAATCTCCTGGCTAATTGTACTAGGCGCTGTAATGTCTCCTGTGTGGATTCTAGTCAAGTGAGTAGACATGAGTGGTAGGAAATTCCATTGGTTAAAATGAAAAACCAAGTGCACCGTGAGAGAGGCAAACTACCCTGTAGTTCTGCATCTCCAGCAAAGTGTGGTAACTCGCACAGTAAGTGACACAAACGCAGTGTGCATGTTAGGCTGTCATCCAGTCATCTCCATTGGTGTGATCCAACTGTCATCTCCACTGGTGCCTAGGATTGGGGAATGCAGGGCTGTTAATGCATATCTGGGGCTTGGCAAACGTGACACCAACGTGCACATCATGAATCAAGTTCCTCTGCATCCTGCCAAACAGTGAATTAAGACTGAGGGGAGCATTATAGGAGTTAAGAAATGAAAATAGAGACAGAAGAAAGGGTTTGTCCCTTCCTTCCCATGCCGCATACACCTTCCTTGTGCATTTGAAACCAGGCGATGCATTAATACGCTCTAGTAGTGGTGGTCTAGCTGTCATAGGCCTGGTCTACACTAGGACTTTAATTCGGATTTAGCTGCCTTAATCCGAATTAACCCTTCACCCGTCCACACTACAGAGCCAGTTAATTCGAATTAAAGGGCCCTTTAAATCGATTTCTGTACTCCACCTCGACGAACGGAGTAGAGCCTAAATCGATTTTGTTAATTCGAATTAGGGTTAGTGTGGACGCACACCACCGAATTACTGTGTTTAAGTTAATGGGGTAGTGTGGCCGCACACCACCGAATTAATGTGGCTTAAAACCGAATTAAGGTGCTTAGTGTGGCCGCGCACAATCGAATTTATACAACCTGTTTCCCAAATTCGAATTATCTAAATTCGGATTAATCCTGTAGTGTAGACATACCCATAGTCACCTTGAATGCCACAAGCATGAGGAACATGGCCTCAAAAGCTCTTGTCTGAACCAGTGTGTGGGTTTTTATAGCCAGGGAGGTGAAGAAGGAAAGGCACAAGGGGTTGGCAGGCTGTTTATCACTTACTGCAGCTCAACTGGGAGATTTGTTAGGGGCTTGAAATCCACATAGCACAGCAGAGTATATCTAAGAGCAAGCACTTGCTAAGTACCTGTTACCTAGCGCCAAATGGAAATTAGCAGGGTGACCAACATATTTGTCCTTACCAAGCTAAGAAGTATATGTGCAATTAAAAAGTATTTGCAATTGTACTGTGGTAGATAATGTTTTCACCCGTCAGCTCATAGAGAGAAAGGAGCTTATTCAAATAAGCAGGACAAGCCTTCCCTTCTATGGGTGGGGATTTTGCATGTGTCTCAGATGACAACAAAAGTTTAGATTCTGTGGTCATTGTAAGAATTTTTAATTGAATTATAGATTTTTAAGGATCATTATGGTCATGGAATCTGATCTCCCACATTACACACGCCACGGAACTTTATCCAGTGGTTTCTGCGTTGAGCCCAGTAACTTGTGGTTGAACTTGAGCATATCTTTTAGAAAGACACTGCACCGAATCTTGAGTTAGGCTAGGTCTACACTGCGGGGGGGGAGGGTCGATTTAAGATACGCGAATAGCGTAGCTGAATTCGACGTATCCGAGCCGACTTACCCCGCTGTGAGGATGGCGGCAAATCGACCACCGCGGCTCCCCCGTCGACGGCGCTTACTCCTACCTGGGCTGGTGGAGCACTCGCGTCGATTTGGGGGTCGATTGTCGCGTCCCGACGAGACGCGATAATTCGATCCCCGAGAGATTGATTTCTACCCGCCGATCCAGGCGGGTAGTGAAGACAAGCCCTTAGACTCTAAGGTCATGTCTACACTTAAAAGCTTACAGCGGCACAGTCGTATTGATACAGCTCATGTAGCTGCGTTGTGCCGACAGGACAGAGCTCTCCTGTTAACATAATAAAACCAGCTTAATGAGCGGTGGTAGATATATCGGCAAGACACACTAGCACTTATGTTGCTCGGGGTGTGTGAGTGTGTTTTCACACCCCTGAGTGACAAGAGTTTTGCCGACATAAGTGCTAGTGTAGACATGGCCTTAGTGACAGAGAGTCAGGGCCGCTCAGGGGGGGAGGGGAAAGTGGGGCAATTTGCCCCGGGCCCCACAGGGGCCCCCACGAGAATATAGTATTCTATAGTATTGCAACTTTTTTCTATGGAAGGGGCCCCCGAAATTGCTTTGCCCCAGACCCCATGAATCCTCTGGGCGGCCCTGCAGAGAGTTTACCTTGCAATCTGTTCTGATGGTTAATTACTCTGGCGTCTTTTCTGTGTGTGTTTTGATTTTGAAAATGGATTGCTATTAGGGATGAGGAAAATATTCACAATAAATGACTTATCTGACAAATCTAGCTTCATTTTTCTGCTTGTGGACATTTTGGTTGCAAATCAATTTCCTCCAGTCAGATTGGCAATGGTTTTGGTTTTTTTGGAGATTTTGAAAACTCTCCGAAGTTATCACAAACGCTTTGTTTCCAGGATTCATTCATATATAAAATTTGAGCTGAGTGACTTATTTATGATTGCTCAGATTAGTCACATAGTATTGTTTTGATTCCCCAGTTGGGTAAGCGTGCAGTCGTGTCCAATGCAAATGCTTAACGTGTGAATTTCAACTTCATTTTCCACAGATACGTGCATTTTACATTTGAAATCTGCTTTCTGTGAATATTTGTGCCATTAAAACACTTTGTTCAGATGTTTGTAGAAAAGGAGTGCAAAAACTGTGATATTATGGCCAAAGCTAGCTCTCTTTTACTGGTCTCTTCAGTCTAACCATATTAATGCTGCAGAGATGTTTCTGCTAAACATTCATTTGGGTGGCAGCTTAGAAAATATTCACTCGCGGGTTAAAACTGCATAAACCAGACTGTTCTTTGAGACCTAATCTAAAATTCTATCAGTTCATTGTTGTTTAGGTAAATTCACTCACACCTGAAATCCACTAGACATTTATCCAAAATGCTGCAGGGAGTGAGGCTAGTGATTCAGTAGGTATCACTCATCCCTCTAAGTCAGTAACGAACCAATGCCCCTGCACGATGTACTGGAGAATGTACTGTTGGAGTTGCCATCTTTTGGATGAAATGTAAAACCAAAGTTTCCAACACTTGTGGTCCCTAAGGATCTCATGACACTTTCCTAGCAACCACAAGGGTAAAAGACCTTGGTGTCCTGGCCAAATTCCAGTCTGAGTAATTACATTCTGCTGCCTGAATTTGCCTAATACTTAATTTCCCTCAGTACATCATGAATAATGAAGACATATCAAAAGTTACCTGTATTTTCTTCTGGCTAGCGTTGTGGTTACCACTGATATTAAACAGTAGCATCTCTCATATTCCAAACCCTCCCCCCCATCATTTCTACATCTTTTCTTGGTTCGTTGTCTGCATAATAACAGGTTTCAGAGTAGCAGCCGTGTTAGTCTGTATCCGCAAAAGAACAGGAGTACTTGTGGCACCTTAGAGACTAACAAATTTATTAGAGCATAAGCTTTCGTGGGCTACAGCCCACTTCTTCGGATGCATATAGAATGGAACATATATTGAGGATACACACACACACACACACACACACACACACACACACACACACACACACACACACACACACACACACACACACACACACAACATGAACAGGTGGGAGTTCTCTTACCAACTCTGAGAGGCCAATTAAGTAAAAGAAAAAAAACTTCTGAAGTGATAATCAAGATAGGCCAGTACAGACAGTTTGATAAGAAGTGTGAGAATACTTACATGGGGAGATAGATTCAATGTTTGTAATGGCTCAGCCATTCCCTGTTCCTTATTCAATCCTAAATTGATTGTATCTAGTTTGATATGCAAATCACCTGTTCATGTTCTCTGTATGTGTGTGTGTATATATATATCTATCTCCTCAATATATGTTCCATTCTATATGCATCCGAAGAAGTGGGCTGTAGCCCACGAAAGCTTACGCTCTAATAAATTTGTTAGTCTCTAAGGTGCCACAAGTACTCCTGTTCTTATTGTCTGCATAGTCTCTCCTGCTTCTCTGTAGGTAGAAGTAACAATCTTCTGTAGGGGCAGGGAGGTTACATGGAGAGAGTAAAACAAAACCTGTGATGAGTGACCCATTAAAGCACAATTAGCCTGTTGGAGCAAGTCATGTTCAGAGTTCAGTGTATTCTCAATATGGTGCACACCAGTATTTAAGGCTATAGAGATAAGTGCTTATTGCAGATATCATCTGTAGTCTTCCTGGTTGTTAATGACTCGATTAGATGAACTGTGCTTTACTCAGGTGTAACAGGTAAAACCATTTCTCTCTTAGCACAAGCTTTTTGAAATTTATATTCAATTATGCCTTTTTTTTATAACCCTGCTTTCTTTTTTGCGCGTTTTTTATAGCCATGAAATTCACGCCCAGGTCTAATATCCTCCAAGTTCAGGGCTGTTATGTTTCAAGTCCACTCTAGAAATAATGGGGTTGATCTAAATTTTCCCAGGTTTTTGGGATGGTTAGCATCTGAGGTTCCAGTCTGTGCTCGCCCCTAATTTGGTAAATTTACTATAACACTAATTGTATTGACGAATGTTTTTATTTAAGACACTGCTGCTCTACTTGAAGCCTCACACTCTCTCTCATCCCTTCTCTCTACTAAGCTATTGAATTGTCATCCTTTCTGTGAAGCCTCCTTTAATAAATCAAATTGGGCATTATAATTATGGCACTCTGCTAATCCTTGTAGAGAGGTGCAAAGTGGTAAGCTGATTTGAGTGCCAGGTTGTCTGGTTTGTTTAGGAAATTAGATTAATACTTCACTCTTTTTTTCAGCAAAGTAAATGTCCAAATTCCTATTTACCTCTGATTATTTTGTTCCTTTTTCACTTTGGGATATAGAGAAAGGGGAGCTGGTAGAGATAATCTCTCTTTTCCAGATCATTGCTCCAACCATCTGTGAAGTGGTTTAAAAGCTTTTACATCCTGCAGTAACCATATAGAGAGAATGCAGGGCATTGTGGGCATTTTTTATGACATAGTTATAGATAATTAGCCAAAGATTTACATGGCTGTGGATTTGTTCTATTCTGCTCTGTCGCCTTCTTTCCCCATCCCCCTCAAAGTTTTTTTGCTACTGCATTCATAGCAGGGATGATGCATCAACATGTTGGTTTAAGTCTCAGGGAGTAGTCATGTTAGTCTGTATCCACACAAACAACAGGGAGTCTGATGGCACCTTAAAGACTAACAGATTCATTTGGGCATAAGCTTTGGTGGGTAAGAAGTGGTTTTTTACCCACAAAAGCTTATGCCCAAATAAATCTGTTAGTCTTTAAGGTGCCACCGGACTCCTTGTTGTTTGTTGGTTTAAGACAGCTGTGTCAGAAGTGTTGCTCTCTGACTGGTGATGAAGTCGTCTTTGGGAAGCATACTACAGCATCAGGGATATCTAAAGAAATGAGGGATTGTCCAAAAATACGACAAACTTTGAACGGGGCTAGAGCCCTCACACAGCAGCACCTTCTTCCCCAAAAGCTGGATACAGGCAACTCCACCCACAAAAAGAAGACTTGTTTCTATTTTCTTTTCTTCCTAGCTTCTGCTCTCTCTCAAACCACATCCATCAGTATCCCTGCTTATGGGCGTGGGGAAGTCCTCTGCACTACAACCAAAGATGCTGGAATTTAATAAGATCTGTCAAGCCATCTAGCCCATCCCTCTGCGAGTGCCGGTTCCTCCCCTACACTATATTTTAAAATAAGATTGGGTGAAGCATGAGAAACGTGGTCACCATTGCGGCTTGCATTACTCATCTTGAGAGGCTGTTCCATAACCCAAGAGAAGAGATCTCCTCTAAGAAAGATTCCTGATATTTAATCTGAAAACTGTCCATCTTTATTTTTTGTTTTGTTAGTCTAGGTTATACCCCCTTGCAGTGCCCTAAAGGATTTTTATTCTGTTATCTCCTTAGCTGTCCCTTAGCCGAACTGTGTATATTTCTCTCTTTTCCTTCTAAATCTGTCTGTCTACCCCTCTGACACTTTTTGCTGCTTTCTTTTACTGCTGAAATCCTTCCAGCTTTCTAGTCTCTGTCTGGAAATGAAGTGCCCAGAACTGAGTGCAGTTAATGTAGCTACTGTTGTGCCAAGCATCGTGACCCAGTGGCACTCTGTATGCAGCCCAGAGTTGTGCTGGTCTTTTGTGCTACTGCATCACACTGCCAAAAACAAGTTAATAGAAAAGAGTTGTGCTGCTAAAAGTTAGCTAGCCACAAGCGCTGTGGCCAGGCAAGTCAGAAGTAGCGTATTGTGTTGAATGTTTGTTTATGTGCTGCTGTAGTGACAATGGGATACTATAAAGCAAGCAGCCATTCAGCATGGAGATTACCATTTTTCACCTCTTCCTTCTCTTTTACTCCCACCATTTAAAGTGGGTGAGAAGGCGTCACAAGAGGCTGACTAGAGAAAAAGAGGTTTCATTCACATCTTGGGCCTGGTCTACACTACGACTTTAAATCGGATTTAGCTGCGTTAATCCGAATTAATCCTTAACCCGTCCACACAACGGAGCCAGTTACTTCGAATTAAAGGGTGCTTAAAATCGATTTCTGTACTCCACCCCGACGAGCGGAGTAGCACCAAAATCGATTTTGTTAATTCGAATTAGGGGTAGTGTGGCCGCACACCACCGAATTAATGTGGTTAAAATTAATGGGGTAGTGTGGCCGCACACCACCGAATTAATGTGGTTAAAAACCGAATTAATGTGCTTAGTGTGGCCGCGCACAATCGAATTTATACAATCTGTTTCCCAAATTCGAATTATCTAAATTCGAATTAATCTCGTAGTGTAGATGTACCCCAAGTGTGGGTGTAGTGCTTATGAGTGGGGTTGGGTTGGGACCATCTAGGAAGCTGAAATCCCCATTGTCCACAGAGGAGATGCAGCATGGCATATGACAGTGCAGACTTCCTGATGCTGAGCCACCAGTGTGACTTAACCCTGTCTTTGGGGAACCTGGGGGGGAAGGAGTTAGTCTCCATGTCCCAGTCGATGTAGAATGAGATCGCAGAACTAGCATGATAATTAATGCGGGTTGTCACGGGGCTCTTGCTGGGTTGGAATCTCCAAATGAGTTTCACATGAACACCTCTACCCCGATATAACGTGACCCGATATAACACGAATTCGGATATAACGCGGTAAAGCAGCGCTCCGGGGGAGCGGGGCTGCGCACTCTGGCAGATCAAAGCAAGTTCGATATAACACAATTTCACCTATAACGCGAGGACAGCGTTATATCGAGGTAGAGGTGTATTTTTATTTGTTTACTTGTTTAAATTACTTACAGGCTTTTTGTAGTGCTCATCACCTTAATATCCCATGCACATTAATTAATAGGCCACTAAATAGCCATCAGATGGTAGCCACTTCCAGTCACAACTGACTTGGCGTAGATTTGAACAGAAGAGCTAGAGGTGAAAGACTCTCTGTATCACCACCAGGCCTCTGACATGATACGTGCAAACAGATAAAATGGTCAGATAAAAATTGTGTTGACAATATGCTTTGTGCTCAGACTTTATTCTCTACCCCTTTTTGTACTGTTGATAAAAATTAAGAATATAATTAACAACCCGTACAGCACAGAACGTTTCAGGTTTTTTTTTCTTCATTTCACTGCATTTGAACAGTAAAATTAGACAGATCAGTTTCTTTGTTTCTTGGTGGCTTCAACTTTTTATTTAGCAGATTCTGTTGTTTGTTTTCACAGACCATTTAAAAACAAAACAAATGAAAAACTGTTCTGGTAGCCTCTTTTAATCAAACATTTCTGTTTGTATTATTAGAACTTCTAAAATTAGGTCCACGTTTTGGTCTTTTGTTGGAGGTTGTTGTAAGTATATAAATCTAAATTTTGGGCTTAAATCTAGTTGGCAGCGAATCTTTTAATATGCATATGTGATTACTTTAAGAGTTACACCATTAATTGGATACTTATTGGTAAAAGAAAGATTTTACGCTTTGATTAAGATGCCTGGAAATATCCAGGGTTGTTGACTGAGTTTGCAACCTTGATTCCCTTAAGCTTGTGCCAAGATGAGGAAAAAGCACTTAGGGATTGATCCTGTAAGGTGCTGAGTACTCTGACCCCAATGCAGCAAAAGACTGACCGTGTTTACGTTTAAGCACGTGAACAGTCCCATTGGCTTCAAAGCCCTTAATGAGGATGCAGAACAGGAGACCCTGTCACAGGGGGATTTTCATTGGTGATCCTTAGTTCAGGCTGAGAGCTGCTACACTACGAAGACACAGATGGTCTTCCCTTATTCTCTCATAGTAATCTGCGAATACGGAGAGTTCACAGCTGCCTGCGGAACCACTGGGGAGGCGCAGCACAAAGTACTGAAATGGGCAATACAGTAGTTAGTCATTAGGTTTGCTAATCTAAGGCCTAAAATCAGGCTCATTTCAATCAATAGCAATCTGTTTGCACTGTTAGGAACTAATTTAAAAATCTGCTTTAAGTCCTGGTTATGCACTTTGTATTCTGTTTTCTGCATCAAAGTGCAGGGAAACAATGGGCATAGCACAGCAGTGGCAGCAGTAAAAAAAAAAAAAATCCATTGTAAATAAATACTGTATGTTTATTTTCCAACTCAAATCTGGCTACTATAAAGATGTGCTGTTACTTTAAAAGAGTTTACCCAGTGGTTTTAAAGATTCTTGAAGTCTGTGTGGAGGATAACCCTACTGTACATTAGAGAGAGAGCGAGCTAGATGGTAAGGCTTTGCTTGTCCGATATATCTCTAACTGCATTACAGACCTTAAGCAATTAAGGTTTCTAATATCACCATAACATAGACAGTGGACAACTTCATCTGTTGCTGAAATGCAGCCACCTCTTCTGTGGAACGCAGCAACTGTTTTAACAGATTTCGGTAACACTACACATCAGGACAAATAGTGTGTGTGGGGTGGGGGGTTGGAGTGGGGAGAAGCCATATCCACTGGAAACTACCAGGGGAATTTAAAGAGGCACAGTGCGGTTATGTGAGTTGGCATGTAGCCAGGACACTCAGGTTAGAATATAGTCAAAATTTGGAATGTTTCCAATTAAAATTGGAAGCTCAAATCGGAAGGAATTTTGAGTTACCTGTTGTTCGAGAGGGTTTCTTCTGCGAAGTGGGGTCCTGTGTCTCTCTCCAGATCCAATCCAATTTTAAACCACCACCTACCCATCCTCTGGGCCCTGCGTTGCATCTGGCATGATGTACACCGAGAGGAAGGATTACCTTGCAATTCAGAAATAGAACTGAGGATCTTGAGACTTGAGTTCCATTCCCAGGTTTGCTGTGGACCCTGAGCTCCACTCTGCTCTCAAGATGTCACCAGTGACTTCAGTGGGTTCCGGATCAGACAATTAGGCTGTGCCTACAGTGTTGGATTCCCCTCCCTCCCCTGCTCAAAAACTCCCACCATTGCTCCCACCAGTTCAACTCCACCAGCAGCAGTATCAGTATTAGCACTAGTGTAGAGAGGATTCCAGATGGCCCCTGGCATTTTATTAACATGTGAAGGAAACCCCGGGAGTTAAGATGCCGGCAGCCACCAACACCTTGTCTATTTTAGTGCTCCTAGTGTTAACTGTGGTGGAGCTCAACCAATGGTGGCAACTTTAAAAAAATTATTCCTAGCATAGGCAAGGCCTTAATTGCTGTTTCCTCATATGTAAAATAAAAATGGTTCACACACAGCAGTGGTGAGTCTAATAACCTAAAGGAAAAGTACCCAGGCATTGGTGAGCTGAACGCTTGGGAGAAAAGATATCCGATTCAGCATTCCTCTCCCAACATCCCTTCCTCAGAACATCTGTCTCCTGAGACTCCCAGCAAGGCCTCCGACAACACCAGGGAAGACCTGACTTGACATTCCTGAGATTTCCAAAGTAAAAAAACCAAATAGAAAATAGAACTGGTGAGAAAACAACTTGTGAAGCCTTGTGTGTGTGTGTGTGTGTGTGTGTGCAGGGCTGTCCAGAGGATTCAGGGGGCCTGGGGCAAAGCAATTTTGGGGGCCCCTTCCATAAAAAAAAAGTTGCAATACTATAGAATACTATATTCTCGTGGGGGCCCCTGTGGGGCCCGGAGCCTGGGGCAAATTGCCCCACTTGCCCCCCCCTCTGGGTGGCCCTGTGTGTGTGTGTATATGTGTGTGTGTATATATATATATACAAAAAAAGAGGACACAAATTCCTTTTCAGGTCACCTTTAACTCCTCTGTCTAGTCATTAGCTGATCAGCAGAGACCACAGATAGATCATGACAGGTTAAATACAGCTTCAGTCTTGGAGCAGAATATGTAGTTGTTTGCTAAGTAGATGTGAATGGATCTCATTATAATAGCTTATTTGAAATTAAGAGATATAAAGGAAATTTCATCGCTAACAACTTTTATGGCATCAGACTCTATAAAAAGGTGGTTGGTGGTCATTGCTTACATTGTTATAAAAGAAGAGCTAAATGGTTTGTAATTTAGAGAAGTGGATTTAATTACATGAAGTAATTTACAGAAAGCTATAACTGCTTATATCTGTCTGTCTTGTATTTAATTGGCTAGTGCAATGTAAAAGTCCTACTTTTTTTTCTTTTCAAAATCTTTCTTTTATTTGTATTTGCTTTGGGAGTGGGGGAAGGCAGAGGGTCAGAAGTAGCCCTTTGAAATGAAAGGAAGGGAAAAGCGGCCATTACATCTGTGTTGTTCTCTTCCATCTCTTCCCGTTCAATACTAGGCATGCTTCCTTAATGCAAAAGGACCACCATGATTCCACCAGCTCCAGTGACACTGCAAGCTGCCAGCTGGTCCATGAACGATGCAGAGTCACCAGCCAAAGCTCTTGCACAGGGGACGTGCTGCAGACAGCAGGTGCTGTTGCAACCTGGAAGCTGCAGGAGTAAACGTGCAGCGGCTGCATGGCTGGTTGCACCCTAGTTCTGGCTTGGCAGGGAGGAAGATTCTAGTGCAGATTTGCACCTTCATTCACTGGCCCTCAACCTCATTTAGATAGCTTTAAGTGAACTCTTTTATGTACCAGGGTTGAAATTCCTTAGGGATAGCTAATTGTAACTGCTCTGTTCTTATACCTTCTTGGGCTTTGCACATAATATCTTCAGGAAAAAACAAAGCCTCAGAACAATCATGGATAAAGTGTGGCTCTTTAATTCATGAGTAGCCTTAATTCAGGCTGATCTCAGGTTCTTTTGTCTGCAACACAAACATAATCAACACCAACCGGGCAATATAGTCTGTCTAGGTTTTTATACCGTGCTGTTCACTGGGATAACTGATCAATCTATCCTGCTCTAATCTGAACTCAGGAAACAAACAATAAAGATACAGCCCTAAATGGGTCACTGCTGAGAGAGCATTAAATATATATTTCTAAAGAACTGTGAGTTATTTCAAACAGGCAGAACAAACTGTACTTGTTTGTTCCTAACCAGTGATCCCAATTTCCACAAAACTCTGTGAGGAATGTGAAGGTTTAACATGTCTGAATCAGTGCATCATGAGCTACGGCAGAAGCAATGGTGGTTGCCAGTTCTTGGGTAAAGCCTTTTAATGATGTTTATCCAATTCAGTTGGATTTTCTTGTGGAAGCATATCAAAGAAGATGCTGTTTTCCATCTTGCAGTGGCACTATCCTCACAAAGTGTAGCCTCGGGCTGTCTTGCAAACACCCCCTCCCTGTCTCTCTCTCTTTCTCTCTGCATTGATTCCTCGGGGAGCTGATTTTCATACTGCTAACTGATTGATGGTTTACATGAACTGTTGAGAATATGCACAGCTTGAGTAAGCACATCTTTGATTTGAAGACATCTCTTAGGTAAAATAAGCACTCCTTGTTCTGTGGTCCGTCAAGCCAGGTTACTTGTAGTTGTATGGGTGATGCCTGAGGGCTATTTATTTGGCTCAGGCAGCATATGAAGCCTTTGGTATTTCCTCTGCAGTTTTATCTAATAGAGGACGTTTAAAAAACTAAAATAAAATCATCAGGGAGTTTGAAAGCCTTTAAGCTATTCCAAACTTGCTGGTGGATGGACTCCTAAGGGATAGTCATGTGTACATATTTGTAACTGAGAGATGAAATATGCCCAAAGAAATGATCACTTGAATACGGCCTCTTTGCTTTTAAAGTTCTAAATTGATTTTCAGACTTTTTTTTTAAGCAAGTTAGACTTTGGAATTAATTTGTTCATAAAAATAAATCCCACCAAGAAGAATATTTCAAGTGCTAAGTGCCAGGAATGGGTCATATAAACCCCACTGTTAATGGGACTTGGCCTGCTTCGTTCTTCAGTCACCCTGTTGAAAAATGACCTCCCGAGAGTTGCCTTATGTGCACAGGTGTAACACCGACAGACCCCGGTCGTTGGTGGGCACGATTGAACCTGGGACCTGTGGAGCTTAGTGCATGAGCTAAAAGCCAACTGGCTGTTAGCTAAGGCTGTAGAGCAGACTCATTTTATAAGTGGTCTTGGTGCCACTAGATGGGACAGAACACCATACCCAAGAGGTGTGTGGGTTACACAGGCTTTTAGTAGCATCATCTTTTTCCATTGTTTCTCTCTGATTAGAGGTGGTTCAGATAACACAGCAGAGTGTCAATGTTAGCTGCTTGATGCTGAGTCCAGAATTGTATTAGCACCCGACGTGGGAACTTCAGACATCAGGGCAGCTAAGGGTTAGCTAACAAATCCTGCTATTTGAACCCTCCTCTCAGGCTCCACTTTCTCCATGGTGGCAGGTCAGTAGTTCGATTCCAGAGCAGGGGAATGAGTGACTGAGGAGCTCCATCCTTCATCTGCTGTACAGCCTGTGCAGGAGAATGCTGAAGGATAACATGAGTTCTATTTAGATTTCTCTAATCTTTCCTCTTCTGGCCCCTTTCTGACCCTTGGACAATGAGCAGCAAGTAGAAGATAAATTGCCTGTAAGAGCAAACCTCACCTACCAAACTCTGTGGCCTGATGTCAATCAAGGAACCCAAGGATGGAGTAATGCATTGCTAACCTTCTGAATGCTATAGACAGTCTGAAGCATTGGAATCCTGTAATGAATTCTTCTGATTCCTCTATACTGCAGGTAGTATTGCGGCTGTGTAAGAGGGGGTGTTGGAGCCCATAACATTATATTTCTATAGATTCTGGCAATTTGCATGTGGTTGTCAGTCACTAGTTGTAATTTGTGATGACATTTGTTAGCTGTGTTGTCAGTCACGTGTCTGGAGTTGAAATCTCTGTTGGGACAGAGATAGTTCAGCTAGTATCGGATAGGTGTACTACTGTGGAGGGAAAGACAGTGACTTATGCTGTCTTTCCCTCCACACTATATGCTGATTTTTTTCCCCTCATTTATACGGAGCAGTTTCTATTCATAAATGGTTTTTCATGGTGCTGACAGAATAATACCAAGGGAATCCCAGTCAGGTTACAGGCATCCCGTCTCTTAGTGACTGACTTTATTTAGTTAGTTACTTTAGGTTTGTAGCTGATGTTTTATTTTTCTTTCCAGTACATGAGGACAAAAGTAAAAACCATTTTGGCCTTTGCTCACCACACAGCACCTAAGAATAAACCTTAAACACCATCTTTTACTATGGGAGGGAATAGGAAGTAGATTCACATAAGCACTAACCTGCTCTTAAAAACAAAATCGTCAGTGTTTTTTCCCCATCATGTGTTCATACTCTGTTGCAATCTGTGGTTGACAATATGGTCCCTGGCACTGGTCAGAGGAATGGGATGGCATAAAGACTGCCTGCCATTTTGTTTTTTTCCCCCTTTATCCTCTCTTGCTTTCCTTGTGGCTCAAGTTTATAATTGAGTGTTTGACAAAGAAGTGTTTACATGCAGCGTTTCTGGTGCGTGACTGCCTAGCTGAGGGGAATAACAATTTGGTTCTGAACTTCAGCCTGTCTGTTTGTCACTGTCATGGCACTGTCATCAGCAGTTTTACTCTCTGGCTTGGAGAGGCAGGTTAAAATAGTTGCAGGGACATGCAGTGATAAGCATGCTCTCTCTGAGTCCTGGTCTACACTACAGGGGGGGAATCGATCTAAGATACGCAACTGTAGCTGAAGTCGACGTATCTTAGATCGACTTAGAATCACTTACTTCACATCCTCGCGGCGCGGGATCGACGGCCACCGCTCCCCCGTCGACTTCGCTTCTGCCTCTCGCCGTGGTGGAGTCCCGGAGTCGACCGCAGAGCGATCAGGGATCGATTTATCACGTCTACACTAGATGCGATAAATCGATCCCCGATAGATCGATCACTACCCACCGATCTGGCGGGTAGTGTAGACGTACCCTGAGATACGCAGATGGTCACATGACTTTCCAGTCCATGGTTTGTTGTTGTGATGGCTTTAAAAAAAAAAATAGGGTGAGTATATTTGCTCATGTGTTTTCCAAGTGTTTGAAGTGAAAAAATTTGTTGTGCAATGTGCAACTTTGCCTAGATGTGATTTGCAGTGGGCAAGTCACCAAGCACTTAAGGGGCTTGCCTAATTTTCATAAAATGATTACAGCTGTCTTCATACGGGAGTGGAAGGGGTGGAGAGTGTAGGTCTCATTATGCAGTGCTTCTCCTGCTGTATGCAAGGGTACTCACTGGGTTGCCTTCAGCATGCAGGGCTGCACCAGTTTGAATGTCTAGGAACACCCGCTACCTCTGAGCAATAATTGTTGCTGGCACCTGTAATTTTTTTCTCTTATTGCATATGCCATGTTCTTGACCTATGTGGTGGTTCTTGTTCCCCAACCCCAGGAACTTAGCGACTAATGGATTTGAAAGAGGCCACTTATGAATGCTTCTCCTACATTTGTCCAGCAGTGTGGGTTCTTGTCCTGGAAGTTGCAACTCGCAGGGGCTGGGAAGTTATGACACCTTTCCTCGTCCCTTATATTATTAAATAGGAAGCAGGTCTTGGCTAGATGGGAGTATCCTGGTATGCAAAAGGTGAGAATCGCTGTAGTAGGGGGTAGAAAGAAAGCTCTGAGAATAGCTTTGCAGTTCGCTATGCCCTCTCTTGCGCACTAACAAGCACACTAACTCTGTCACACACAACTGCCTGCCTGCTCCCCATATGCTTGGGGAGTGGCAATCCCACTGCGGCACCAAGTAAGCCAAATCCCCAGCTTTCTCATATGAATAGCGCTGTGGTCTACACTGGGCAGTTTGCCACAGTTGCATCCATTGCAGACTATCCATCAGTGTCGCTGCACCACTGCAAACCCCTAATGTAGACAGACAAAGCTGCCACTATAAGCTGTGATTTGCATCATTGCTGCTTACCCCAGTTTCAAGACTTTACCTGTGTACACTAGGGGTTTGCGATGTTGCAGCAACACCAGTGCCCAGCCACCACTGGCTGGAATCTCCAGTGTAGACATGGCTTGATTTATCAAAATAAGAATCCTGGCCAATTATCACAGAGAATAAAGAATTAGGCTTGTCAGTTTGTGTACCATGGGGGTTTGTAACTTGTCTGTGCCAAGACCCTGCTCCAAATTATGCCAAGGGGGCAGGGTGTGGAAGGAACAGAAGCATTGAAGCAATGCATGAATAAAAGACAGCTCAGTCTTTATTCAGCCCCATTAAAGGTCACTTTCCGAGCTTACTCTCTTTTTAAAGGGTCTGCTCATTCCGTGCTTGTAGGTATTGTCATGTATTAGTCAGGAGCAAGGGGAACTGGTGCATGGCAAATATCCACTGGGGAGGCAAAGGAGCTCCCAGGAGTACTCAGGCTTGTCTTAATCACTGGAGGCATGCTAGGTTATGGTCCAACTCGAAGTCAGCAGGCTTTAGAGGGCAGCGCCACTAATGCTAATATGAGCTGTGTGGCTAAAATCCACACATGGAGCTGAAAATAAATCACAACATATGAAATAGAAATCATGCACTCAAGCATGAGTAAGCTTTGCACTTAACTTTGTTGGCCTCTGGCATTAACTCCTTCCCTGCTGCTTGAATGTGAATGTCCTTGTAGCAGTTTCTCTAGCAAGTCCGACTGTATCAGAAGCCACAAGGAATGCTTTTGCTGGGTGTAGTTGTTATTTAGTGCTATAGACTAGGCCGTAGAGCAGAACAGACCACCAGAGTTTTAACATGGTGGTTAAACAACTGGTAGCCTGTCTACCCTAGTGCTACTACCAGTTGGACTGCTCTGGTGCTAGCCATGACTGGGATTGTTAAAATCAAGTGTGGAGGGGAAAAAAAGCCATAAAAAGTAATTGCTGATCCAGAGTGTCTTATGTTTGTCCTTGCTTACCTCCAGCTTGCAGTGGGCTGACTGGTTCCTTTCCTTATCACTGAGTCATATGCAGAGCCAGGCTGTTTGGCAAACCAATGTTTCTTTTATTTATTATAGGCTCATACACATGCTAGAGCCATAATGGTTTCAGTGCCATGCCAACCAACATAGCTGCTCCCTGTTTACCTGAATTGTCGAGACTAAAAGAAGAAAAGAGTGTCTCAGCGACCGCATATTTTTCCAGTGAAGCAGAGAGAATAAAGGGATTTTTTTTCAGACACAGTCTACCTGCAGCAGCACCAGGGACCTCTAGTGAATTGATCAAGGGACACATTTGACCCTTGGGCTGCTTGTTAGAGAACATTGTTATAGGCATGTTGTAATAGCAGATGTAACAAAGAGTCTGCATTGTCCCAGAGAAAAAAAAGACGTGGGGTGGGGGGGGGAGTATTTTATTTTATTTCAGTGTGTGAACTGAAATGCTGTCTGGGTCACCTGATAAAATAGGTTTAAGCCTAAGGCAAAGCCAAAGGCAGAAGAGATACAAAATTGGTTGTAGGTAAACTTTACAAATAACTGGTTATTATTGTTTATTGAAACAGAGGGCACCAGGAAAATTAGGTCTTTTGAAGTTATTTTAGTTGCAGAAATAAAATCTTTAAACTATGTGACGGTCATGTCATTCACTAGGCAATGACAGAGACCCTGGATACTTTGTATCAGTTCCGTATTTGTGCTAATTTCACTTCGAAACAAAGCAAGAGCATTCTGGAGATTGCGAATCTGGCCCAAGGTCTAGTATGCACACAAGGGAGCTCAGCATCCCACATGCCCACAATTTGCTGGGCAGTATTTAAAATCTGGCCAGTTACTGGTGTGCCCAAATGTGCAGATGGGCACCTAGTGGGCATTTCACAAGTGCCAAGGCATCTAACTCTCATTTCAGTGGAAGCTAGGAGCTAGGCAGTATTGCAAATTCCTCTAGGTGCCTGTTTGTGTCCTTGGGTGCCCAAATACCTTTTATACTATGGCTTTAAGTGATTTAGAAGCTTTCAGCAGAACTTGTGCTCCTGAGTCACTGAGGCTTGGGGCAGGTCTCCACTTCAAACCTGCATTGGCACAGCTGCACCAGTGCTGCTGTTCTGCGGTAGTCCTTAAGTGAAGACACTCCTACGCCAATGGGAGAAGCTCTCCCGTCAACAAAATGCTTTCTACATGGGTTGTTAGGTCAGTATCACTATGTCGCTCGGGTTGTGAATTTTTCACGCCCCTGAGCGACTTAGTTGTACCCAGGGCCAGTGCAAGGAAGTTTCGCGCCCTAGGTGAAACTTCCACCTTGCGCCACCCCCCACCCGCCAACCCCAACCCCCCCCTGCTGCAGCTAACCGCGCCCACCTGCCCCCCCACCAGAGGAGCCCCCCCCACCCCGCTGCAGCTAACCCAGCCCACCACCTGGGGACCCCGCCGCCCCCCCCCGCCCGGGGAGCCCCCCCTGCAGCAGCTATGCCCCCTCTGTGGCAGCTAACCCCGCCCAGGAAGCCCGCCCCAGCTCACCTGCGCTCCGCCTCCTCCGCTGAGCACGCCGGCGCCGCTCTAATTCTCCTCCCCTCCCAGGCTTGCGGCGCCGATTGGAGGAGAATTAAAGCGGGGGCTGTGTGCTCAGCAGAGGAGGCAGAGTGGAGGTGATCTGGGGTGGGGAGCTGTTCCCCTGTGCGCCCCCCCCCCGTTACTGCGGGTGGCCCTCCCCACACCCCCCGCCCCAGCTCACCTCCACTCCACCTCCTCGCCTGAGTGGGCTTTTAGGCGCCCTCAACCACTAGGCGCCCTAGGCGGCCGCCTAGTTCACCTAGTGGTTGCACCGGCCCTGGTTGTACCGATATAGGTCTGTAGTGTAGACCTGGTGTTGGCCTCCATTACCAACTTATATTGGTATAGCTTTGGTGCTCAGGGGTGTGGAAAATCCACACCCTTGAGTGATGCAATTATACCAACCTAACCCCCCGTGTACACCGTGCTATGTCGACTGTAGCTACCGCCTCTCAGCCCTGTAAGTGTAGACAAGCCTTTAGACTCTTTTGAAAATCCCACTTTGAGCACTGGCCCTGTAATTCCATACAAGGTTTTCATGCTGTTACCAAGAGGAAGACAGCAAATGCATTCCCTTCATTCTGATAGAGTTCCCAGCGAGAGAAATGTGCAAGCTGTTGCAAGATTTGTGCTTTTAATACGATTTCTGGTAATTCGAGAGGCTTCTTTCTGAAGCACTATCACACCTGAGTCTTCTATTCAGTGTTCAGGCTCATTTTCAAAAGATATTTTGTTTTTAAATAGTCATAGTAGCTTGAATTTGCACGGGCAATGCTGGGTTTTTCCATTACCTTACAGTCCTGTAGAAAAGCACTTGTGACTTTTCGGGATGGAGGGGACAAGACACTTATTTCATTTCATCCATTCTGTTTTTTATTCAGATCCCATGTGGTTTAAATTGGTCAGGTATTTCCTGCAATTCAAAGGACCTATGGGATATTTCTGTAATTGTTTTAAAAGGTATCTGGTAGAGCAAACTAGTCTGGACAAGATTTTTGTTATTTTTTCCCCCCCTAAGTCCTTTTAAGATGCAGACTGCTAATACTTTGAAGGACATTCCAGTGTCAATACAGCCAAGCAAAGAAGACATCTTTTTTAGTTAATTGCTAATAGGTGTTTACAGTAGCTTACTGTGGTTTTGGCAGGATTAGATTTTAATCAGTATTAGTCAGTGAGTCATCTGTTTCTCCCTCTACCTTCCCCAAAATCAGAGAGATTTCTCATGTTAATTTAAATCTACTGAGAGCGAAAGCTAATTGTATGTTATATTGCAGCTGTAGATTATTGGTGCCCTCCTTTCCTGTCATTTCTCTCTGGCAGTCAATAAGAAATTAATGTTACAAGATGTGATTTTTATTTCTGAATTGGATATGAATCCTGACATGTAGTGTAATTGCCGTTTCAATTAATAACTAAGCTTTCCTTTGTTTCTGGCTATTGCAAAAATGTAAACTGATTTAAAAACCACCACTACCACCCCGTCCAAAAAATTTAAATAAACATTTTGTCAAAATATGTAAAAAATGTAGGGACTCTGGAGATAGCTGAGGAAAGGAAACTGTGGTTTACAACAAGGTCTCCTGGCTAGCAAATTTAGCTAATAAAACTATTCTGCCTTTTTTTTTAAAAAAAAATTAATTCTGTATACCTGAGAGTCTGCATCCTTGTTCCCAGCAAGGCCTGGGCCTGGGTCATAGTGGTAAAATGCCTTGTGCTACCCAGCTCTGCCACTGGATTACTGGGTGACCAAGGCAAGTCATGTCATCGCCCTGTGCCTCAGTTTCCCCGTCTGTAAAAGGGGGTAATGATGGTTTTGTCTTTTATAAAAATCTTTGTGATATGCAGATAAAAAGGACTCCATGAAAGCTGGGTGGTGGTAGTACTGTTACCATGCAGGGAGATCTGAGGTGATACAACTTGAGGAGCGAGAGAAGGACTTCAGTTGCTGTAGTGGTGGCGGCTCCATTTGGTTAGAAAGATTATAGCTGCCATGTTCTGAGAGTCTGATTTGAGGTGCTGAGGGCCCTCTAGCCATGGCAGCTGCAAAATACTTTGCACAGAACTGTAGCAACACTGAAGGGAGTTTAATCCTAAAGATATCTCCAGAATTAACTTATGGTTGCGAACTAGGTGTAATACTGTGGGTGTTCTGCAGTGTATACCCAGAGGAAGGATCTTGATACCACACTCGGTTGGCCAGATATTCAGTCAAAGCATTTTGTTTTCTTAATTACAAACCTCCAAGGTTTCCTAGGGAGATCGGTTGATTGGAAACACTCTGGGTGTATAATTTATGGTCGTCTGTCTTTAGTAACCAGTTTCTCAGGAAGCTTCAGGAAAGACTAACTCCACTTTCATATACTTGAGGAAGGACTCAGGTATCTATTACTTTGAAACAGCTCCACTTGGTCACGCATCTTAGAGAGTGAGAACTACATAAAGCTGTTTGCAATGAAGTAAAAAGGGCTGTCAAAGCACCAGCTTGCCAAGAAAAACATTTTCAGTAACTCAGTATGCATTCGTGCCGTTTTTCAGCCCAGCAGCAGGATTTGTCTGCGCTGTGTACTGCTTTTGATTCAAAGAGATAGAAATTTCCTGGCTGAAGAGGTTTGTGCTCATACAGATGTACTCATTAATTCTACCAATTTAAGAGATGCATCTGGAATAAGATCAGCTTGTGTACTACAGGTGGGTTTGGGGGATAAAAGGGTAAAATAAGCCCACAAAAAAGTAAACATTGGGAAATTTCACCAGTAATTGTCTATTCTAGGAGTCCATCCCATGTTTTCTCACTGCTACATCCCAGAATATGCTCGCTGCCGTGTTCTGCTACAACCATTTGCACCCTCTACCACCATCATTCAGCACCTTTCAGTGCTGCTGCTTTAACGGTCTCAAGATGTATGTGTTGGAAGGAGTTAGTCCCAGGCCAGACATTTAGGTTTCAGATCGTTACAACATAAATAGCAACCTGGTTTAACCATAATAACCCTGATTTCCTAGGTAACAATGACAGGCTTTCAACTCCAAGTCGTGAAACCCAGCTCATAGACTCCAGCGTAGCAGTGCATCTGCTCCACTACCCCACGGGATGGACTGTTTGCATGGATTGGTGGGGAACAAGGCCCTCCACATCACTTTAGCTAGCTCTATGGTTCCCTGTTGAGGGCAGTGATGGGCCGAGTGGCTGCCCAGAAAGGCTTCTGCAATTGTGTCCCTGAAGCGGAGGGCATGATTTGGGGGTGAGCCAGGTGAGAGACCACCAGATCAGTGCACGTGGGGTTGCTGTAGCCTAAAAACTTGCCCGAAGGGGATTGGATGGGTAGCTGTCACTATTCCAGCTCAAAGCCTGGAATGCCGGGGAGGGGGGCGGGCTGGCTTCAGTGGGTTGATGGGGTTAAATTCTATCCCTCCAAGTCCCACAGAGTTTCCCCACACAACACCCAGTTACTCTGGCTTTGCTCGCATGTGTGTGTGTGGGGGGGTATCACCTACCCCAGTTTTACAGTCACGGTACATCAACATAAAGCCTAACTGTTCCATTCGCACACGATTTTTAAATAACCCTGGTGCAGTCCGATTTTAGTAATGCAAACCTTAATTTCAAATGTAATGTTAATGTTCAAGAGATTACAGTTTATCTAAGACTTCTCAGCTCAGTGGTAGTATTTGACTTATAATGGGATCTTGCTTCTTACCCAGTTCTCAAGCTGGCTTGATTGAAGCACCAGGAGGTCAAGTGACTTGTCAAAGGTTGCACAGTAAGGGAGAGGCTTAGCTGACATTTGAAACCCAGAGCCTTCTGTTTCCAAGTCTGCTGCTGATTTACTCTTTAATCCTCTGGTCTATGTAACTGCTGCCTGGATTAAACTATAACCCATCTCCATTTCAGTGCAAAATTATTTTAAGTTAGACCTTGCAAAAGGAAAGTAATTCTTCCACAAACACTACTTGGGTTTTGTCCATGCCAACTGTTTCATATGCTAGTTCAGTGCCACTGAATAATAAATTACAGTTATTGAGATATCAGTTCATCATATCTCTGTGATACTGTAGCCTGTTCCACTGCATTGACTGAAGCCCTTTGCTAACCAGCTAATGTAGTGCCGCTCTACTTTTTCTTGTTCTCTAATGATGGGATACCTTGTACCAATTTGAATCCTATTAGATTGTAATTAATTTTTCTCTGGGCCAAACTGAGGCTGAGTCAAATGATGTGTGGTGTTGGGCTGAGAACACACAGGCAGCAAAAGGGTGAAGTGCTAAGAAGATCCCATTATTGTAGGTCAGTTAACTGCTCACTTACCTTTTGCATTGTTAAGATATGTCTGTACTTTGGTTTCCCTGCTTAAAAGCAGTTTCCATCAAAAAAAACCATGTTAGTGTAAGCCGCACACCTCCTGGGTGTGGTGTTCTGTCCCATCTAGTGGCACTGAGACCATTGAGAGAGAGAGAGATTAATGAGTTTGTTACAGCTTTAGCTAAGAGCCAGTTGGCTTTTAGCTCATGCTGTGTAGAGGCTCATGCACTAAGCTTGAGAGGCCCTCGGTTCGATCCCGCCCACCGACAAGCAGGGTCTGTCGGTGTTACATTAGCAGAGCAGGATTCTTGGGGATTAGAGCAGTAATCTGAGCTGACCAGGAGAAAAAAGATCTGAAGTGGGGTTCTTAGGGGCAGCTCTAACAAACTCATACATCGCTACCCAGAAAGCTCAGGTCTTTTTCTGCAGCGGGAAGGGATATCTACCTTGAGGTCTAAACGTCTGCTAACCACAGTCATTGTCTGATTTACTGGAGTACAGTATCTGTCCCACTCTCATAAACCCAACTGTGAACCAGATCCATGGCCTAGGTAATGAAAGATCTGAGACCTTCCTGTTACATAAATTCCTCTATCCTACCCCCCATTCTTGCCTAGCAAAGCAGAGAACCACCAGACATCCTGTTTCTCCCTCAAAAGCTTGCAGGGGCATGGCACACCATCTCTAGGTCCAATCCTGCATGAGGACGCGATGCTGAAATGAATATACTCCCATAAAACAAACAAAACAAAAATATATCTTCTCCGGTATCTTTTTAAGCTTGACAAAAATTCGAGTGGTCCAATGTCAAATGGCTTCTTGCTCTGTTCTGCTGAATTACTGGTGTCTATTAATATCTTTCCTAGGCAGAGTCTAGGCAGGCTGAGAGATACAAATACATAGTGCATTCACCTGACGGGATAGTAAATAGTAAACCAGGGCTTTTGAGAAAAAACTTGCTGAAAAACCTCTCAGAGAGAGCCTGCTCCTGTCCATCTCTCCTATCCATTAAGATTCCCCTTCCACTTTGTAAATGCAGTATTTAATGGATGACTGCAATGCTAATTTGTAGAGATACATAGGAGTCCATATGCACCGATAGGACAATGCAGAGAACTTGTTTGTGATTAAAACTTTTATTTCAGAGAAGAATGTACATGTCTGCAGTATCACGAGGCAGTTTCCTCTGCATATGTTGACTGTTGGGGATAAGTTGTACTAACACAAGGAAAGGACTGATTTAGAATATGGCCTTTGCAATTTTTGTAAAGCGAAAAAAACACCTGATCTCCCTTTATTGCAGTAGCTGTTTTCTCTCTGCTGATCTCAGGAAGTCCTACATTGAATTTTTCCAACTTAAAACTTTAAAACCAGTTTGTTTTCCCTTATTGATGATAAAATTCCCACACTATAGCTTGACCTCACTGGCTGCTTTCCTTTGAAAGACTAACCAGAAGTTTCAGCTAGTGCACACAGAAACCCTAGTGCACTTTTAAGTTGGCTTTGCACGGGAGTCCTATTCACTGCTGGGTGCGATGTAAAGTGCTGCTTATCTAGAACTATAAAGCACCGAAGAGCTTTACAGCAGCGATTGCAATTGCCTTCGCTGCTCTGCGGTCTGTACCCAAAGCTTTCCAAGTAAGAGGGACCAGCTCTTGGTTTCACTTTCCCTTGCTGTATGTCAGATCCAGAGACTGACCATCTTTAAGATGCAGTGGAAGATGCATTGTTTTACTCCAGCTTCTACCTTAATATGGGTCCTTTTTATGGGTAGGTAGATGTAGTAGAGAGGGGTTTGATCTGTATCAAATGTAATGTTGGCAAAACGTTACTTCTAAATATTTGGATACAAGCTCTTGAGGATAGCCTGTTGTAAGGATGGAGGTGGAATGTGTTTTTAAAAAAAGGCGATACCTTACATATTAATTTAGGCTCATTGAAGCCAATGGGACTGCTCATGGAGGGAGGTAGTATTCAACGTGTGTTAGGATGGTACAGTGTCTCCCTAAATTATTAAGGGTACGGGTTTAAAGTTGTGCATTGTAGAATGGCTACTGATGCGTCCCCAGAATACCAAACAGTCTGGTACTTCCAGGAATGTCATGGGACCGCCCCCACCGGCATGACCCTGTGTCATGACCACACTCACACGGAGGACACCATTTTGAAGAGCACCCCACCTCCCTCACTCGCATGACCTTGCATGCATGGTGCTTGTGAGGTCACACTGGCAGAGTGACATGATATCAGATAAAACCATGTCTGGTTTTATATCTGTACTGGACAGGGGACAAACGCTGAAAAAAACAGGAATGTCTGTCTTAAAAGCGGATGATGCCCTGCCTAATGTATTTTAGGAAAGGTAAGTTAACCCAAAATTCAATGGGCAGTGTGTTCTGAGCATTTGTGTTAGTCAGTTACACTGGTGTATTTCTTTCCAGGAGCCATTCATTTATTAACACATTCTGATTGAAAACGTGAGTTTAATCACTAAAACCAATCCAGGACAGGTCCTTCAGAGCCACACCATCGAAACTCTACTGGGAAAGTATAATATCCTCTAGAAGAGAATTCCAAATTAGTTACATTTCCAGGACGTTTTGTTTTTAGTATGTAAATTTTTAAAGGTTATTCTAACTTATGTTTGCCATCACACATTACATGATGAGCCTCTTTAGTGCAGTAAAACCATCAGGAAGGAAAATGGATGGAAGCTTAGTATAAACCCAAAGAGGAGAACAAACACACTGTGCATTTTTTGGAATTCCCATTAGAAATCATACATGGTGCGTTCTATCCAGACCTCAGGGGATCTTAGCACAGGAACTTTTCCCCAGACATAGGCAAAGTAAAAAATGGAGAGAGGAAACTGTTGGCCAATGCAAATGGTTTAAGAAGGCGTCTGCTAATTTCTCTAGTGCCAGATGGAATGGTGTTAACTGTAACTTGTAGCAGGAATTTTGAACATCATGTGCTCTTCCTCCCATCCCTAAATCATTTGGCTCTAGTACAGTTTTGTACATTGTGTGTGTATGTGTCACTGCTGTAAGTAAATGGCTAAAATAAGGCAAAATAATGCCTATAAAGGCAAGACTTCTTCAATTTAGAAGAAGTTGATCATATTTTCAGTTGTAGACAGTGGCACAATGACAGTTTACACTAGTGGAGAATCTGGCCCCATGTCCATCTTTTGTATCATAACCTTCAAAAGTGTTGCAAGCTATGGAGAAAGTCTAAAATAAAGCTGGACATTTCCTAGTATGCACTTGTCATGGTTTTTGTCTTTCTTTTTGTGGTCTGATTATTTTTGTGTACTGGCTGTGTCTTAGAAATGTTTAGTTCTTGCTATCACTTGAAATTTTTTGGTTTTCTTCCAGATCCAGCTAAATGCTCATGTGCAAATTCTACTAGACATAAAACGGAGAAATTATAAAGCTTAATGGTCATAGAACCCTGAGGATAGAGATTATAAATTATTTTGATGATCCAGTCCCAACTCAAGGCTTAAAGTAAATAGATCTTGTTGGAAGTATATTGGTCAGTGCAGAAGGTATTTTTTATCCCGGTATGTTGTATTTCATTCATTCAGTGAAGTTTGTTTAATTTCAGTAGAGTTGAAAGGAACAGGGCTGTGCCGTTGTGTGTCCAATGGGGAGGGGGAAAGGAGGCAACAGGCATAGAGATTATTCTGTCCACTATTACCATGAACCTGCAATTTTTGTTGTTCTGCTTCCTTTGAGTCCTGCCAATGTTTGCTTCGTTCCCCTGACGAGTGAGAGTATCCTGAGAGTTTCATATAAATTGGAAGATTAATATAAATGGTGCACTTTCTATTACCACTTATATTAAAAAAACAAAAACAAAAAAAACTGAACTGGGTACTGGGCTGAATTTACTTCACCACAAACTTTCCTTTATGCTCTCAACTTAACGGAAGGGTCTTTGAATATAGAGTGCTGCATGGGAAAAACAAGCAATAGTTAAAACTTGTTTCTGTCTTGCCATCTTGTTTCTGCCTCTGATCTACAAAGGCAGATTGTCAAAGGTGTCTGACATAACCTCTATTCGTGTCTATGTAACTTTACTTGCACAAATTGCTTGCATGTAGAAGCAATAGAATTTGCATGCCCCAAACCCGTTTGTGCTCTCCTTACAGGGTGGTCTTTGGAAAATGTATTTTAAAATGTGATATTCTAGAAAAATGATGCTGGAATGTATTTCAGGGAAATAAACTTGCAATGAATAATTCCCATTATAAAACCGTCAAAGGGCACTGGGAATATTCAGGCAAAGATTGTAGGTTAAAAGGCTATTCCACCTCATATAAAACTGTTGATTGTGAGCCTCCTCTCACTTATATAAATGTTAATCGGATAGGTGCACAACTTTATTGACGTCACTGTGACGTAAGAGCAGATTTGGGCCCATTACCTTTGAGAATTCCTCAGTTTGTTTTGCAAACAGCCAGAAATTTTTAATAAAAGAAACCAGTGTGCAGCTTACTGTTTAATATAGCAATAAGCAACGCAAGCAATGTGCATTGGTTCATCAGTATTACTAACCCCAGGCATTCAAAAACCAGGAATCAGCCCCTCCCCCCCCATCACAAGAGATTTAAAAATAATGAATTTTGCTTCTTTCAATTTTTTTTTCTAATTTTTGAGTTTGTAAGAATCAAGTTTTCAAGCTTTTCTTTGCCACCACAAGGGCTAGAAACGTCAGCGTTTGTTTGGGGGGGTTTTAATGGAAAAGCTGAGATGCTCACCACATCATGATTCCAGGCGCTGAGGAATTAAGAAAACCACCAAATATCACAAGACTCACAATAAAATTCTGAGAGTTGGCCATGTGTTCTCTCTTCACAATGCGTGTGCTCTGTTTTGAGTTACGGTGTTGTCTAACAGCAAGCTGCTGTTTTGTTCTTTGATAATTCCCAAGCGAAGATCTGTTTGCAAAATAAACACGCTGAGCCTTTCCTAAAGTTAATATCCTCAGCCAGATCGGCACTGCAGGTCACTTTTTGACCTACTCGTTTCTACTTAATAGCTGTTGCATAGATGGGAGCTTCAAATTGTTCCTCCTCCTAAGCATGAGCCGAATGCAGCTGCACTGCTTCAGTTTACTGCCACTCAGTGGAAAATGAAGTAAAACCTCCTCACGTTTCACCACCATTTTGACAGTCTGGCAGACAATGGAGAGTTGCTTCACCCTACTTCCAGCTAGAGGAGTTGCCCTCACTGGAATGGCCTTAGGATAATTACACCAAAATTCACTTTTACAGCTTCAGTCCTGATTTGGTGCTCAAAGGAATTAAACATTTCTTCAGACATTCTCCTTTGACAGTGTTCCCCCTCCCCACAAACTATTTGCTCAAATTCTGTCCAAATTATTTTTTGACATCTGCATACAGTAGTAATAATGGTAGTGATGATACATAGTGACCATCTAACACTTTTCATCCAGAGATTCAGAAGCTGGACGAATTCAGACTAGAAATAAGGCACCCATTCTTAACAGTGAGGGTAATTAACTATTGGAACAACTTAATTCAGCATAGGGTTGATTCTCCGTCACTTGTGTATATAAGTCAAGACTGGGTATCTTTCTAAAAGATATGCTATAGCTCAAACAGAAGTTATAGGTAGAAGTTCTTGGGTAAAGTTCTTTGACCTGTGTTATGCAGGAGGTCCGACTAGATGATCATAATGGTCCTTTATGGTCCCAAGGTTTATGAATCTTACAGCACTTTTCAAAGGTGCGGAAGTTTATAGATGTGTTATGAGGTTTAACCAATACATTGTTACAAAGTGCTTTGATTTTTTTTTAAGATGAGGAGCTCTGTGTTCAGAGGGTGCAAAGCAGTATTATAGACCACTTTACAATGAGGAGATAATTTTCTAGAAGGAAACCATGGTAGAGCAGTCAGCTACAGTTCCCACATGGTGGTGTCAGAGTCTTTTCCTATGCCTAAGAGAGAACTGCTGTAAGTCAGATAGCAGTGCAGGGAAACTGTGGGTAAATGCTGATTTATGGTGTTTAAGGGCCTCTGCTGTATGAGCATGCTGGGGTGCTGAGGTTGTCCTGTGTGTGTTTGTAGGAAGTATAGTAAAGTTCAAACTTGTCTAAGATTTAAATTTGCCTTAGAATCAGCAAAAGATAACACCCAAAGAGAGGAATGTCTTTATGGTCAGATTCTCACTCTGCATGAGGAGAATCTAAACCTGTTACAAGGGCTGGGTGAGGATGACGAGCTGGAAAGGAAACCATAAACCCCTGTTCTAATTGTAAGTGAGATAGGCAGTAGCAATGAAAATTCATGTCTCGTGAGAGATGTGACGCAGTAGGGAGCAGGGCGGATTGACTTGGGAATGTCGTCTAGTTTTACTGGAACTGTCTGCATTGGGGATGGAATAGCAGGGGATAACTTTTCTTGAGGGATAATACCTGAGCCGGGAGGGGGGGCTGGGCCAGGTGACACCTTTGCCCGGGAAACTGGACAAAGGCTGGAGGAGAAGCCGGGAGGGGAGGGGGAGTGAGACTGCTGGGGGTTTTTCAGCCTTGGGCTGGCTGGGGAATCGGAGGGAACCCCAAGTTGGGGTCTAATCTCCCTAAGAGATCATCAGCTCTTGTTTTAACCCTGAGACAAAGTATATAGGCAGTGTTGAGACCCAGCACAGCATTGGTAAAATTGGACTGGAATCAGGAGCCTTACTGACAACTTATGTAAAATCTGGCGCGCTTTCCTAGGACATAAATTAGAAGAGAAACAAAGGGAGTAACAACAAGCGCTGAATTTACAGGATGTCATCAGATCCCGACAGTCATCGCATTTTATGATTCTGTTGTTTCAGTTCTGTCAGTATTAGACCACATGCTCTCACACATCACAAACACATTTTACTTGGAAAGAGCAAATGGCCTAAGCGTTTTCTGTGCATTGCCTGCCACTGACTTGGACTCATTTAGCCATATCTGTGTTGGCTTAACTAAATATTTACTGTATGAACCACAAGCAGTCAGAGCCATTCAGACCCTGTCTGGAAGAGTTGAAAATATGACAGCGTGCATAAGTGCCATTTGAGGATATCAAAGAGCTATAATAACGTGGATAGCATTACATTTGAAAACCAAGGTGGGAGGATTACATCAAAGCAAAACACACAGACAAGCCCCAAGGGGAGAGCATCCACCACAAAGAATAATTTCCTATGGGATTTAGACCCAAGAGCACACAGTCCTCTGGGGCTACTTTAAAGCATTTAGGCAAGACATCTAAGGAAAGAGAAATTCATAATGCTTGTTTTCTTTTCAACAACTGAATGTAACTAAGGCCATGTCTACGCTATGGGCACTACAGCAGCACAGCTATGGCACTGGGAAGACACTTCCTACAGCGATGGAAGGGGGTTTTCTATAGCTGTAGGAACTCCACCTCCCTAAGCAACAGTAGTTAGGTTATGGAAGCATTCTTCCGTTGACCTAGCTGCATCTACACTGTGGGTTAGGTGGATTTAGCTTACGGTGCTCCGGGGTGTGGATTTTCCCCCTTGCACCATATGCTGACCTAACGTGTAAATGTAGACTAGACCTAAAACTGACATTAATGCCTGGCATTTCTGCACTGTAGTTTAGGCTAGACGCTGTACATGGTATTCTCTCACATGATTCTTTCTCTCAATCTGACAGTTTTTTGCTTTTGCTAAATAGATAATGCTGCCATCAGAGTCAGAGTGTTCTCTGGGAATTCTTTTTTGTATGTGCTATACAGCAGTAACCTTAGCTAGTTATCCTATGCAAAACTGGAATATTTTAAAGGAATATGCAAGACGTAGAAACCTTGGTAATTGCCAGAGCAATATTGCTGTTACTGCATTTGGGAGTTTCCTCTGGGTTGCTCGGTTATCTAGGTATTTATTGAAAATGCACTTTGGAAGGACCAGATCCCTCACACACTCACAAAGGACCTATCTATACAAGCAATTAGAGAGAGATTTAAAAATCAAAGAAAAATCTTTACCTTTGTGGATTTAGATTCTTTGTAAACCTTTCATGCAGCTCTGATCTTCAGAAAATGTGTAGAGTGCGCACATGGAGGTTACCAGCTGGAGTGTCTGTTTGTTCTGTGTTTGTACAGTACCTGACACCATGGGGTCCTGGGGCTCTGAGGTGGTACTGCTATACAAATTAATATTAGGAGGGAGGTAAATGGGTAGATGTGGTGCAGAGATAAGGTGTATTCACTGACCTTTGCTCAGAATTTCCTAGCTTGTATTTAAATTCCCAGTCTCTTAGTGGGCATTAAACAAGCATCTTTTCTGTGGGATTATATATGAAAAATGTTTAGCACAACATGCCATCTCATTTCAAGTATGCTGGAAACATAAGGATACTTTTCTTTCCTGGATGCACAGTGTGGGAATACCTTTTAAAATTGCAGTCCTGCAGTGGGACAGTGGAATGTATTGAGGATGAGGAATATGTGCTCTTAGTGCAACAAGCACTCTGAAACAAGGCACTGGCAGTTTCTCATAGAGAGACTGAAACAAGATGTTTGGAAAAAGAGAGAGAGAGAGAGAGAGAGACTGCCAGTCCATGCCCAACGTGTGGTTTTATATAATCTATCATCACCAGTGCAGAAAATAAGCAAGAGCTCATAGGAACCTAGGTCCTGGCGCAGTTTCTTCAGCAGGAAATCAGGACTGCTGCTAACTTTTTCAGGTCCACAAAAAGAAACAATCTCTTCGTCCTCCTTGCTGTGGAAGCCTGTGTAAGGCGACCAAGGCTGAGGTCTTTGGAATTCTGCAGTCTTGCGTGAGGTAGAAGCTGGATGTAGTTTCCTTCTGCTAAATTGGTACTGGAACAATGAAAACAACAAAACAGACACATGGGAGAGGCAGGGTGCTTTAACACTCAGCACATTGAAGAAAGGCAGAGTGAAGCAATAAAGACCTATTGACTATGTTGTTTGAGGCTCTGCTCAGAGCTGCTTACATGTAATTTGCTCGGTAATTTTATCCCATATCTAAAGTCACTCATGGCGTGTTACTCTTCTACATCATGGAGTCAGTGTGGTCCAGTGAGTTGGGCACTGGACTTGAGGCCTGGTCTACACTAGAAAACTCCTCACTCCCGAGTGGTGTAGCTAATCCAACCTAAGTCCCCTTGTAGACCATGCTAAGTGATGGAAGAGTTCTTCTGTCAACATAGCTACCACTTGTTGGGGAAGTGGGTTACCCTCGGCATAGGCAGAGTCTACCACTTGGTGCTTCAGTGGTGCAGCTGTGGTGCACTACTGTTTTAAATGTAGACATACCATAAGTTACCAGGTACCAGAGTACCTGAATTCTACTCCCAGCTTTGCATTTGACTTTGTCTTGGGCAAGTCACTTTACTTCTCTGTGCCTCAGTTTCCTGATGTATAAATTTTGGATAATGATATTGAACCTCTTTGGTAAAGTATTTGGAAATCAACAACTGAAAAAGTCTATATATAGATATATATCTATATATAGATAGATATAGATAGATACATACATACATAGATAGATATAGATATATATAGATACATACATACATACATACATACACACTAAGAACTAATATTATTTTATTATCTACATGTTCCTAAGCTGGTGGCCTGATTTTTCAAAGTAGCCAAGAATCTGCAGTTTTTCATGGGCCTGATCCAAAGCCCATTGAATTAAATGGAAAGACTCCCACTGATTTAATTGGAATTTGGATCAGGCCCCAGTGTTGCCAAGTCTAGTGATTTTTATTGCAAATCTCATGATATTTTGTGTTTTTCTTCTTAAAGTCCCGCCCTTGGAAATATGTGATTACAAGAGAATCTCAGCTTTCATGCAGAAAAAGATAACATAGTTTTTAGTTCTCTCTGCTGCAAAGAAAACCTTGAAAATATGAACCCTAGAGGCTCAACAACCAGAAGAGAAATAAAAATAACCAGGATGTATTATTTTTAAAACTCCTGTGATTTGTAAGCCAAAACTCATGATTTGGGCTTACAAATCATGGACTTAACGATTTTTGAATATTTGGGGTTGGATACTGCTTTAGGCATCCGGTTTTGGCTTGTGTAAAATATTTGCAAAGAGATTGAATAGTCAGGTAATTGAAATATCCTATTGGAAGGCTTACCTGCAAGCTATAGAATTGTTAGTATGCTTAGAACTTTAACTCTGAACTTTTTGGCTTTGGTGAGTTTAAAACTTCAGCCTTAATATTACACTATTTGAGCCTTACAAAATTCTCCTCTTACCTGCACAGGGTGGATAATGTTTTTTTGGCTGGGTTAATCAAAAATGTAGGGTTGCATTCTAAGCTGGTGTAAATTGGCATAGCTCCACTGACTTCAGTGGAACTACAGCGATTTACATTAACCGAGAATCTGGCCTTTTGTTTGTTCAGAATCAGGAATTAGAGTAAAGGACATATAATTTTTATGTTTGGGGAGGGATGTTCAAAAGTGCCTAAGTGGCTTACATGCACAAGTCCCATTGAGTTTCAGTGGCTTTTTTGTGCCTAAGCTATTAAAATGTCATGACAGTTTTGCAAGGATGTATGAATGATTTTCTTGTGTTTAGTTTAAAAGTTACTAAAACTTGTATGGGTAGGACAGATAGTAATAACATGTAGTTCCAATAAAACTAGTAACACCCTAGCATGAAAGGAAGTCCTGCCCAATGGGTTTGGTAGGGAAAATAAACCCTATGATGATGATATCTTTCCTTGTTACTAATTGTTTTGCTCTTTGTTTTCTTACATAACATGACCGCTCCACCCATTGTTATAACATTTGAAAAAAAATTCAGTCTGTATAAATGTGCTTCCAGTTACCTTGCATTGGCCCAGAGGAGACAGAGTCACTCTAAAGGATTGTGTGAATAAGGGAAATGTATTTGTTTAGTCAGTCTTGTAAAATTATTACTAACAAAACCAGTTCTTTTAGCTCAGCTATGTAAAATATGACATTTAACAACCCCTGGGAAGTGTTTGATGATCTCATTGCCAGTGAGCGCCCACAGCTTGGGCTTCTTGTAAAGCTATAAATATATCTTTGAATGCTACTTTGGTCCAAATATGCACTGTTCAGCTCTGACTGAATCTATCAGTCTAGAAAGAAGGGTCTGGGAGGCAGTGTGTCCAGTATTTACAGCAGTGAGACTCTTGGGCTCTGTTACTGAGTCTGAAATAGACTCTCTGTGTATCCTTGGGATAATTATTTACAACATTGCCAGTCCCATGCATTCAAAAATCATGAGTCAGGACCCCCAAAATCATGAGATTGGCTTCAAATAATTAATTTTGGGTTCTTATTTGCCTTCTTGTTTGGGGGCCTTTCTTGTTTTCGGGGTTTTCCCATAACTCTGTGGGCTAGGAACTTACTTTTGTTTAAAGATGAGGTTCTCACATAATCACATGACTGCAGGAGCTGGGGCTTTAAGGAAAACACCACCCAGTATAGTGGGACTTGCCATCAGATGTGAGAGTTGAACTTTTACATTTAATTTCTGTGCATCAATTTGTTCTCAATACTTAAGTGACTCACTGGGTTATTGAGCGAATAGGGGGTAGATAAAGTCAAGGCCTGCATGAATGTGTGTGTTCAGGTACAAAGACTCAAGGATAAGCTGGATTTCAAAGACCATTTTCTTACGAGGGAAGTATCTTAATGCCTGACCTAAGCCCACTGAAGTCAATGGGAGTGAATTTCTATTGATTTTTCAGGTGGGCTTTGTATCGAGTCCCTAGTTCTGTAGCATGGATCTGTGCATGGGCACGATGTGACTGGGAATTCAAGCGAGTCCTACTATACGTAAGCAGGTGTCTTATTTCTCATTCATAGAGGTGAGTGCCTGGGGTGTGGCTGCAGGCATTGCCCCACTCAGATCACTCTAGAGCAGGGATTCCCAAACTGTGGTACTGTACCCCTGGGGGTACATGAGACATCGCAGGGGGGTATGCAGGAGAAATTGTATAATGGAGGGGTTTCTTTATTTATTATTTTATTTATCGCATTTTCACAATAGGCTATTCAGACAAAGGTTTAAAACTCTGTGGGAATTTGTTACATAAAATACAGTAGTTAATTTCCTTCAAGATGTACCAAAGAGAACACAGATACTGACGTACAGAGCTCTCACCTCCAAATCACCTTACAGTGTGGGTTCAGTTACCCAGCAATTGTCCAGTCTAAGTGAGCTCGGAACTGAGTCAGGATTGTTGTTTTTTGTTTTGTTTTGTTATATACATCTCACTGTAACTATATCTGTACAGAACAGTGAAATATGGGCAGATGGCTGAAGACAGGTAGCGTTAAGAAGGCACAAAATATCAGTTATGAGAAGGGTAGGGGTATGGGGGGCAGCTGGTAGAGCTGGAAGGGGGTACGCAATAAGAAAAGTTTGGGAACCTCTGCTCTAGAGCCTGTCTCTACCTAGAGAAAAGCAATAGTAAGCTAATTCTTACTTTGTTTCTTTTGGGGTAGGTCTCTTGAGTAGAGTAGAGGTCAGATTTGCTGGGCTGTGGTAATATGGGTTTAAATTAGATTTTTTTCCTCACCACAGGGAGATGAAAAATTGTAGTTGATTGTATGTCCCAGCCACTCCCCCGATTAGATTAGCTAATCAGTGTTTGTAATGCACTGTGCAGGAAAGGTGTGATAAAAATGCAGCATGGTGCAAAAGAGGCTCCTGGATCAGAAACGTAGCAAACCAGAGTTTTGGTGAAACCTCATTTCTTTGAGTAAGAGCACAGTCAATGTGGTTCGTTTTTTTTTTTTTTTTTTTTTGTATTGGTAATAGCTTTCTTTTCCATCCCCCTTAGCTATACAGATGATATATACCCTCAGTTTGACACAGCAGAGTCTCAACTCCTTTCTGGCCTGTAGGCTCGTGCTGTCCATCCAAACAGTGTTTCATGTGCTGCACCAAAACTAATCCTGCAACACCAGACAAGCTCCTACATGGCGCTGGCCGCCTTTGATCTTGTGTGACTTTGTTTTATGAAACAAGGCCAGCCACCTGTATTTAAACACAGAGCAAATTGCTACTAACATTTTTTTTAACCTGTAAGGTAGCGGTTGAGGGATTTATGCAGGAGAAGGCATGAATCCCTTCCATGCTATTCCGGTTGTCTTTTATGTCTTATATCCCTCAAAACTGATAGTGATAGTTACAGCATTTAGTGGATTAAAAATAAGGGAGTGACTAGAAACATACTAGTGGGAAGTATCACAGGGAGGATGGCAATTAGAGGCAATTTTAGGTTTTTCTATGGAGCTCCACACTGTAGTGCCTCACAAAGAGGTGTAAAATCAGTAATATTATCCCAATGACTGCATAACCAATGAAGAGTTACGTGCATCTCCTGTAGAGTCTCAACGGGAAACTCTGTTAAGATGACCCTGGAATGAGACTCCCGTTGAATAAGCCTCTCTTTATCGCTCTCACTTGTGAGACCCACAGTTGAATGCAAACTGTGTAGTATGCCCACAGCTCCATAGGATGATATTACATAATCTGGCAGTAGGGCACCCAACTATTTTATTTATTCAGTAAATTGCTTTTTTATTTTTTCCCTACCTCCTTGCTTTTCTTGTTCCTTAGGTTTAAACATTCCTATATATGCACTTCTGGCCCATTAGACCTGAATTGCGATGTGAACAGAGGGATATGGTTTAATACTTTGCACCCTCTTAGGCTCTCAAAGTGCTTAGCAAACATTAATTAATGAAGTTTCCAAACACCCCTTTGGGGGCTGGGAAGTATTACTATATGCATTTTATAGATGAGGAAACTGAGGCAAAAGGCTAAATGATTACTCTACAGAGCACAGCAGTATGCAGTGTGGTTGTAACGTTGTCAGTCCCAGGATATTAAAGAGACAAGGTGTTTGAGTGACAGAATGAGAACTGAACCCAGACATGCTCTCCCAGCTCTGTGTTCTAGCCTCTAGACCTTTACACTGCAGTTAAACTTACATACTAAAGTGGTGACAGACACAGGGCCTTGTGTATCTCCTCATCACAATCTCTTACTCTCTTTGTAACCTCGATATAGCCACCTCAGTTTTACTCCTACCTTACTCCTTCCCTCTCTCTGGGTGGGGTCGTTATTTACTGGTTCACCATAACTCAGTATGACAAATTTCTTATCTTGTCTCCAGTTTACCTTCTTTTGATCTTAACCAGCGATCAGTACTAATGGGCAAACCTCCTCCTGCTGCTGTAGTTGAATCTCTGTCATGCTAAGCACTGTACAAACACTTAGAGACAATCCATTCCCTGAAGAACTTACAATCCAAATAGACAAGACAGACAAAAGTTGGGAGAAAGGAAGTGTCATTATTATCCCCATTTTACAGGTGGGGAAATAAAGCACAGATATATTAAATGATTTGACGCATAGAAAGTCTGTGGCAGAATCGGGAGTGGAGCCCAGATCTCTAAAGTCCCACCCCTTGTGCCTTAACCACAAGACTATCGTTCCTCTCCTGGGAATATAGCAGTGTAAATTATGAACTCTTGACAATTCAGCTTCAGGATGTGGTCTGACTCAAATTCCGATGGCTCCTGCTGGAAATGTACCCCAAAGCTCATCCACCACACTGTCGTCTTTCCCTCTCCCATGTTCTCACTCTCACATTTTGTGCCCAGAGTGAAAGCAACAGTGTTAGGTGTCAGCCTCCCAAAAGGGAATTCACCTTAACAGTTGCTAAACTGTTTATTTCACTATGTCACCAACACCCAACAATTTTGCTACAGATGACTGGGGAGTTGAATATGTGATATGTCTCTGGGCTGTATCCTGCCCTTGCGGTGGGATAGACTTCATGATCTAAGAGGTAGTTTGTTTTCTTTCCCTTCTAAGTGCTGTAATCCTGTTTCTGCCAGAATAGGCTTTCATGTTGTTGAAATGCTAACAAATCATTGAAACAGGAAATAAAAATAGAGAAGCAAGAGTAGGTGAGATACCACTGCCTGCCTGGCTTGCGCTTTGTGGATTTTTGTTATAGCAAAAAAGTGACATCAGCTCTGCTGCAGACATGAATTAAAGATGAGAACTTAATAAAACTTGGTTGCGGGGGACAGGGAGAGAGTAGACTAAAGCAACAATGTCTTCATTTTTAAGCATACAGCACCACCTCTGCTTCAGCTTCTCCAGCGCCACAAAGAAGAATAGGAGAAAATACAGCTGAAAGTGGTCTGTGAATCAAAAGTGCCATCTGCTGGGCAATCCTTACATAAGGGAGCATTTCCAGTCAATAGCTAAAAGCTTAATTATCTTTACTCGCTGGGGAAGGGGCTGGCTGAAATCCAAGATCCTTTCTGCAGTTGCCTTTTCCGTGCCCAGTCAGGATTACAATATGAAACTTGTCAATTGGCATGGGGTGGGTGTGGTTGTGATTTTTATTAGATCTAAATATTGTGTGTGAGTGGCAATATAGCCACATTGATAGCATGACTGAGCAGTCACCAGTCTGTCCCGTGTGAGCAGAGGATGTAAGTCTGCAGTCACCATAATGATGTATGAAGGATATGAATCCGGGCATTAATATTAGCTATCCAATAACATCGTGTTTTTCAGGCAAACAGGAGAGGGAGATTGGATGCTTACATCTTCAGTAGCTGTGAATGAGCTATTCCCATGTAATGTGAATGACTCGGATAGAAAATGCACCATTAATGTCACGCTCTACACTGCTCCAATGGGGCCTCATGCTTGCTGGGCTAGAGAGCATGAATCCAGGCACCGCCTAGCTTTTGAATCTGAAGATGCTGTTATTGTCAGCTGCAAGTCTGGTTGATTAGTTAATAGAGTTACCTATGTCAGCTGATCGAGCAGTACTTGGGTCTACAGTCACTCCCATTTGCACGGGAGTTCTGCCTGTGGAACGGCTTTAGAATTAAGCCTTTCACTTGGAATACAGACCACTGAAATTTGAAGAAAAGGACAAGATAGGGTGCAGGGGAGGGGGGAAATACTAGGGTGTGTGAACAGAAGAAAAATCTGCAGATACAATATTCAGACATTTCATTAATGCAGGGATCACAGGATGTGCTAGATGTCCAGCTTTTCTAACAATAATACATTTCTTTTCTCCTTGTAAGAAGAGTTGTTCTCAAACTGGAACGCTAGATGCAAGCCCTTTGGAACTCTAGGAAAGTTCAGATCCCCATCTAGATGCCCGCTTCATGGCCCGAGCCTATCACTTCTTGTCATCTGAAGAATTAATATTTGTAAGCAAAATGTGGGCTCCACTCAGCTTTGAATGCAACAAGTATGATAGTAACGCCCTGGTGGCCTTACTTCCGTTCCTAGCTGATGGCTATCCACACAGAACCACCAGTAAAATTAGAACTAGTTGGTCCTCTTTGGCAGATCCAGCACTGAATGGGCCTAGGGATAGAGCAGTCTCTAAAGGTGACCCTTGCACTGTCACAAGACATGCACGTATCTGATGAATGCGGGGCTTTGTTATTCAGCGCTATCAATTCAGTGCCTCTAAAGAGAAGTGAAAATTCATAGGGCAAGAGTGAGGAAAAAATATAATAGTGAGGCTCCAACCATTCATTTGTTATCAATATAGCTAACTTCTAATAGTTTTAATTTGACTTAGGAAGGAGAAATCAAAGGCATAACTACAAAATGGGGAGCAACTGGCTAGGGGTCATAGTGCTGAAAAAGATCAGGCTGATATAATTCTGGGGTGTATTAACAGGAGTGGGATGTGTAAGACACGGGAGGTAACTGTCCCACTCTACGTGGCATTGGTGAGACCTCGGCTTGAGTATTGTGTCCACTTCTGGGTGCCATACTTTAGGAAAGATGGGGATAAATTAGAGAGAGTCCAGAGGATAGCAACAAAAATGATAAAAAGGTTTAGAAAATCTGACCCATAAGGAAAGGTTAAAAAAACTAGGCATGTTTAGTCTTGAGAAAAGAAGACTGAGGGATGGACCCGATAAGTCTTCAAATATGTTAATTGTTGTTATAAAGAGGACTGTGGTCAATTGTTCTCCATGTCCATTGAAGATAGAACAAGAAATAATAGGCTTAATCTGCAGCAAGGGAGATTTAGGTTCGATATTAAGAAAACCTTTCTAACTATAAAGGTAGGTAAACTCTGGAACAGGCTTCCAAGGGAGGTTGTAGAATCCCCTTCATTGGAGGTTTTTAAGGACAGGTTGGACAAATGCCTGTCAAGGATGGTCTAGGTTTACTTGGTCCTGCCTCAGTGCAGGTGACTGGAGTTGATAACTTTTCGAGGTCCCTTTCAGCCCTACATTTCTGTGATTCTATATTATTCTGTTTCTTCAGTGTTCTCAATATTGCATTACAGTATTATATTTGCAACCTAGTTAAATAATAATAATAATAATAATAAATTTGCCATCTGCAGTAAAAAAAAAAAAAAAACAAAAAAAAACCCCACACGCCTTGTCAGCTAATGACATTTTCTCTTGTCAACAGGATAGTTCAGTGCTGTCTGATTTCCACTTTGCAAGAGATCTAGTTATGAATGGGATTTGTGTTCCTAAGGATGAGTTGCAAATACTATATGTCCCTTTCAAACAACTCCATAAAGTACTGCTAAGGAAATAAAAGGCCATTTTAATACGATCATTTTAAACACTTGGCTAACAGAGATGGGCCCAAGCCACAAAGTTCGATACAGATCAGATTCTAGATCTTAATGTCCACAAAATTCAGGAGTGTTTTGATTGCGTGGGAGTTAGTATTTAGCTGCTAATTCACTTGAGGAAAAAATATTTTAAATGGATCAATAATGGGAAAAGAAAAAATGGAATGAAGGTCAGTAAAAATAAATAAATAAAATCATAGTTTAAAAATATAGCAGCAATGTGCTATCTCCGTACTTTGGAACAGAGGCAGCTTTTCAGTTCAGAATGCTGATCCATCCAGTGGCGTAAGGCATGGTATTAATGAGTTATGAAGGAAGGGCTGGACAGGAAAGAGAGGGAAATAATCCTCAGGGTTATGAAAGGAACTTTCAAATCTCCAGGGATTTGTAACAGAACATTTTTTCAAAGGGGAAGTGAAGCTAGTGTCCCGAGTTTCATTTTATTGGTAGTGGTTGACTTTGGTGAGCAGTTTTTCTTCCTCTAATTGTCCTTAGGAGTCCTTTGATCATTCTGCCTACAGTTGGGGGTGGGAAGACAGTTTTATTTAAGATGGAATGTTTAAATATTTATTGTCCTAGCAAACTCACCATATCTGCAGCTCACAGTGATTTCAGTTAGAAGAGGGTCATGCAAACTCTACTTGTTGGGGTTCATGTGGATTTGCACCTACTGAGCTGGAGTTTGTTTGAGTGAACCGAAATTTTCAGAGCAGAGTTCACCAAAACAGTATAGTTTTGTCAGCCTGAACTTACTGAATTTTTCATGGTTTGCACCTGAAACCAGAAACCCCTTTCTAGCATCCAAAACGGCCCAAGTTCTCTAAATAGTTTGTAAACCTATGTGAGTCTTTTAGCAAACCCAACCAGTGCTTCAAGTTCATAACACAACCAGATATATTTCAACCGGGTTTCATGTTTTTTACAAAGTAATGGCATTGTGACGTGTAGTAGTTCCACCATATTTAGGTACAACCTTTTGAGGATGAGTTGGTACCAAATGTTCTTTGTGCATACTGCCTGAAACAATAGCTCTGAAAGGTGTGAATTGCCCCTGTTCATCTCAGTGTGCTGTTGCCTCTGAAGCCTACTGATAATATTGACAAATCATATAATACTGATAAATTACATCAGAAAGAAGAGGGGAAGATCATATGATGAAAATATGCACAATATATGGTGGGATGGTGTCTTGTTTTAGTGTCTCCGGTAGGTGAAGTTGATTTGTGGACCTGATTCCTTCCCATTATATTTATGATGGTTGGCAGCCAGGTTAGAAAAAACAGAAGAATTCTTGAGAGGATGAACAAAACAAGCACAAATAAATGTATAAATGTTGAACAACATATGGAGCCTCAGACTCAGAATGTGTTCTTTTTGGAATCACAGGAACGGGGAAATGTACTGCAGGAAGAGAATAAACACAACTGACACTAAAGTGGGGCTTTTATAATTGGTTTCTTTAGGAAGCATGGTATCTATCCAATCTAAATGCCCCTTTTCATAGTTATCCCTAATCCACTCAGGCCTCCTTCCTGCCTCTCCACGCCTGAATGCTGCCCTAATGGGTTTTTTACTTCTAGCACAGGACTAATCGATTTCGAGTCAAGCAGATATAATTCCATCCCCTTCCAGGTAATAAAAGGGAATTGGAGAAGAGTAAGCTAAAAAACAAACCCCTATATCATAATAGAAGGCTTATTTCCAAGAGCTATGTGCTTGGTGCATTAGCAAGGAAGAACGTTTTGCTGTGACTGTAATGTTTTCAGTGGGATTTGATTTTAGTTGAGAGGCAGGATATAGTAATCTTGTAATGGAAAGGCTTATACCAGCATAAAGGGCGGCTGTAGAAAGGCACCTGCTAATGATAGGCTTTTTGGCATAGAGTGGCCTAAAATCTCCAAGTGTTTCTTCCTGCTCCATTAAAATAGTTTTCTAGATATTGGGTGAATGTATGCCTGAGAGAAATGATTCACTGAGAACTCATGTTTCCCTGGCAAAAGTGGAGAATCAAAGCAGTGATCTGTGGGTAATGCCAGCCCTGTGTTCAGACTGCTGTCTCCCAAGACAGAAAACCAGTTGATGAGCCCTGGCTTTAGCATCTTAGCACATTGGATTGTAGGTTAACTGCACGTTGGGTCAGGTAGATGGACTCATGTCCAGAAAGGGAAGTGGGAGGTCTCATGGGGAAATAAATGGCACTGCACAGTGTAGGCTGCCATTGACTTTCTGAAACATGACAGAATGACTGAGCTGGCTTCAGTTTCTTAATGCATGTTTTGGCTTTCTCTGGAAAGGTAAATGGGTGTTTCAAATGGCAGTGGAGACATCAACGCTGGTGTTTGCACTCAGGGGATGGGGGTGGTGGTGCACAACTTAAAGTTTGGGGTATATAAAGAACAACTTAGTTTCTTTGGGGCCTCCCATCTGGAAAAGCAGCTCACAGCAGCCTTAACACTGTAGCAATTGAGGATGAATTTCAGGGATTGATCCATTAGTTCACTGTACATGCATAATGGGTAAATCGGGGGGAATCCAGCTTAGGGGAGTAGCAAACGGTGGGTCAGACATGTGAAATGAGTCCTATAAAGTGATGTATCTTGCTAATTTGTCTCATTAACAAGATGGAAGCAGGTGGAACCTCCATCCTGCTCTAAAGAGACAGTACACACTCACTCCATAATCCAAACTACCCCTTTTCTGGTGTTCTCCTTTACTGGTAACTTAAATATCAGCAGCAAAACACAACTCAGCATAAGCTGTCTCCTGAGCTTGGCTGTTCCTTGGCATTTCTCTGGTAGGACCACTCACTCTGCCCCTACTTCCATCTTCTTTTCTCTCTACTATCCTGGGACTAACAGGGTTACCACACTGCATAGCACCTAATGTGTATCAGGGCAGAGCATAGCACATGTTGCTCCAAACTCCACTGTGCCTGCATGTTTTGGCCATTATCTTTGAGGTATCATAATGCTGTATGGGATAGGAGCAAAAGTCAGATAAATTGCATTCCACTCTTCTTTGTTGCTGTGCTTTCTTGTCGCTTGTCTATTTGTTGTGATTTAGCAAGGACCAGCCAAGTGAAAGCCTGCTATGTATCTAGCAACTTCATTTCCATCGAGAGGAGAAACTTCTGAGTTAAATTCATCCCTTGGTTTCAATGGGGTTATTATACCGGGGATGAATTTAGCAATGCCACCTCTCCTTTCTTCTCTCTCCTAGGCTGCTGCTAAAGTGAGGATCTGCTGGTTGTTAGCAAGAAATGTCTTATTTTTCTAATCATTTGATTTTCCCCAGTGAGAAGATGCTTCCTTTTGCACTACATGAATAACTTTTTGTTTAAAGAAAACTAAAGCTATTGAAGTGTTCCTCATTATTTTTTGTCTTTTTTTTGTTTGTTTGTTTTTGGCAGAGGTTTTTTCTAATAAGACACAATGTAAATAAGATTTTATTTTGTTTGTTCTTGGAGCTGTTTTATTTTGAGAGGAAGAGAAATGTGGTTAGTGGTCTCCTCTCTGTCAATGAAATAGCATCTTTTCCTGTACAAACAAATGCACTTGCCAAATCCTCCTTGGGGTTTATCATCTCAAGACACCTTGTAATCTTTGTTGTGAGGCAATATAACAGGTTTGTAGGGGGAAAGGGATGGTGGCTTTTCTCACAGTGAGATCTATGAGACTGAGGGATAGGCTCAGAAAAGCAGTGGTGTTAACCTGGATTTTTGATCATATAAAACTAGACTGGACAAAGCTCTTGACAGCATATTGCAGGGGACACTGCTGTATTTGTGAGCAAACGGAGTAGGACTGTGTAACTGCATGCACATAGATTCTTAATGTGCCTTTCCTCCATTTGAAACATTCCCAGGGCCAAGGGAGATCCAATCTGACTGTCTGTAGGAGGGAGGAGGCCGAACAATTAACCTTTAGGAGTTGGAGGCCAGGTCAACGCTACAAAGTTACACCAGCATAGCTATGTTGACGAGGAGCATGAAAAAAATCTCACCCATCGTAGTTGTGGTGACACACCTCTCAGTGTAGACACAACTATGCTGGCAGAGTGCTTTTGTCAGTTGACCTAAGGTCATTTGGGCGGGTGGTATAGCTCTGCTGGCAGAAGAACTCCTGCCAGCATACACTGCATCTATGCTGAGGGACTCTGCTAGCTTAGCTATGATGGCATAGGCTCTATAGTGTAGACGGCACCAGAGTAAGAAAGGTGAGGCATTGGTGAAAGAGGTTCATCATTGCTTATCAGGGCAGGCAGCTTGGCTCCCTAAGAGTTTGTCTTTAAAGGGAAGGTTCATTGGCAGCATGTGAGATTCCATCTAGTGCCAATCATGTAATGTATTCTGAATCCTGTAGTTTGGACCAGCCCCCTATGGTGCTAGGCGCTGTACAAAACCAGAACAGGACACTCCCTGCCCCAAAAAGTTTACAAACCAAGTATAAAACAGGAGACAATCGATGGATATTGGAGATAGATAGGGAAGCTCAAGGAAACAATGAACCAATATTGTTGAAATAGGAGAGAGACAGGGAAGGGGAAGGGCTAGAATGCACAAGCAGAGTGGGCAGTGTGATGGCAGCAAACATCTTGTTAGTTCCAGGATTCCTTTTTGGGGGGAGGAGGGGAAGTTGAGTTGGGAAGGGTTGGGGGCAGGTTAGGGACAGGATGGAGGGGGGAGGCAGGTGTGGAGTGAAGCTGAGGTGAAGAGACTGTAAGGGAAGGGCAGTTTGGAGCAGTCAGTCAGCACACAAAGTCAGAGCACTCTACCGTTTTGGCTGCTCCTTGGCCTACGGGGTGGAGTCTGGCTGGCTGCTCTTTGCAGTTGTCCCCCAAGGCCTAGTCACACTAGCACACCCCCGGATTTGTAAAAGGAGGCGTGGGGTTAGTAATGGCCCCATTAGGCAGGACCTAACCTGAAAGGTTGCCGCTCAGACAGCACGGGCAGACCTTACACAACGCTGAGGCACTGGCTCAGGGCTGAGCTCCGGAGCCAGGGATGGGGGGGACAGGACCCTCTGAAGGTTCAGAGGTTCTGTCTTTCTCGTCATTCAGGTACATATCCCAAACTTCTTCAGTCTAGATAACTGGTAGGAAGGGAAGCATTCTTGGGAGAGCGTCAGTATTTCCTGGTGTATACACCCTGTCAGCATTCTCCCTTGGGACGCAAGTCTGTTTTCCTCTCATTTATAAGAGGAATTTGATGAGAGCAAATCCTGCCCGTAGCTCCCTCTTTCTTCTTTTTTTCCCCTCACCTCTAAAATGTTTTTTTCCTCTGAGTCGGAAAATTGGGACAGTTCCTCTCTGATGAAACCAGTGGTTTGACACACTGTAAATATTCCTCCTCCTCAAGCCTCACTTTTCCTCCATGCAGCCTTGCTCCTCCGACAGCCCCATGTCTGCATAGATTCCCCCCAGTCCCACTGCACACACCCACATGTCCCCCACATGCCTGCCCACCCCTCCTTGCTCACCTTACCTGACCGCTCCCTTGCACTAGGCTCCTCATGGCACTGCTGCTGCTCTGGGTGAGCGGAGGGGGAGGGGAGCAGGAGGAGTGAGCAGGGATGTTTGAGGAACCAGTGGGTGACTGGAGCCATGGGGAGCAGGAGAGATGGGAAGAGGGGTGTTTGGGGGAACAGGTGATAATGTGAGAGGGAATCTGAGTTGTGTGGGCAGATGGGGTGTAGGAGCACTTGGTTCCTCTGCACTGAGGCATCAACACTTGCAGGGTTCCTCTGATACTGCGGCCTCTGCTCCCCAGTGCAGCAGCAGTGCCATAGGAGCCCTAGATCAGCAGACATCTTGGAGCAGAGACACTCTGCTTGATTCATGGGAGAACGGTCAGCAATGCTGGGGCAATGTGATGTCTCCCTGCCAGGATCTGGTGCTTCCCGTGGTATGGATGCTGCAGTGTGGTGGGGAACCAAGCCAGCACCTGGAGGGCCTTTGAAGAGCCAAGACTCAGCATTTAGGCACAATGCGCCTTTTACCCCAGCTCCCCTGCACAACCACATTTCTCCCACCCCTTGCGTGCAAGCCTGTTCGCCTCTCCCTCGCCCTTTACAGATCTTCCTTGGATTATGGCTAATTAGAGGAATAGGGGTTTGTGTGCTTAATTTAAAAATTCCTGAAGTGCCCTACATCTGAGATGCTATCAGAATGTACGTGTGTGTGTGTGAGAGAGAGAGAGAGAGAGAAGTTTGGAATTTATAGGACTGTGGTTGTTTAGTTACAAAACCCAAAGAAAAGTGAAGACAACTGGCAATGTTTCACAAAAGGGGATGCATCCTACACCCCAAACTCCTCATTCCCTCCCCCACACTCCACTCCTCCGCCCCTCCTGCACCCTGAACTCTTCATTTCTGGCCCCACCCCAGAGCCCTCATCCCCTCCCGCACCACAACCCCAATTTTCTGAGCATTCATGGCCCGCCGTACAATTTCTATTCCCAGATGTGGCCCTCGGGCCAAAAAGTTTGCCCACCCCAAGTTAACACGTGTTGGTCCAATAAAAGATATAACCTCACTCACCTTGTGTCTCTAATATCCAGGATCAATACAGTTACAATATGCCAACAACAATGGATTCTTTTGTAATCCATTTTGTAATACTGTAATATATATATATATATATATATATTTTTTTTTTTTACACACAGGCACTTGTCCTTGGTGAACTTGCCTAATGTAGTGCCCTCAGTTTGCTTTTGAAATACTAGTAATAACCAACGCAATCAGCAGTTTGATCTCCTGCAGGTTGAGCTCACATTTGTTAATGTTCGAAGATTAACAGCGTTCAGATTTGCAAAGTGCTGTGCTTCAGAGAGTAAAGCTCTTTCCCTCCGACCTGCCTAAAGTGTTTAAGCACATCTTCAGAGGCAGGATTCTCCCTGTCAAGACTACTTATGGGCAGTTAAAACAAGTCACTTAAACCCTTCCATGGCTGCTGTTTATTAAAGAGAGACAGGAGCTCAAGAAAGCTATTAATATGCTAAGGGACTTATGCTCTCACTTAATTTTGATGCAAATAACTTACTTTAAATCAGCGCTATTAAGCATCAGAAAAATCTCTCTGAAGGTGTTTTGCCTACTGATAGAATAACCTCATTTCAAACTGAGCTGTGAGGCTTCGTGTGGCTTCTCCTCTTCATTGGAAAGTTGTCTCAGGTGACTTAAGGTTCATGTACTCTTGTTAGTAGTACTGCTCCTTGAGACTTCAGCAGGCAGACTAGCTGCTAAATGGACATCTAGTTGTTTAACGTGAGGTCAAGCAGAGGTAGCGGTGCTTGAGAACCCTGGCTGACATTTGCACCCAGTTGTGAGTTTTATGAAGATGTCATCATGTGACCCAAGATCACCCAAAGTTGTTATTTAGAGAGAGGATTTATAATACCTGTCCAAACCTGGGAAAATAACCCTAGCTGTTTAGTGCTAAGACTGCTGCTGTAACATTGAAATGTAAATTTTTGGTTCTCTTTGTTTTAGATGGCTGTATGCAGCATTAGAATAAAGAGACTACTAAAGTGGTGATCATTCCTTCTCAAAGGCATCTTAAAAAAAAAAAGACTCCAATAATGTGATAAGCTAGCATTCTGGATAACATTGCAGAGGACATTTTACAAAGATAAACAGAATGATGCAGCTTAGGCAGGGAGAAAAGGCAAATCAAATGCAAGCCGCAAAGCAGAGAGGGTATTGCACCAGGTATTCAATAGTCTGAAACCTCAAATCCAATACTTACTTACTGCAGTTTACAAACTAATAGTCTCCTGTATTCTACACTCAGCAGTTCCCTGGCTTCTGTCAGACAATTATATTTCTCAGATTATTCTATCGCACAGGCCATTACCCAGTGAATTTACACCAGCTCTGTGATCTGATAGATCCATTAAGCTCAGTCTGAAAGTTTCAGATGCCATCATTGAGCATACACAAGAAGGAAGATAAATCCTCATAAAAGGAGCATGAGCACCTCACAGTAAAGGCAAAGCAATCTCTTTCTATATATTTTGGTGTCTGAGGGCATGATCCAACACCTGCTAAAGTCAACAGGACTCTTTCTCTGGATGTTGGGTCAGCCTCTAAGACTGTGAGCACAGCTGAGGAAAATCCCATCCCTGATGGGTTTTTGAAATTGCATTGAAACTGATATTATTGTTGCCTGAGGCCTTGATCCTGGAAAAACTTACTCACATGTGTAAATTTATGCACCTTGGTTTCAATGGGACTTCTCCCGGTGTGTAAAATTAAAAACGAAATAGTTCACAAAACAGAATTGGTGGAAGTCAGATTGGTGCTTGGCTGTCGAATTATTCATAGATATATCTTGTGAGTTACTCAAAGAAATTGACTTGTCAGGAGCTGTTTCATTTCTGAAAACGCAGCATGATTTTAAACAACTCTTTTATTGACCCAGGCAAATAAGTTTAAAAAAAAAAATAGGCCAATCAGAATATGCTTATTCAGTAATAGCACTGTGGGCAATTGTTATTGCATTACATGGTGTCCAGCAGGCAAAAATGACTATGGTAAGAGATATTACATGGTTGCTGTAATAGCTTGTCGTGGTTTCAAAATAATATGTGTTTGCTCTGTCTGAGAACTTATTTTCCACGCATGCTTTGGTTTTGCCATTGCTTTGATATTCTGACAAAATCCTGTGATGATTTTCATTCTCACAAAAAACATTTATGTAATATGTAAGAAGTGGTATTTAGGGTTGTGGTGGGGTTTTTTTTCTAGAAACCTTTGATATTTAGACATAGTTTAGGTAAATTATACAAATAAAACTCTGCTCTGAGCTGCAGCTGTGTGTATCACATGGAAACACAGCCCTTCACTTCAGCTTCATCGAGTGGGACATATTCTACCCTTATTTGCACGTGGGTAACCTCCTGCTCTGTGTGTGCATCTATGTATACAATGAAAGGGCTATGTTCATGGTCAAGGGGTTATGCATGTAAAATGTCATTTAATTATCTCAGTGTAGGTAAAATTGCAAAACACCCCTGCTATGGACACAGTTATACCAATATAAACATGCCTTATACTGGTATAGTTTATTTTGGTGTGGGAGAGAGTTAAGGCTTCACCTTCTTCCTATACCTCCCTATTCACCTGCTCTAGAAAGGAGTTGGAGGAGTAGCTAATGCAGGGACGGAGCTTACTGTCCTTATGCCCAGTCTCAGGTTCTGGGTAGCTCATGCAGAGACATATGTCTACACAGCACCTAAGCATCTGTGGCTGGCCTGTGGGGCTCGGGCTGCGGGGCTGTTTCATTGCTGTGTAGACATTCAAGCTGAGGCTGGAGTCTGGATTCTGGGACCCTCCCACCTCACAGGGTACTAGTGCCCAGGCTCCAGCCTGAGCCTGGAAGTCTACTCAGCAATGAAACAATCCCGTGAGCCCAAGTCGGATAGCACTGGTCAGCTGCGGGTGTCTAGTTGCTTTGTAGACATACCCAGGGAGGTTCTTATTCCCCATTATGCCCATGTGCCACTGCACAGTTCAACTCACAATCTAGCCCTGAATGAATGAAGCGGAATGTTTTAAAATGCCCCCTTTATTATAATTATATATTGTATTACTGCAGTGCCTGTGAGCCCTAGCCAAGGAGCAGGACCTGTTTTGGTAGGCACTATACAAAGAACTCTTGTTGTTTACTTTGAATCTAATGCCTTCTTGGAAATGGTGGAAGATACTTGGCCATCAGCAGCAGCTGGGAATCCAAGCACTAGTTAATTTCAGCTGCTGGATAGTAACTCATCTGTCTGTCTGACAGTGGAGAAAAAGACTTCCACATTTTGACCATCTGCCTCATTTACTATTTGTTACCAAATGTTAGTTATAAGTTACTACAGTAGTAAACTAAGAAAACATTTTCTCTGTTTATGAAAACAGAACGCTTTCTGCGTAAGTTTTAATTAAAAAAGAACATGTAATGATTTTAGGATTGAATCCAATTTTGTATGCTGTTTAAATAGACAAAATTATTTCCATCAGGCTTTTAGATCAAGGTTTGTAACTGCTGGATCATTTCCCTTTTCATGAGTTTCTGAGTTTTAAAATGGTTTATGAACTTTAGTGAAATCATTTAGAAATGGATTTCATGCAGAATGGTTAATGAATGAATAACACACCCGTATAGTGAAATCAGTCTTGTTTGCATCTCAAGCAGCACAAATTTAAATGAAATGCAGGGCCTTGCATAAGAGCAGTCATTTTAAACACGGGTGATGTTTTTCAACCAAAGCCACCTCCAGTATCCTTAATTTTTCACAGGGATATCTTTGGCAGCAAGGAGGATTTTCAGGGACTGATTTGAGGTACATAATTGGAGCACTAAGACTACACATACTAAGTGTCACTTAATGGATGAGACTCATTTAATTGTAGGCTGCTCAGGAATAACCCAAGAAACACTTCACTGGTAGCTAAGGCAGAAGTGTAATTAGACTTCTACGTGAGTGTAATTAGGCTGATTGCAGTGAAAGAGAAAGAGTTCATAAGGTTTTAAGATGTGTGGGGAGTCATTTTGTCTCAACTGTCTTGTCTCTGAGCTTGTGGCATAACAGTGTTGAACTTTAACAAGAAAATAATAATAATAACAGGAGCACCACCCAGATATATATATGTTACTTACCTTGTGGCATTTTGTAGTTTATTTAGGGCTTGATCCAAGCCCTTTGAAGTCAAAGGGAGTTTGTTCACTGACTTAAGTGGGCTTTGGACCAGGTCTATTATGAATAGGAGCTAGATCAGCGAGTCCATCATGAAAAGTGTCTCTCTTTAAAGGGACATGTCATTGCTTGCGAGGTAACGTGATGTCAAGCCTAACATTTCTGAAGAATAGATTCTGCCCTGCTCACTTCTGATCAGCAGGTATTGTATGCTCAGAATCTGACTCAAAGCCTGTTGAAGTCAGTGAGTGACCCAGTGAACTTTGGATCCAATTCCTCTGCTCTTGTGGCCGGTAAAGTGCTCTGAATTGTTGCTAGCTAAGATGGGGCCAGATCCTGCCATTTTCAGAGACCTGCAAGCATCCACCAGTCCCACAGAGTCAAAAGGAGTTGAAGGAGCTCAGCGCTCTGCAGGACTGGGCCCAGAGAGGTCAGTCATTGCTATTAATAAAATGGAGTACCAGTGAAAATAGAACTTCCATTGGCATTTCTGAGGCCCTGGCTACTCTGCGAATACAACCATGACAGTTTACAGCATGGTTATCCCATGGTTAAGGTCCAGTCTATGCTGCAAATTAGGACCATCTTTATAATCAGGTTATGGACTAATGTGGTGTTACCAGGCTCCTGAACACAGTTACTCTTGCAGTGTGGATAGAGCCTTAAGAACGACAGAGTTATAAAATCAGTATATTTAAAGTGATGGGTTGCCAAACCGAGACCCGCTTCTGAGGCAGAGGACTCCCAATTTATTTTAAAGGCAGCAAATTAGGGTTACATTTTGTCCTGACTTAATCTTCAGTGTTCGTATTTGGGTGTTTGGGGGGGCATTCGGATAGTTGGTGATAAAAGACTGAAAATTAGTATCCTGGGGGTTTTTTGTTGGTTGGTTGGGGTTTTTTTTAAACTTTTTCATGGTGCTGTCTTTTTTTTTTTTTTTTTAAATGGTCGTGTCTTTTTTATATTCAGTGTAGCAGATGCTGTCCAAGTAAATTGACTTGGTGTCAGACATGTTGCTGTGCAGGTTGTTTTATCGAACATATATTATTTAAGCGTAAACTATTAAATTCTCTAATTGGTACACATCAGAATTCCAGTAACTACAAATTAGCTGCTTGGTTTTGTAATGAAATGACTTCAAATGTTAGTGTTTTTTCTTTAATAAGATTCTATTATAAAAACTATAAATAGCAAATATGGGATGTAGAAAAATAATAATTTTAAGCCTTTTGATACCTTGTCCCTATTACAAATAGACAAACCTGGGTACAGCCCCATATTTGATTGTTTGTTTTTAATCTCCCTATTGAAATGTTTTCAGAACTTCCAGGATATTTTAACTTGCATATTAATAGTATAAAAGTGTATCAAAATATAGGAAGATAAACATACACAGTGTGCTATATCAGTTTGGTTACCTATGAAAAGCTGACATTCAACATTCTTCCTTGTCAAAGAATCACCTTTTAGCATGCTGTACAGTAGAAATGAGGTTATGTTTAAAATATTAACATTTGCACTCTAAAGCTCAGTTGGATGAAAATCTCTGTATTTGCTTTGAAAATACTCTGGCTTCCTGCATTAATAATTTACTGGCAGCTATCTTCTTCAGATGGAGTTGCTCAATGGATTGGGTTGTGGTATATATATTCTGAACAGCTTTAGAACAAGCTGGATTCAGTTTTTACCAGTCTGTTTTTGAGAAATGCAGTCTAGCATTTTTCTACATTGATTTAAGATGTCACAGAGAAAGGAAGAAATATGCAACTACACAGAGCACTAAACAAATCTTTTGAAATACCCAAGACAATTTTGGTCTTAATACTTCGTTGTCATTATCTTTCAGCCACTTAGAGTATGTCTACACTATGATTAAACACCCACGGCTGGCCCACGTTAGCTGACTTGGGTTTGTGGGGCTCATGCTGCAGGGACATAAAACTGTGGAGATGTTTGGGGTCCCAGCGCCCTGGCTCCAGCCCGAGCCCGAATGTCTATATCACAGTTTTACAGCCCCATAGTCTGAGCCCCGTGAACTTGAGTCAGCTAACGTGGGCCAGCCGCAAATGTTTAATTGTAGTAGAGACATACCCTTACAGACTTTCATTACTATCTTAGGCTATGTAAGCCTACGATGGTCCATCCACTGCCATTTTAAGCCAAGAAACCCTGTAGCTACTCTCCTATATGCTGGTCAGGCATGCAAGATGTTATGGGTACGTCTACACTGCAAGGGTATGTCTACTAAGCCTAGGGTTAGTGGGACTCAAGTCAGCTGACCCTGAGTTTGGGTTAGTGCAATTTGTGTTTAGATGCAAGGGGGGTTGGACTTGTGCCTGAATTTGAACCCTGGGCTTACATTGCAATGTACACATAACTTCAGACTATTTAGTTTTCCATTGTAAACAAAATTTCAGGACATTTTACACACAGTCTGTTGGAGAAAATAATTGGGAGAAATTTGCATACAGATTTACAGGTCTAATTTTTAATTATCTATTTCAAATTTAACCTCCAAAACTATCAGCCATTTTGTCTGATATGGAGGGAATGGATGGTGCAGGAGATACATAAATGTTTCTGCATTCTATTACCTAGGTAACTGGCTCCAGTCCTGCCCTGCTTGGTGATGACCAAAACTTGTTACTGTCTGACAGCTGTGCAGTGACTTATATGAAATGGGTTGGTGGACTCAGTCCAGTTCCCAGTGTGCCAGCATCTATAATCATACTTGGCTCTGCTTGTTGGCAGTCTCAGTAGAGAAGCCAATGATTAATTCAGCACAGAGCCCTGAACTGTCCTCTCACCCCAAGAACTGGTCAGTCATGCCAGTGCTGAAACTCATTGGGACACTAGGGAAGCTCACATTTCCATTGTTTGTGCAGGACTTATGTGGGTAAATAGATGATTTAGGTCTCCAGGACAGTCCATCCAGCACCATCTCTACATTCACTGGAAAATAACATAGAGGATGTGCCTCCATCCACTGGTCCTTGACTCTAGTGCAATGTATACAACACAAATAGAGCGTAGGATTCGAATCCCTAGCCCTAGCCACTTTGTCACTAGGTGATTTGTTCTGTTAAGACATCTTACAGGTTTTGTCTTCCCTGAGGGTGGGAAAAAGTGTTCTTAATTCAAGTTAATTAACTTGAGATAAATAGTGAAATGGTGATTTTTCACACAAGTTAGCAAGTCACTTTAAAGCCTATATGCTCTCTCATAATGTGACCTGCTAACTCATGTGAAAACTACAACTTGTCTTCGTTAGTATTTTGTTTGAGTTAATTGTCTTGAGTTAAGAGCACAGCAGTTTACTGTGGTGAGGGTTATACTGGTCCATCAGATAGCTGCAAGTGCTATTCATTGTCTGCTGCCACAAATGAGTCATCTGGTTTCTTAATATAAGTGTGAATCCATTCTATCTAGATCTTGCAAGTTATTTCTGAAGCTAAAATCTCTTTTGGCTTCATGTACTCTTCCTTCTGTGCAGAAATTACCAAGTACAGTACATCAGGTTGCTTGAAGGATGTATTCAGAAGATGTTTTGATTGAACCTGAAAGCGTTCTCATATGTGTAGCTAGGTCATCGCTTTCTGTGGCCCAGCAGGATTCACTTAGGTTTGAAGACTTGCTTATTCAGCAGCTTCTTATAAAAGCAATAGCAAAAGAATTTTTCAGTGCTCATTGTAGCACTTTTCATCCTCAAAGAAAATCGTAGGCATTAATTAACTGACCTTCACCACATCCTGCTGAGACAAGTAAGCATTATAACCATTTTACATCAGGGAAACCAAGGCACAGAGTGGGTGGGTTACTTTCCCAGGACGGCAAAGGCAGTCGGCGCTGTGGCTTGTATTAAAATTTAGGAGATCAACCTATTTTCCAGCCTTGTGCACAGACCACTAGATCATGCTGTGTGCTTTCACCCCAAAACTACTGCCTTCGGCCACCCATCCACCTACAGCCCACTCCTCAGGGTGAGGACCTTCTGGGATGGGAAGATGGATCCCTGTCAGGAGTACATCTTTTGGATGTTGAGGAGCAAAAGAGGGAAGCTGGATATTTTTACTGCTGATCTTTCCGAAAGGGCAGTTTTTTAAAATTCTTCCCATGTCCTTTCTCCACCACTAGAGACAGCATGTGCACCCTGTACTTGTGAAAGGTAAGGAATTCCTTCTGAGGCTATTATACAGGTTAGGGTTCAGTCTACATATGGAGCAGAAGTACAGAAAATAACTTTGACAGACTAGAACTTAAGTCCTGCCTTCAATGGTAAATAGAGCCTATGTATTTGCTCACTGCTGGCTTCCCTTCTTGGGTTTCTCTGTACCATTCAGTAGGGTGTGAAGGTTGTGGGGGGAGATGGAGATCAGATACATTTACATTTGATTTTTCAGTCAGGAAAATAATATCCGCAGCTTTTGGTGAATCCACACAGTGGCGAGATGCAGATGCTCCACAGCTGTTTTCTTTGTGACCAGCCTAGAATTCTCTCTTCCTGCTCGGTTCTGTGCGCACCATAAGTATCAAAGTGATAGCAGTCAGAGTTCTCTGTGGCATTCACGGCAGAAGTGAGGCTGAAAAGTTGTGGCAATCTTGGGAACAGTCCTTAGGGTCAGGGAAATCCCCCCAGAAGCCTGAGCCTCAAACCAAAAGTCCCCACTTGGTTTGGTTGTGACCAAACTTGCATCCCATGAAGTATTGCAGAAGTAACAACTAGCAGTTACTATAAATCAGTGGCCTCAAACGATGGTTCCTGGAGACCCTTCAAGGTGACCTGTTAAATTTCCACAGTAATTGTGAAGCATGAACAGTTGAAACTAGAAGTGCCTCTGCCATCCTGTGCATGTGTCACACTTCAGGCAGACCTCTCTGGCATCTCTGCGCTGAGCTCCTTTGTCTGCCTTCACGTGTTTGGTTGTTGCATGGGAACTGAAATACACTGAAGAGCGCCATTCTTTGTTGGGTGCTGCTTTGGTAGAAATTCAACCCTGATCAAACTGGCTGGCAGCACCCACGCTGCAGGCGGAATAGCAAGCCCAGAGGAGAACAGAACTAAACTTCAAAGTGATCTGGCAAGATTAGTGCAGTATAGGTTGCAGCATAGGCTTCAAGCAGTAAGAGGAGATCCTGCGGCTGGAGCTATATTTAAAAAGTGTTGCTGTTGTAACTGTCAGTTATAAGTGTGGAAAAAAAATAAGCCCCTTAGCCAAACACCGCTGTGCGGCCAAAAGCAAAAAGTTTGTTATATTTCGTTTGGGGAACTGGTTTCAGCTACACCAGCAAAAGCGCTATACCTGTCTTCACTATACCGGCAAACCCTTTCTGATGTAGGCAAGGCCTGTCCTAATAAATGTGCACCCAGGGAGAGAATATACTGTAAACAGCATAGACCAAGAGTGTCGTGTGTGGGGATTGGGGTGGGGAGTGCCAACAAATAAGCAGCAGCTCCCCCTCCATTAAAGCAAGTTTAATTTGTCCTAAAGTTACCTTTTTAGGTGACCATTCCACTGTTGTTGCAGGGAAGCTGTGGGATCGGGGTTTGCAGTGGAATGGTCTGCGAGAGGACTCATGTGAATAAGGGGTCTATAGAGGGGTAAAGTCTGGGGGAACCACTGCGATGACGAATTTGTGTGCTTTCCCCTCCCGATCGCAAGGTGACTGACAAACAGCTGCCAAGTTTGGGGCAGCTCCATGTATGACACTTTGCACCAGTGAGAAATAGTCTGTCATTTCCTCCCTCGGGGTGCCCTAGAGCAGTTGCAGTGGAAGGCAGCAGCTGGGGGCTAAAGGGAGGCAGGCAGGGGTGGTGAGTTACATGGCTCCAGCAAATTCAGGGCCCGGGGGCCCCAGCTCCACCAATGTTTGGGACCGGGTCTCTCCCCCAGCCCCACCTGCCGCCCCTGTGTGCCTCCCCTGGAGCGTACCCCGCCCTGTCTACCACCCCTGCGCACCCCTTCCTGCCCTGGGCAGCGGGGCGGCTGCCCCCTGCAGCTCCGCGCTGTGCTCCCTCACCATCCGTTGCCGCTGCCAGGGAAGGGCACCAGGGGCAGGCTGAGGCAGCTGCTGCGGAGGGAGGGGGCAGGAGGCACATGGCAGTCCCTCACCCCAGCAGGCGACTCCGAGTTGGGGGGGGGCTTCTCCTGGCTGAACCTCCTGAGCAGCAGCCTGGGGGGCTTGGGTGAGTGTTGTGCTGGGGGGGCGGGGCCTGGGGAGCTCGCTGCTGACAGCAGAGAGAGGGCTGAGGGGAGTCGTCCTCTCTTGCCCCCCATCCCAACTCTGGGGCAGACTGCCTGCTGCACCCCAAACTCTTCATCCCTGACCCAGCCCCACGCTCCGCACCCCCCCACACACCCCAACCCTCTGGCCCAGCTGAGACCCAGCACCCAACCCCCTCCCGCACTCAGCACCCCAAACTCCCTCCCACACCCCCTCCTGCACCCAACCCCCTATCCCAGCCCAGAGCCCGCACCCAGCACCCCTCCTGCACCAAAAGTTCCTCCCAGAGCCTGCGCCACAAACCCCCGCCTGCACCCAAACTCCCTCCCAGAGCTTTAGGCAGGTGGGGGTGGGGCTGGAGGCAGGGGCAGCTTGGAGATAATTGTGGGGGGGAGAACGGGGGCAGGAGCTGTGCTTGGAGAAGCTAATGACAACAAGAAGCAGTCAGTGGCAGGGAGTCCACAGGCAGGAGGTGTGAGGCAGCCTGGCAGAAGGTGGTGGTTGGGGCTGGGAAACGCTGGAGCAGCCTCCCTCATTATGCCGTTGCTTCCCATCCCATTATCCATCTTCTGCTCCATCTCATTAGACTTGCCCAGCTGTACCCCCTCCTGTCCCTCGTCCCTCCCCCACACCTCTGTACTCCTTCAGTTCCTGCTTCTTCCCTCCCACACCTGTCCCTTTCTGGCTCTGTTCACCCCAGACCACCCCACCCTCTGACCCTGTCCCCTCACCATGTCTGCACTGGTGCTCCTACCTTTGTTACCATCAGTGGAGCTGAACAGGGAATGCAAGGGTGGGAAATGATATTAACATTGATATTCATTAACATTTATAATGCAGCAGCTCAAGGGCCTCATTGTTCTAGGTGCTATACAGACCTAGTCAGTGGCAGTCCCTGCCCAGAAGAGCTTAAAAGAAAGCTCAAGAGAAAAAATCCCTACTATAGTCAAGGTCTTAGCCTTTCCCTTGCTGCTTTTGGTCTTTTTTGTACCAGATCCTTTTTCCACCTGAAAGAAAACAGGGTAGGGCCATGTGAAAATGCATTGTCCTGATTTGCTCCTTGTAATTGTTCAGCTATCTTTAGCAGTGGTTTTCAAGCTTATTGTTACGGGTTTATTAAATGGCAGAGTCTGTCTGCCAGGTGCTAATAGATTGCGTGACTACTATTGCTTGTCTGTCTTCGACTTCTAGCTCAGATGACTCTTCCAGGCCTTGGTAAGTGGAAAAAACACCATCTGGCTTCTTGTGCTGAATGCTTGGATATTTCCACCTTTAAAGCTGCTGTCCTTTTACCATTTGTGAAAGCCTAGGGACTCGTCCACCCCCCTTTTCTTTTCCTGAGCTAGAAAATCTGTCTTACTGTCTTATTTACAACCCTTTGCTCCAGGCATGCTTTGTCAGCGTGTGTCAACCGTACAGAGCTGACATGGTCAGACTTTACTAACTGCTTCCTTACAGTCTCTTGATAATTCGGGGGAGAGAATTCAGGTGATCACTCATTGAAATCTATTATGAAGAGGATTTTTTTCCCTTCAAAACAGGATACAGACCCATCCACCCCCCCCCCCACACACACACACACGACAATCGACCCACTTTGGTAGAGTTCAAGATACTCAAATTAATTATGAAACTGTAACGTGGAGACATATATAGATATAGGTGATTTTGCTATGCACAGTTTAACAGTAGCAGCAGTTAACTGCAGAGGTAACTGCATTTCATTACTTGGTTGAGAGATTGTTTTAGCATATATAGATAGATACATAGTCCCCAGCTGAGGAGAGCTGCAGCAACATTTTCAGCCTCCTGTGATGTGATATGATTTCAGAAACTTTTGAGGTTCTGAAATTTTGTTTTTGTTCCACAGTGGAACAAAACCAAAACCATTCAGATTTTTTCATGAAGCAGACTTGTGTCGAAACAGCAGTTTGTGGATCGGAAAGCTGGGATTTTCGATTTGGGTCTCTCTCTCTTTCTCGTCAGAAGTGACCAGAGAACTCTGGACCTCAGACACCTTCTTGCTGGAAAAAGTCACTGAAATGGATACGTTTTCACATATTGTTTTGGCTTTTGTGAAACAGCACAGTTAGACTAGCTCTAGTCATGATCGAAGTCTCCTCTCCTGTCCCAGCCAAAAAAAACCCAGAACAAAAGCAGAATAACAATGTTGAGGCCATTTTTAGGGTCAGCTTCTCCAAAAGGAGCTATGACCTTTTACACCAGCTGAAGATCTGGCTCCTTACATCATAGAGGCGCAAAACAAAGGGCAAAACCACAGTTTATATTTTATTTGTTTTGAGTTTCGCCTTTAACATAACACCTCTGCCATTGCAAAAAACGATGCCATTTCTTCTCTAGCCACAAATAGCAACCTTCAAGCACAATGCACCTTAAAACCAGGCCCCCCAGGCATTCATTCAGTATGTGCTTAGGCCCCAAGGCAGCAAAGATGTATGCACGTGGCCAATTCTGTGCACATAAGCAGCGCTGTTGAAGTCAACAGGATTACTCATGTGAGTAAGTCTTCGCAGGATAGGGCCTTAGATGGGAAGAGAGTAAGTCATACCAAAAAAAAAAAAAAATTCTGCACCACCTGTGTATTGCTTGGAGCTTTTTCAGCCAAGTACAACCAGTCCTAACCCTCCATAGTTTGAGATCTAACACAGTCACAGGCTGTGGGTGTGCGACTTCAGGCTTGTGTTATGAGGATGTCCTTATGTAATACTCCTCCATTGTTTGTAGGCTTTACCACCCATATTTTGCCAACAAGTGGAGTTATGAATTCCTAGTTGTCAGGCAATGCAAGCCATAACAAATGTGACTCTTGCAATTAAAACACTGTACGTTGATGTGGGTAAAAGTTCTAGGGTTACTTTTTTCTGAACACGTGTGTGAGTGACTGTGTCCTGGATTAATCGATCTGTGTGATGAGTGAGACATAATCCTTTGTGGGAATTAAACCATTCCTTCAGATTTCTAGCATGACTTAGTGCCTACTGCACATGTAAGACAATTGGAAAGGGAGATGTCAGAATATATTAAAATGCAGTTTGCTAACATGTGCCTAGAGGTATAAAAGGTATGTTGACTACACTGGAGGACATAAATGTGCTCACAATGCCCAGCTTTTACTTTTACCCAAGGCATCTTTCTTAAAGGCATAAAAGATTTACATCATCTCCGTACTGCTGCTACTGTAATTAGGTACCTGATCAAAAACGAGATTGTATTGTTTGGAATACAATCGAACAAAGTTCTGGGTACTTGACATTCCCTAATGATTCTCAACTGTGGAAAGATCACAAAGTAACTGGAATATAGTGAATCAAGTTGGTTAATATTACACTAGAACAGATAAGATATAAGATTGAAATGTCCCTGAGTTTTTACCTCTCTTATCTCTTATCAGTCTCTTTAATAGTCATGATTTTAAATTGAATAACCTGCTGTATCATAAAATAATTTACACTTCCTTGGTGCATGATATCATTTTGCTTCCTATTTACTGTCTGTTTGTTAAGCGTGAAAAAAAATGTCAAAGGTCAGTCTTCTGTTTCTTCTTGGAGCCTGGAGCTTTGTTTTTCAGATCACAGTAGTGAAGGCTGCTCATAATGTGATATGGCTTCCACTTTCCTAAACAAGATTTAAAGGGATACAGACTACACTGAAAGACCTTGAAGTTAGGAGGTGTGGTCTGACCATGGGTCTAGGAGCTGTGTAGGACTCCTGAGTTAAAATACTAGTTCTTATGCTGCCTCCCTTCATTGCTTTAAACAAGTCACTTTTTGCCTCAGTTTCGTTCTCTGTAAAATGGTGACCAGACTTAATCATGTACCTACCTCACAAGGGTGCTGTGAGAACTTTAGTTAAATGTTTGTAAAGGACTTTGAAGATTACAAGTTCTAAGTATTAATAATTAACCTGCACGAACTTGTACTGTAGCTCTTTCTTCAAGGAGTCCCATACTAAATTTCTCATTCTCATGCTACTAAAAAACCCAACAACCCCATAGTCTAACAGAAAATATATTTTGCTTTCTGAGCCAGCTATGTAAACCCTAGCGGGTCATGGAATCTGGCTATGTAGGAGGTTGACCTACAGTACATTCAGGAACCATGGGCGTGTCCTGGAAGCTAGTAAATACAAACTAGGCAAACTGTGGCTGTAAGCTGTTGGGAGCTGACCTGAAGATGGAGGTTGCATGCAAATGGTTCTGGCCCTGGCTTCATGAATATGCGGTTTAAAAAAAAAAAGTTTTTGATCCTGATTCTCAGTGTGACTGTGGTTCAGGGGATGATGGAAAGACTCCCATTTTTCCTTGATGATTCAGGTTTTCTTTTTCACCTCCCCACCTTTTTTTTCCCCCTTGGATCTTTACATTTTAAAAACAAAAAAATAATGTTATGCTGAGGAGGAATCCCAATCTTCTAGACTGGGTGGGAAATTGAGACTTTCAAATAAATCCATCAGTCCAAATAGAACCCTTTTATTGACAGTCCTAGGATGACAAAACCATGCCTGGGGTAAGCCAGGGAGACCCAGAAGTAGAAACCAGTGTAGAAATAGTGACCTAAAGAAGAGCTCTATGTAAAGTCGAAAGCTTGTATTTCTTACCAACAGAAGTTGGTCCAGTAAAAGATATTACCTCACCAACCTTGTCTCTCTAATATCCTGGGACCAACATGACTATAACACCACTGCATAGAAATAGACCTGTCAGACAAGAAGTGTATGAGATGTGGCCCTGCTAATGGTTCCCCAGATGACTTCTGTTTTTTACCTTCTAAAAGATTTGGATACCCACTCTGTTCCACTACAGCAATTCCTGTGTTCCCAAGAAGCCATTCTCTCATATTTGCCCGTTCAAAACAACTTTCCCTTCAAGAACTGTAGATCTCCTCTGTGGCTGCAAACCACAGTAATCCAGATGCCATGTGCTATCAGCAGCACAGGTTAGTTTGGGCTTCCTCAAGCCTATGTGAAGGGTGGTGGTTATTATTTATTACTACTACTACTATTGTTATTATTATTATTATTATTATTTATTACAATGATTTTTAGCCCAACCCTACATAGCTGATCAAGTAACCTATCTTGATGATAAACCCACTTTCAAATCCTTTCCTTTCTTTTCCTACTCCCTACATCAAACCCCAGTTTGAAACACAACGCCAATACATTTAACAAACAAAATGGTGACAAGTCTTCACCATACACATGAGATTGTATGCTATGTTCCCATCCCCTGCCCTTGGTCTGTCTAGATAGCAAGCCCTTCAGGCAGGGATTTGTCTCTTTTCCATATTAATATAGGGCTTGTCACAATGGGGCTTCAGTCCCGATTGTGGCGTTTGGGCACTACCGTAATATAAATACTCAATAGAAGTAATGACAGATGGAGGTGAAAGGGTAAGTTGAGTCTCTGTGACACATTCACTCCTTGAATTTTGATGCGATTGCCAGTGAAGGTGACCGTTAGTACTGATTGTGATGTTAGTTTTTGTGACATCAGGCATCTATCTGCCTGGAATTGGATGAGAGAACCAGCACACTTCACGTAAGCCATTCAACAGCTGTAGAATTCTTTCCTGAGAATAAATGTTTTAGGTTGTATTGGATATACCTAGAGCAGAACTACTTCACCTGTATTCCAGTGTCTCATGAATAATGTAATAAACCTGCATTATTCTGCATTACTTAAGTATCAGGTATGTATATTTGGCCAATAAAATGAAATGAACTAGTTTACATTCTCCTCCTTGCAGAAGATTAGCTCCTCCATAATGCAGGCCTGACAGTCTTCCATAGGAATAAAATGCAAACCATATTTCTGAATCCTCTACCAATTTGGGAATCACATCCCTATTGATCAAGAAATATTGCATGGTACAAAACATGAGGGGAAGTACTGGTTAGTGATTGTGCTATGATGGTATGAATACTAAATCTGTGTTAGCAAGATTGTTTGCAGGCTTCAGAAACATGAGACTGCAAATGGGAAGAATGAGTTATTCTGATTCTCAGTTGACTTCATATGCAGTAGATGGTTAACCTTCCTTCGGAATCTTTGCGCAAGAGGTTTAAATTCTCAAAGCTATTGATGAACTTTCATCCCCTGCCAGTTGCGGGGGGTATTTGTGTATATATACACACCAGTGAATGATTACATTGAAAATGTACTCTAGGAAAAGGAAGCATTTTCTAGTAGTTACAGCGCACAAATGGAAATCAGGATTTCTGGGGCCTGGATCTAGCTTTGGAACTTATTAAATGTATGACTCTGAGCAACTCACTTAAACTCTCTCTGTGTCAGGTTCCTTTTTTACAAAATGGGCATAATACCTGTCGGGGGTAGGGAGGGCATTTCTTGTAAATGACAACTGTTTGATGTTTGTAAACTGCTTTGATGTACTTGGATGAAATGCACTGTCGGAATACTTAGTATTATATATTTGTGTTAAATAATTTTCCTAACTAACCGGGCGACACACATAATTTTAGTTTATTGTGGGTTCTCCCTATTTGTAACATCTCTGTTAATTTCAGTTCCTCCAAAATTTGCTCTTTTCCATCCTTTCTCGCTTAGAGAATCTCTGATTTTGCTCCATTGTCTTTGATGCATTTTTCTTTTCTTTTTTTTATTACCCTCATGGGGGAATTCAATTTGCTGCAGTAAAATAATCTTAGTACAGAAATAACAGATATATTAGAAGTATGAATTACCTTGTTGCCAATAAAGGAGAGGTTTTTATTGCTTGCTTATCATGGAGGGCTTGTGTTTATGAGTTCACAGAGTTACAAGTGCATTTCATTAAAGCTGAATTTAACCTGGCCAGATGATAGCAGCAAACGTAGATAAACTATTTGCATAAAGACAGTGCAGGTTTCTATATCAATGGTAAAAATGTATGAAAGCCTCTCAGTGCTCTTCCCACCAGACAAAGGAGCTGTCAATATTATCATAATAATAGGCAAATAGCTATTTGTAAAGACTTTGATGATAAAAGCAATAATATAGCTAATCAATAGGAAAGTGCTTTTGGAGCCAGAGTATTCATCTTCATCTCAGCAGAACCTCACAATACAATAAAGGAAGAGAGTATGGAAACAAAAGCCTGAATAGCAGCCTGCTCTCCAGGGACAGACCTAGCATCACATGCACGATATATCCAGCAGCCGTCTTAGGTCTCCTCTACAGAGGGAAATTGACCAGAATAGCTTCCCATGTGGTCTCTTCTTCCAGAATAATTATTAGGCTTTAAATTCAAAACCATTCCTAGTTCTAAAATAACTTCTCTATGTAGATGAGCCCGTAAGTTTATAAATCAGGAGTGGCCCAAAATGAGTTTAGGCTATTTCTACACTACACCTTTGTTGGCAAAACTTATGTCGCTCAGCGGTGTGAATATTCCATCCTCCTGAGCAACATAAGTTACACCGATATAAGCCCTTGTGTGCGCAGCACTATATCGTCAGGAAAGCTTCTCCTGCCGACATAGCTCCCGCCACTCATGGAGGTGGGCTTTTCACCAGATGCGCTGTATCGGTACAGCTGCCCCGCTGCAGTGCTGTACATATAGACATGGCTTTACTCGGAGTTCTTGGCCAGCATAGTTGATTGACTGTGTGACAACAGAATGCTAGAGGGAGAGAGAATGTCTTAAAGAGGAAGTGACTTTTTGTATGTTTTTATTAATATTACCTGCAAGTAAAAATGAACATTCATGCTCCAGCTGATTCATCTCAACAAAATGCGTTTGAGATTAATGGCAAATTACAAACCTGGAAAATTTCATTCTTGGATCTTGTTGAATTAGGAAGGTGGGAAAAACCTCCACACTTGTAGGTCACTTTTTTACATCATCTCTCTGAATTAGACATTTTGAAATAAACTATGTTTCACAAGTGTTCCGTGGTAAAGAATGTGGATTGAATTGGACAATGTAGTTCATAGTGGCACTATTGTAAAGCATGGAACTTTTAGCATCAATAAAAGTTGGATCACATGCATAATTCATAAAGCGAAATTATTGTTTGTCAGATTTTTTTTTTTTCAGTTAGTGAGTAAAAGAATGAGGTATCCTATTACTCTGGCACATCAAGCGCCGTCAGTGAAAGGGAATATTCCATATAGGCACAAATAGCAAATGTACTTTTTGAAGTGAACTTTATTCCTTGTATTGCTCAAATACCAGGTTAATTCACTTCACTTGCTTTTGTATTGTGTGTACCAGGAGTTCTTCTGTTGTTCGGAGCCTGCTTTCTTTTTTTTAATGTGCAATATACAATAATGGTTGGAAAAGGTCCAAGTCTCCTCTTAAGAGGAGGAGGCCAAGGCAAATAGGAGGAGGTCTCTCCTAATGTTTTTGTTCTTGCTTGAGTACATTAATTTGGTTAATGGAAGCAGTGTCTAACGCCCAAGAACAAAGACCGTCATGACTGAACAGTCACTTGAATCATATTTAAATTCTATCCAGTACACCCTGCAATACTTATTATTTTTAAGCAAGCATATTGTGTTCAGTTGAAAGTCGATTTGACCTTCGGCTTGTTGCTAAAATGCAGAAAGCTGCTTGTAAACAGATGTTGAATAGACACTTAGGCATGGTCTACGCAGGGGGGTGGGGGAGAGGAGAGGGGAGGAAATCGATCTAAGTTACGCAACTTCAGCTACATGTATAACGTAGCTAACATCGACGTACTTAGATCGACTTACCGCAGTCCCCCGTCAACTCCGTCTGCGCCTCTCGCTCCGGTGCAGTACCGGAGTCGACGGGAGAGCGCTCAGCGGTCCATTTATCGCGTCTTCAGTAGACGCGATAAATTGACCCCTGCTGGATCGATCGCTCTGGAAGGTAAGTGTAGACATGCCCTAAATGTAAACGCTTCCATGCTGACACATTGCTCTACACAGGGTCTGGGTGCAAGCACTACAGCAGGCAAGAAAATCAAAAGCTAGGCCAACAGGGTATTTGTCAAGTTCAGCGGTGATCATTTCAATGTGCTTTGCTAACAGGGATTTGGTTTCAAGGGCAGGCACTAGTAAGTAGGTCTAGAGAGTCTGAACAATGTAGCTTTAATTGAAGCCATGTGCGGTGGTGTTGGAGCAGAGGTTACAAGGAGGAGACAGCAAGGTGTAACCCTGATAAGCAGCTGATTTGATAAGGAATATTGCACCATTGGACTGCACGGTGCAGGTGTCGTGATAAATATGTGTTTATGGCCTATCATAAATGTCTAGAGTGACAGTTTATGGCAGAGTGGTTGGGTGCTCTAAAAACTGAGTGCATACATCATAATTGTGTTTTTAAGGGGCTGGTTTGCTGTCTGGTGATGGGGGAAGAAAGGGGATTGAAAAGCATAGTCCATTCCTGTTGGGGGGGGGCGGGGACTGCCATTTTGGAACTACTTCGGTACATGGGAGAGATGCTCATTCCTTGCCAATAGCCACCTTTTTTGGACCAATTTGATTAGTGAATCCAATCCCAATAACCGGAAAAAACAATATAATTCCATATACTCCCTGATCAACTGTGTGTAACTCCATTCACATAAATAGTATCTTGCCACACTTTACAATCAAAGATTCAATCACATGGGAAGATAAAATCACTAATTAAATGCTAGGCTAAAAAATTATATCTTTCAGTTCAGGTTTGGAATAGCTTTAGAATTTCTAATAACCACAAGATGAATTACATTTATTAATACCACAGGACTTTCAGTTAGGGAATAAATGACAGTCCAGCTTACATAGTAAGAGATATTGTAGTACATAGTTACACTACAGTACTGTAGTAGCTGAGCGCATCACATTCTTTAATGTATTTATCTTCACAACAGCCCTGTGAGGACACAATGTATCATTATTTCCACTTAACAGACTGGGAACTGAGGCAGAGAGAGATTAAGGGCACGTCTACATGGAGCATACTGTGGGGCGTGTGATTTCGAAAGAGCACTGACATGTTGCATATGAATTGGTCTGTGTAGACCCTGCTGGTGCGCACTGAAAGATCCCTAGTGCACTTTAGCAAAGCATTGTTTCAAACAGTACTACATTAAAGTGCACTAGGGAATTTTTACTGCGCACCAGCAGGTTCTACACAGAGCCGGCTCCAGGGTTTTTGCCGCCCCAAGTGGCGAAGGAAAAAAAAAAAAAAAAGCCGTGATCGCGATCGGCGACAGCTCCACCGCGTCGCTTTCTTCTTTGGCGGCAATTCGGCAGCAGGTCCTTCCCTCCGAGAGGGACAGGGACCCTCTGCCGAATTGCTGCCGAAGAGCCCAACATGCTGCCCCTTCCCCTTGGCCGCCCCAAGCACCTGCTTGCTCAGCTGGTGCCTGGAGCCGGCCCTGGTTCTACACAGACCATTTAGCGTGCAACATAGTAATGTTCTTTAGAAATCACACACCTCATAGTATGCATTGCTGCACTGGGTAGACAAGCCGTAAGTGACTTGCCCAAGATCATGCAGGAAGTCTGTGGCAGAGCTTGGAATTGAACCCAAATCTCCCAAGTCCCAGAACAGTGCTCTAATCACTGGATCATCCTTCATCTCTATGCAAGCAACTATTATATTAATGTGGAAGCAACTAACTGTAATGAAAATAATTATTTGCACGTCAGAAATATATGCATTGGGTAATGAATGAACAAGCAAGTGATTGGTTGTGTAATTACAACTTTGCATTTGAAGGTACAATTTGTGCTGCTCACTGACTTGTTGCATGGGCCTTTGATATTTGGGCAACCATGCCTGAAACTTGAAAACGTCTGCATTGCTATCTGTAGAATAGGTGGAGGAGATTGAACAAGAAAGAGTGGGTTGTCTTGTGCACATGTGCATTTGTGAGAATAAGAGCTGAATCTAAAAAGAAACACAAGATGAATCTTCCCATCCCATTTAAAGTGAAATTGGGATATAATATGACATCCCCATCTGATCCAAACAGAAACCAGGAAACTACCAGCCTTTGAAGATAATGGAAAGGAAAGAGCATATCTGATCCCAGGAAGAGACTATGTTGTATTTATAGACACTAACATTGCTAGTTGAGCTGGGTAATTTTTCCTGAAATTCAGGATATATTTTTCTGATTAAAAAATATGAAGGCATCCTCTTATTTTTATAACCACATTAACTGTTGTAATTTAAACAGATTAGTTTGCATTTCACATGCCAGGCACAAAGTGATTTATTAAGAAAAATGTTTTTCTGCATCTGGTTCTGTCTCTTGATTGAAGAAAGTTTTTGAAACAGGAAAATTCCATGACACCATTCTCAGCTGAAGTGATTGCTTGTTTTTTGCAGGTGCCAATTTTTCTTTTTTTAGCGTGAAAATATGCCAACAAATCTTGCATTCTTGGTTCCTAATTCTAACTGTGCAAACTTGGGGGGAAAAATGTAGTGCATGTTGTTTAATGGTTGTTGCACATGGAGACCGCAACCTATGACTGTGGTGCAGTCAGTTGTGGTTTAATAGAATGTATAGCAGTATAAAGTAGCCTTAAAGTGAGCAGAAATAGCCCCCTGAGACTAAGCCCTGTGCAGAGATCCTCCCTGGCCTGTGTTGAACTGGCATAGGATTCTTCTCTGGTCCTGCTCCCAGCCTTTGGTGTAGCAGCAGATTGGTGGGGTGATGAGGTGTGGCCAGAGTTCACTGATTAACAGCCTGTCTCTGCGCCCCAGGACCAATAGAAAGTCATGAAAAGCGAAGTTAGAGCAGACTAGAAACTGCCCTGATTTGCACTAGAGGCCAGGCAGGGCACTGCACAGGGCCAGAATATTGGGAGCACAATGGTGGCGTAAAGCTACATTAGCCTCCCACCTTCGCTTAGACCCACGTACAGGAGCAAAATAATTTGGAAGGAGGCCCAGGCAGTGTCTGAAAGGAAATAGTATCAAGCCACTAACATTTCTGTCCGGTTGACAAGTAGCTTCTGTTTTTTTATAGACTAGTTGCCAGCTACATTTGGCAACAAAATGCTTTTTTAAATGTAGTAATACAAAGCCTGGCTTGATAGCAGAAATCTGTGACGAGCACAGCTGTATCCTTGCTTGATGATGCCTGCAGCGAGAAGAGGCTTGTTTAAGACTGAGAAAAAGACACTCTGCTACTGCAGTGCAAATATTCGTCTGACTTTCCTGTGACGTGAAGGGATTAAAAGGGAAGTGATGAAGCCAAAAGTTTCTGAGCAAATTCTGCTCTGTGATACGTGGGTGAAATTCCTTAGGTGTAAATCCCACCGAGTTATATTCCAAAGACAATTCCGTTGAGTTATGCCCATTTACATCCGGATGGAGTAAGATCCCAGGTCATGTTGACGACCATTGATTGTTTTTTTTCTTTTCCACACTGCAGTATGTGGTGGCTTCTGCTGCTTCTCATGGTGAATCTACTAAAACAGGGAAGGCTGCCACTTGAATTCAGTGAGGAAATAATGCCTTTGATTAAGCAAAATGGTATCAGTAAATGAATTGCACACACCAGAGGGGAGAGCTCAAAGGGCACCTGTCTGTAATGTAAATGACAGCAGGAAGTGCATGCTGTTGTAAAGCGAGAGAGAGGAAAATAAATTGACCACGTGTTTGGAAAGAACAGAGGAAGAGAGTGAGGTTAGAGGTTAAAGTGTAAAGAGTGTTAAAATATTCTCCGCATATGATGGCTGTAGCTGTGGAGTTTTAATTGCTGAAATTACCTTGTCAGGATGCCTTATCAACTGCTGTTCTAGTGATTGTTTGGCTTAGATAAGTACCCGAGTGTGATAAAAACCTTGATAACATTCTACAGATTACAGCTCTTTTGAAACCGCTGGCACTTGTTAGGGGCTCAGTCAGCTGCAGAAGAACTAAGGCTGAGGTTGTCCCGCTTGCACGTCTTGTTCTTTTTTCTCTTCAAGTGTTCTAGAATTTTATTGTTTTTTAAAACAACACCCCTCTGGAGTCCTGTATGGATATGGCACATGTAGTACATAGACAAGGTGACCTGTGCTGAAGAGGGGAAGTGGATGTTGATGGGAAGAAGACAAACAAGGTACTTCTGCGCCTCTTGCAATCTGATTTGACTTAATTGCACTGTATCAGAGTGTCGGAAACAAAAAGGATACCAAAGGCTTAGCAGTTTGGAATCTTTGTGGAGCTGTATTTGTACTTTTAAGAATACAAATTTCTTGCAAAATTCTACTCACTCACAGCAAATACATTTTGTAACTGGTGAGTAAAATATTAAGTTTTAAAATTATCTCCAGTCACAGTCACTGTGGCAAAGAGCAAGTGAGTAGTTTTGTGCTCCATCTGATAAAATGTCATGACCCCTTTGTAAGGTAAAACTGGTAATTCTCCCTTATCTTTATTCTTTGCTAACTATTACATAGGTAGAACAGGACAAAAATAAGGCTATAGAAATCTGTGGTGGATATTTTTGTCAGCTAGACTTACCTGACCCAATGGCAATATATATTTAATTTGGAATTAAGACTTAGATGGGACTGCAATATTGCCCTGTGTTGGGGTCTGTTTTTCTTTGAGTAAATTGTGCAAACAGCTTCTCTGATCTTTCTAGAGGTAAGAAAAAAAATTACATACATCAATATTGCTCAATTTTTCAGAATACTATTAAAACTCCTGTTCATATTAATAATCTGAAATGAGAAAGTGGAGAAATTTAATAGAACTTGGAGCAATGCAGAATGTACAAAATCATAGGAACATATTTGGGATACAGAAATAAAGAGCTAAAAAAGTCAATGTTAATAGTAAATAACCTTAAACTTTGTGCCTGTTCAAAAATGACAGCCCTTTGCATTCCCATTGCTGTTCTTTGCTGAGCTTCCATTTTATACTCTACAGGCGTGATAAGACTGAATTCTAAAGCTCACTGTCTACGAACATTTTTCTACCTAGTCCAATGAAAGGGTGAACAGGACAAATTATAACATAGTCAAGAGGAAAAGAGCAAACTTTGCAACTGGAATAGTTACACATCTTTCTATTTTAATGGGACTTGAAAGAAAACAAACGGAAAGTCTTTGGCCACTGTTATCATCATGCTGCATACCTACAGCACTTGGAGTAGGGATAAAACTCAGATTCTCCTACTCAAAAGCAGTAGCTTTCTAAAAGAGAATGTCCATTAGCTATTATCATTATATGGTATCTGACTATGACACATAGCAGAGTAGATCTAATTCCTGTAAAGGACAGTGGTGTACCTCCAGTACAATTGTAGAGATCAGTTTTGTTGCTGTAAACAAGCTAGCCCCATTCCTCTGTGTTGTAACACCAAGTTGATATTTTTCCCTTTAAAATTTCCCACCGTTACTAGGTGCAGATCCACTGGTGCTAGCAATGATGGTAGCAGTGATAGGTAGGCCACTACTGTTTTAACCATCTAATTCTGCTCAGAGCAGTACTACCTGATCATCCTGGTGTTTAAGAAGCCATTGGTACCTTGTCTACCCTAGAGCTGCAAAGGTGGGAAATTTTAAGGGAAAACATTTGGGGGCAGACAAACCTTTAATAGCATCTTGAAAGTTCATTTCTCTCTCTCCTTTTTTTTTTTTTTTTTTTAACAAAAGAATGGGTCGAGTCTGTTCTGATTTATACCTCATTGAGTTCCCATTGGAATCAGTGAGGTGTCAAGTGATGTAAGTCAGGAGAATCTTGTCCATTGGGTACACCCATCAGATTGACTTTCAAACTCAATGTCCCTCCCCCTTCACCCCCTTCTTTGGCATTGGTTATAATCTTTCATGTGGCTAGCTGGATTCCAGCAAATTCCATATGGGACTGAGTGTTATGTATTCCCTATTCCACCTTCCAGTGAGAAGTTTAAAACAAACAACAAGTGAGTCATCTTCCACTTGATGAGACTGTGATCATATTATATTGTACTGTTTCTGTTCCCATCACAGTGAAATCTTTCCACAAGGCCCGGAGCAAAATACTGGTCCAAAGCGGTCTGACAGTCTGAGACATATTAACTCTGTGCCAGTGGGAATTAATTTGGCTTGGAGAGATCAGACTTTGTTTTGTTGGAGCTTTTTTTTCATATGTTCGATTTTGACCTGAAAAGCAAGAGCTGTGTATCTTCCAAAGTGCTTTGTTTACCTACAGTATATCAGAGAGATTTTTTGTTAGTTCTTTTTTAAAGATTACATACCCCACACGCATGCTTGCAACTCCTGGAAGATTTAGTCTGAAGAAATCATAAGCATGGGGAGTTAGTAGTGTGGTGTAGATTGCTTAGAAGAGGTTGATAGTTTTGTATACCAGTTATGTCTCAAAACATTATGGTGGTACAGTTTTGCAAGATCACTGATGCCAAAAGTTTTACTTCATTTGATGATGATAGGGTATGTATTACCCAATACTTTCGAATCGTGAGCAGGGTTTGTCCATGGGATGTATGTTTCCTGATGTTAGGTATTGATAAGTTTTGAGATACTGAAGGAAAGACTAGAGTTGTGTTCTTATTATTAATATATGGTAGCACTTGGGCACCCCTACTAATGTCAGGGCCCCATGTTGTGAGGTACAGAGGATCGATCACTTAGTAATTACCTGTTCTGTTCATTTCCTCTGAAGCACCTGGTGCTGGCCACTGCCAGAAGACAGGATATTGGGCTAGATGGACCTTCAGTCTGACCCAGTATGGCCGTTCTTATGAACTGTATAAACAGTCTCTCTCCGGAAAGAAATTACAATCTAGATAGATAAGACAGATAAAAGGTGGGAGAAAGGGAAATATCCGTATTCCCTTTTATAGATGCTGAACTGAAGCACAAGGAGACTAAGGGGCAGATTTTTAAAGGTATTTAGTTGCCTAAATCAAAATGTAATGAGTGGAAGTTAGGCACCTAAATAGCTTTAAAAATCTGGCCATAAATTACTTGCCCCAGGTCAATGGAAGAACATGGAATTGAATGGGGAGCCCCTGAGTCCCAATCTAGTGCATAAACCGTGAGACCAATGCTCTCCAGTATTTGCTGCTCCCAAGCAATTGAGTCAGCTACCCAAAATCATGAGATTGGCTTAAAAATCTTGGGATTCGTAATAAGTACTATGTTTTGCATTACTTTTATTTGCCTTCTGGTTTTTGAATCTACAAGGTGCGCACGGGTCACATTTGCAAGTTCTTCAACACAATCATAAGGTCTAGAAACTTACTTTTTTATAAATGAAAGCTCAGTGTTTCATATATTTACGTGACTCCAGGAGCTGAGTCTTTAAGAATAACACCAAATATTGAGAGGCCAGCAGTAAAATCACAAGTGTTGGGAACATTGCCTTGCTCGCATGAAATATGTAAATATTTGTCTCAAACCCACTCAAACTGAGCCTTAGTTTGAGATTTGATGCATGTGTGAACCTCAGCTGGGACTGGGTTTTTTCATATAGTTGTGAAGCCAGCAAACCAGCCTCCTTTGGCCTTTTGAGAGATTGGGAATGAGAGCTCCAGGAAACTCCTGCATCTGCCAAGAGAATCTGCAGGTGTTGCCTTGCTTTTACCTTCTGCAGACCAAACTGCAGGCTCAGCTTGTGAACCGAGCCCTACGATGATTTACGCAGTCCTCTGGTTCGCAATAAGCAAATGCTAGCTATCCGAGGTACTGCCCCATTCCTCGTAATAGCTGTGGTATGAAGGTTCTGCTCCTTAGCTCCCAGGTTTCAAGGTAAATTGTTTCATTATGCTCCCACCTCTACATTCTGACTGCTGTTTTGAGGCAAGGTTATTGAAGCTCTGAAGCCATAAAGATCTAGAGATTAGATCTGTGTCAAACTTGGAGGTTTCACTTTACACCCGCTGAGTTTCATTGTGAGTTTTAGGTTCATTTGAAATGAAGTTCAATGTGAAACTCAACCAGATTGGCTGGATTTTTGCACAGTTACAAAAAGAGACGAATCCATCAAGTTTCATACAGTTTCCACTGAAAGTCTCAAGTCAGATCCTTGTGGCTTTTATACTGCTCGCATCAGTTGTCTTCGGGAGTCAGATGTTTGACATGCTCCTTCCTCCCACCAAGTGGTATTGGAACCATTTTTATAGTGGGGGTGCCGAGAGCCATTGAACCAAACTGTGTAAACCCTGTTTATAATAGAAACCACTTCAAGCCAGGGAGTGCAACAGCACTCCCCTGCACCCCTAATTCCAGCACCTATGCTCCCACCTGAGGTCTTTGGGAGGAGGGGGAAAAATGGCTGGCATGCTTCTTCCATCTGTGGGGAATCAGGAGGTAGGCCTGCTGTCCCCACCACTCCCAAAACCAGGAAACAACTTATGGAGCAGTGTGATACTTAGACCTCAGTGGTTCAAGAGCCAAATTAGAGATCGGCATTACCCAAACGAGCCACAATTGTGTGAATTCATTGTTTCATTTACTATAGTACTATGGTTTCATATTTAAACAGTGTGATGGGAAATATTTCTGACCCCAAAATGACTGACCAATTATTATTATTTTATCAGTTACAATTGGTTAGTAATAATAAAGACATCCCGATTGGTTAATCCTTAAATCACACACTGTTTTAATATCATGTGCTGCAAACATCCACAAGGAGACACATTAAAGAGCCACTTGCGGCTCGCAAGCCTCGGTCTGAGTATCACTGTTCTGGAGGGTTGCAGGTCTAAGGAAGGAGGGCACAAAAGGCCCCACTAGGTCCGACTGCTGCTATCTTGGTGCTTTAACTCAGATCATTCTTTATGTTTACAGTAGCTGGGGGCATTGATGTCTGCCTGCTGGTCCCTTATAAAACTCTGCTCTGACATTTGATGGGAAGTAGGGAAATGACAGTAGACCTGCCAGTTATGATATCAGTGGCGCTGAGGGGAAAGTCATGCTGTCTCTGCCCCTGGAATCTGGCTTTGGATTCCTAATACAGTGTTCATCATTAAAGTATTTCCATTTACTAGTCATTCAGTTTCCTTCTCTATACTCAAAACTGCAAATACTGCAATGACTTTAATTAAATGCAGAAGTTTTTCTGGTGAGTACTGTAACATTTCGCCTCTTTCTGAAGAAATGGCTGGTGGCCTTTTTGTTCAGGGGGTCTCTTGTGCCACTCTGTTGGCTCTCTTACTGATGCAGATGTAATCTGAATCTGCATGTGTGTGTGTGTGTGTGTATATATATATATATATATATATTTATTGATATATGAAGAGACTTTGTTTTTTGCCCATGTGTAACACCGACGGACCCCAGTCGTTGGCGGGTGGGATCGAACCTGGGGCCTCTGGAGTTTAGTGCATGAGCCTCTACTGCATGAGCTAAAAGCCATATGGCTGTTAGAGAGAGATTAATGAGTCTGCTCTATAGTGCTAGCTAAGTGGTCTCGGTGCCACTAGATGGGACAGAACACCACACCCAGGAGGTGTGTGGGTTACACATGCACTTATTAAGAATAAATTACGCAGGTTACCATACAGAACTTTATTAGGCCTTTACTGTGTGTGTAGCTTTCTGAATAATAATCAAATTCTTAGCACTTAAATAGTGCCTTTCATCCCAGGATCTCAAGGGGCTTTACCAAACATGAATGAAGTAGTGTTGGAATTCTTGCCAAAGGCAAAAAAGGAGCAGAAATTTTTCCCACTATCCTTCCCTGCCTGGTTGTGCAAAGATAAGTTCTGTATATGAAAACTTCTAACCATCACAGGTTTTTCTAGAGTGGCTCAACATTGTATTTAGGTACTCTCTCTCCCTCCCACCCCCCAAGCTTTTGGCTAACAGAATTGCTAAATAAAGCTTTCTGCTGGGGGGAAGGGGAGGGGAGAGAATCACATTTCACCTGAATGCCCCTTCCAGTCATGTGAGTAGACAAAGTCAATCAGGGACCAAGCCTTCTCTTTAGTGACTCAAAAGCTTGTCTCTCTCACCCACAGAAGTTGGTCCCAAATACATTAAATACATTACCTCACCCTCCTTGTTTCTCTAATATCCTAGGACCAACGTGGCTACACCACCACTGCATACTTTCCCCATTGTAACATGAGCCCCAAAGCAGCTGAGATTCATGTGATTTCAGGCTTCATAACAAAGGATCTATACAACCCTACTATTGAAAACCGTGACTAAGCTGTACTCCTTACTTTGGATATGGAAAGGAATTAGTTATTCTGGTCTCTCTCCCTCTCCTCTTCCCCACCACAAAGGGGAACTTTAAGCTACCATATTCAGCTGGTATTTCTAATCAGTCACAGATGTGTATTGGGATCTCTCCCATTGCCTGCAACATCTAAATGGAGATAAATAGGACTTAATCAGTTATAAATAACAGCATGTCATGCCTGTGGATCACTAACCTTCTGTGAGACTCCCACAGGAATAGGGTTAGGCTTAATTACTTCAGCCTACTACAAACAACAAAATAATCAGCTGCTAGATATTACACTGATGAAGCGAAGGATTAGGAGGCAAATCAACAAGCATAGACAGTGATCTGATGTCCAGGATATAAGCTTGCCTTCTGGACAGGGTGTCTGTTGTATTTCAGGAGCAGGGAAATCTCTGTGTGTGAATTCAAGCTATTGGAAAGCTAGAACTGTGCCTGAATATATGAGATTTGCACACTTTGTCTTAGATGCAGCTTTGAAAAGTGTTTCTTTTTCCTCTAGGGACAACTGCAGTTTTTCCCTTGGTTGCAGTTCTGGGTATCCCTGAGACTGTGTACTCCTACAATTCTTGTGTGCAAAGTAAGGTTGTTTCTTCATGGCCAGCCTATATAGTGGGTGGGCTTAAGGAGGTGGAATCACAGCCATGGACCAGGTTATGGTGGCTGATGGCCACCCTCTTTGATTAGGGAGGTCACCATTAATTCATTCCTGATGTTACTTTTAAGTGCTGGGATCAGCTGGTCAAAGAGGGCTCATCTACAAAGGAACTACAGCATGGGGAATTGAGCTGCTTCAGATCCACTTTCTCCTGCTGGAAATGTGAACTAGCTGTGGGTAAAGAAAGAATTTGGAAGCCAACCCCCACCTCCTACGTTGCTATGACTTTGAAGTGTTTTCTGGCACTATTCAATGCAGCACTTCATTATCACCTGTAAATTTGACCTGCTGGGTGGTATGCCTCTTGGTGAAAACACCATAGGTTACCAGTAAGGATAACTCATCCATAGAAACAGCTGTTGTAGAAGCAATTCCACCTTAATGGAAATATGTAGTAGTTTTTTTCCCCTCTAAGAATCAGTCACCCCAAACCATCATCATCATGAAACTCTTGTCTGAAACCCTAGTGATTCAGTCGCTTGTCAGCTTCCATGAAATTGTTACAGCTCTGACACTATTATACTTGCATTCTTACTGATTCCATCTTGTAGCTTTTAAGTTTCAGCTCTTCTCCTGGAGGTAGCTGATACTTTGATATTGAGACCACATGGCTGTCTGGGCTAGAACCAAAGGGCCACAGGAATTTGGTTAACCTGTGTGTTTGGTCTGTGCTTTTATTGAAGGGCCAGCATCGTTTCTTTTTCAAACAGTGAGTGTGAGAGAGATTTTCAGAAGCTGCTGTCTCAAGGTGAAACGTTTTTAAACGGTTTGCTTTCACGTAGAACAGGCACATGCGCACCACCGAATCTTTGTCGTATTTTCCTTTGTTCTGTGGTCCAATTTGTACTTTCCTCAAGTAATGCTGATTAATACAATTGCTCACCATTCATTTTTTACTTTCTGTTCTTGTGTTGGGAAAAACCAGAAACTAGTAGATCTAAACCTAAATGTGTGCTAGGTTTTCTGTAGCCAGTTGTTCGAACTACAAGGGGGCGTGGGCAGTGCTTAATTTGTAATGAAAGAGGTGTTGGGGCTCAAGCAATGTTTTTACATTCCAGGTGCCAGGGCTCAGCCCTGACAAGCCCTGCTACAAATTAAGCACTGGGTGTGGGTTAGAATAGATAGTCTTCCAACTCCTCTCCCTATTCAGAATCTATAGACACTGTACTAAAATTGTGTTTGAGAGGCTAAATGGTATTGCCACAGCTAGCACTATGCTCTACCATGCACAGGATATGAGTTTGCCTCTTAATCTTGATTGCTGGCTTCATGCAACAGCAGAAGTTGGGAACAGTATGAAGTGACATTAGTACTCATAGGTGCTGGAAATAGGAGTGCTGGGGGTGCAACAGCACCCCCTGGCTTGAAGTGGTTTCCATCATATACAGGGTTTACAGTTTGGCTCAATGGCTCTCAGCACCCCCACTATACAAATTGTTCCGGCACCCCGATAGTACTTTAATACTGGGCATTGTGCTGTAGAGGAAATCTCACTTTTGTGACTAGACCCAAGGCCTTAGGAGGCAGCAGAAATGGATAGTGTGGGTGGAATTGGACATGCTGCTTTGCAGGGTTGGTGCTATTCTCTGTCAGGCAAATGCACTTCTTTGGTGTGGAAATGGCTTGAGGAAATAGCATGGCTATGAAACACGCAGAGGTTGTGTTTCCTGCCATCTCTGCTCTAAATTTAGGCTGGGATCTTCAAGGGGATTAGGTACCCAACTCCCATTGGTGCCTAACTTTGAGAATCCCAGTCCTAATTCCTGGCCAGGCAGGCAAGGCCCCACTCTAGTAAGCAAACCAAAGGGAAGGTGAGTGAGTTAGGAATGGCTAGGCAGCCTTTAACCCCTTATCACCTTCCAAATGAAAAAAACAGTTATCTAATCTGTGTAGGACCTTATACCACATCAGTCACAATGATATCTAAGAGCCTTGTAAGCAGAGTTCTGAGAAAAGTTGAGATAGCTCTATCAAGAATTTGGGAGTCATTAAATCTTGTTATCTACACAAACAAGAGGCACTTGCAAGGACTTGCCAAAAGAAAGTTTACAATGCTCGTAAATCAATCCAGGCTTTGGGTCCATGCAGTGCAGACTATGTATGGTAAACATGCACTCCAAGCTAGGCTTGGCAGACTGCTTTGCATGTTCTCAGTGTTTTGTCTTTTAAATGAAAGAACAGGTATTCAGGGAATAATAGGAAGCTAATGTCTTAATGGAGTTACAACTCTTTAATACTTCACATTGTTCCCTGACTTCTCACATAGGAATAAAAGTAGCAGCGCATGTCCTTGAAGGACTGATTCTGGTCTGTCTCTAGGAAAGGTGCTGCAATAATGGTCAATGCTGAGTTGGGTGATGGCGAATTTAGGAAGTGCAAAGTTTGCTAGGATGAGTTTTGGCATTGTTGTGGGGGCTTGATGAGAATATGGACTTTACAATTAACGTTGGTCTACCCATTTGCTTTTTCTTAACTCCGTGTAAACTGTGAATTTCCTTTATGGAAAATTAATTACTGCTTAATGTTGGGTGAATGCTTACACCAAAGGGTTAAATGTCTTTCATACAGAAGCTTCCTTCTGCTGTGGAAAAAAACCGTTAAAAGACTTGGAATTCAGACTCCTCTTATGGGTGTTCAATCACCGGCTGAAGTCAGTAGCCTCTGTCTGAAAGCATTTAATCACATAATGCTGTGCTTGCTTTATTTCACATTCAGTGGGCAAGGCTCAAGGAGGCAGAAGAATATTTTAAACTGCCCATACAGATGTTTTCATTGTGGTTTGTGGTGCATTGGTGCCACTTAGTGGGGGGAGAACTGAATTGACTTTTTTCTAACATCATAGGGGAAAACTAGGGAAGTCAGGCTTAAAGATACTAGGGTCTTTTTGCAAGTTTTTTCCCTAAATAAAAATAATAAATCAGTATTTTATGCTATTTAATTAAGTGCAAGATAGTATGTTGCTAGCCATGTAATTACGGTCAAAGTGTCTAGAACATATAACGATGATTTTAGCTGACTGGATGTGTTCGGACTGTACAACAAAACAAAATCACTGCTGAACATTGCATTAAGTCATCTGGGTTTATCCATTTAAAAATTGGTCCTGCCAAGTCATATAATGAAATAGTATCATTTTTAAGCACCCCCTCTCGCTCCCCAAATCAGTGTGGGCCATTATTTCCAGTGCTTTAAATATAACAGGATCAGGAAAGTAAATTGTGTCTATCTTTGGTTTAGTTTTTAAGAAGACAATCTATATGAAATGTTAACGGTGTATTTATTCAAATATTCTGTTAATTATATTTCCACTAAGGGCTATTGTTAAGTAGAGTGTGTGCTTAAAAACAAAAAATTCCTCTGCTGAGAAGATATTGATAGCAGCGCCTTCAGATCTTAATTAACTAATAAGACATGACAAGAGGCATATTTCTGGATGTTTGCTATATGCCTCAAGGCAGAGTTCAAAGGGCAAATAATGTTAACCATTCAAGATACACATTAATTTATCACAGACACTGGCCATGTGTCCTATTTCTGTTTTAAAATGGAACGTGTACATAAAATGAGAGGAGGTTAGAGCAGGCAGTGTAAAAACAGCAATCAGCCAGTCAAAAAGCTCAACTTTTGTCTAGCGTTCTAATGCAGTACTACACTCAGGGTATGTCTACACCCAGCCGCTAGTTCGGCGGCTGGGAATCGAAGTTCTGGGTTCGACTTATCATGTCTTGTCTGGACGCGATAAGTCGAACCAGGAAGTGATCGCCATCGACTGCGGTACTCCAGCTATACGAGAGGAGTACCGCGGCGTCGACGGGGGAGCCTGCCTGCCGCGTGTGGACCGAGGTAAGTTCGAACTAAGGTACTTCGACTTCAGCTATGTTATTCACGTAGCTGAAGTTGCGTACCTTAGTTCGAATTGGGGGGTAAGTGTAGACCAGGCCTCAGTTGTATTTCATATGCAGATCTTTAGTCTGGTCAATATTATATCATCCTCTTTACCGTAGGTTATCTTTATGTAATAGTGTGAAATGACTGCTTTCTCAGGACACGCAAGATAATCTCCTGGGTATTCATGCATATGCAGAAGGAAAACACATAACAAAGGGCAGTTTAAAATAATTTTTGCTTTTATAATACTTTGTAAAGAGGAAACCTAACCGCTGTAGTTCATGCAGTATTTAGCAGTTTCTCCATATTTTCCCCTATTTTGCAATCCAGTATAAACAATTATGATTAAGGAAGGGCCTGATTCTGCAGTTGCCTGACATGCAGAAATCCTGCTGATTCCATTGGAAATTTCTGGGCATGGAGCAGTGACAGTTTGGGGACTGAAGAGAATATATTCTTGTATGTTGCTTGGAGCTCCCTGTGGTTCTGCAGCAACTTTGCCTTTCTCAAGCTTCTTTTTATTTGCATAATTGTAAAGTTGACATTTCTCTTGTTAAAGATGCATTCAATATACAAAGATTTGTTGCCCTAAAATTGCTGAATAAAGCCTTATTTTTAATCCCAGACATGCCTGTCTTGCGCACTCACCAGAGGGCACTGCACGACATGTTGCAATGTTATAAATAACCTTTTAACCTGTTTAGCTGCTTTATGCTCAGTGGCATGTTTTACAATGTTACCTGGAGTCCTTGAATGCAGGTTCCCATGACAACCTGATACAGCATTTTTATTCTTTATTACGATCATTCTTTTATTGCTTCCTCGTTCAAATGTACTGTCATCTTTATTTTGCCTTGGTGTGTGTGTGTGTGTGTGTGTGTGTGTGAACCACAAATCTGTTTCTAGAAATTATATTAAATGATTCAGTGAATTTGGAGAAAGGGTAATGAACTGTCATCAATGGTTTAATTTTAACTGCGGAAACTCACCATAAATGGAAACAAAAAATAAACTGGCCACCCAAATATGGGTTAATGTAGGCAGTTAAGGTATTTCACGCTGTTGCAAAGAGCCAATTTAAAATAAGGGAGGAGAGGTTGTATTCTGTATGGGCCAATATATTAGGAGTATTCAAATATTTGGGGCCAACTCCGGCCTGCCATAGGGTTTCAGAGATGTAAATAAGGGTAGAATTTGGCTCTTAGGCGAAAGAGATGATGGAGGAAGGAGAGAATTCTGCTTGCCTTTCAGATGAGTGATAGAATGCACTAAAAACTGCAATTGTTCAGGTGAATCCTGTGGGTGGGTAAAAGAGATGCCCTCCTATGATCATAAAATAATAGAAATGTCTGACTGGAAGGGACCTTAAGAGGTTATCCAGTCCAGCCCTGTCCTGTGTGCTGAGGCAGGACCAAATAAACCTAGACCATTCCTGAAAGGTGTTTGTCTAACCTGTTCTTAAAAACTTCCAGGGACGGAGATTCCATGACCTCCAGTGGAAGCCTACTGGAATAGCTTAACTATTCTTATAGTTAGAAATTTTCCCCCTAATGTTTAACCTAAATCTTCTTTATTGCAGATTAAGCCTATTATGTTTTGTCCCACCTCCGTGGATAAGGAGAACAATTGATAACCGTTCTCTTGATAACAGTCCTTCACATAGTTGAAGATGCATGAGATCCCCTCTATCTTCTTTTCTCAAAATTAAACATGCCCAATTTTTTTAACTTTTCCTCATATATCCGATTTTCTAAACCTTTATCATTTTTTGTAGCTCTCTTAAAGACTCTCTTCAGTTTATCCACATCTTGCTGAAAGCGTGGAGCCCAGAACTGGACACACTACTCCAGCTGAGGCCTCACCAGTGCTAAGTAATCAGGACAGTCACTTTCTATGTCTTACATAGGACACCCCTGTTTATATGCCCCAAAATATTAACCTCTTTTGCAACTGCATCACATTGCTGACTCATTTAATTTGTGACCCATTTTAACTTCCCAGATCCTTTCAGCAGTACTGCTGCCTAACCCAGTATTCTCATTTTGTAGTTGTGCATTTGATTTTTCCTTCCTAAGTGCACGTTCTTTATTGAATTTTATCTTGTTGATTTCAGACCAGTTTTCTAATTTTTCAAGGTCATTTTTAATTCTAACTCTTTCTTCCAAAGTGCTTGCAATCCCTTTGAGCTGGGGCGGTCATCTACACATTTTATAAGCATACTCTCCACTCCATTATCCAAGTCATTAATGAAAACATCAAATAGTACTGCGGGACCCTACTAATTACATCCCCTCAGTTTAACAGCAAATCATTGATTACAACTCTTTTAGTAAGGTCTTTCATCCAGTTGTGCTACTACTTTATAGTAATTGCATCTAAACCACAGTTCTCTGCTTTGCTTAAGAGAATGTCATGTGGGACTGTGTCACAAGCTTTACTTAAATCAAGATAAGGCATGTCTACAGCTTCCTCCTTATCTACCAGGCCAGTAACTCTGTCAAAGAAGGAAATTAGGTTGGCTTGACATATTTGTTCTTGACAATTCCATGTTGGGTATTACTTATTAGCCTGTTGTCTTCTAGGTGCTTACAAATTGATTGTTTAATAATTTGTTCCAGTATCTTTCCAGGTATCAAAGTTAGGCTCTCTGGTCTAAAATTCCCCAGGTCGGCTTTGTTTTCCTTTTTAAAGATAGGTATTATGTTTATCATTCTTTATTCATCTGGGTCCTCACCTGTCCACTTCCAAATTTCTTTTGCACTGGGATAGTTTGCAGTTGTGCCTTTAATATTTTTTGTTGATAAACTGCCAGCTCTCCTGAACATGATTTTCCCTTACATTACCTAGCAGTTCTCTGAGTTTGTTAAAGTTCTTGCTTCTTTTGAAGTCCATTTTCCTTATGCAGTTATCACTCTTTCCTTTACTTAGACTCATGAAATATATCATTTCACCCAAGTTGCTCTCAGATTCACAACCAATTCCTGCCCGTTGGTCAGGATCAAGTCTAAAATGGAAGTCCCCTTGGTTACTTTCTCCATTTTCCGAAGCAAAAAGTTGTCCCCAGTACATTCCAAGAACTTATTAGAAATTTTGTATTTTGCTGTATTACTTTTCCAATGTCGGGTGAGGTGGTGCGCACCTGTAATCCCAGCTACTTGTGAGGCTAAGGCTAGCAGATCACTTGAGCTCAGGGGTTCTGGGCTGCGGCATGCTATGGGTGTCCGGTGCCAGCGGGTCAGCGGCTAAAGAACTGGCTAGAACAACATGAACGGCGTGTTGTGATCAGTGGTCTCTCTGTGAGGGCTGATGGACCGATCGATCAAGATGACAAGGTGACTTTTCCAACAGATGTCTGAGTAGTTGAGTCTTCCATTACTGCCAGGTCTTGTGTTTTGTATATTTCTGCTTGTTCTAGAAATGCTTCATCCACCTGCTCCTCCTGATCTGGTGATCTATAGTATACCCCTACCATGACATTGCCCCTGGGTTTTTTCCCCTTTTGTCTTCATATAGAGACTTCCAACTGATCTGCCTTTTGCCTCCTTCTGGACCTCAGAATAAACGTGCATCTTCCTGATATATAATGCAACACCTTCCTTTTTTCTCTGCCTGTCCTTCTTGAACAAGCTATACCTTTCTATTCTAATATTCCAGACATGAGATTTATCCCACCAAGTCTCAGTGATGACAGTTAGTCATAATTTAGCTTATGTACTAAGACTTCCAGTTGTTCCTTTGTATGCTTCATACTCCTTGCATTTGTATGCAGACATCTAAGATGTTAAGCAGATTCTCCCACTGTTTTCCCTGTTGTTGCTTCTATGACCCTATTGTAATTTTCCATTTCCCCTCAACGTCTAGCCCTCTGTTGTTGTTGTCTTTTTTTAAGCCTACCTGTGGGCTTTTGTCTCCTGCTCCCTTGAACTTAGTTTAAAGCCCTCCTCACTATGTTGTTCAGTCAGTGACTCAAGATGCTCTTCAACATCTTTGTCAGACGCCACCTCTTCTCAGCAGCCCTCCTTTCTGAAACAACATCTCATGGTCACGGAAGCCAAAGCCTTCCAATCAACACCATCTGCACAGTCTTGCGTTCATCTCCAGGATGCATGTCCCCCTGCCTAGGCCCTTGCCCCCAACCAGGAAGACAGAGAAGAACATCATCTGTGCCCCCAATCCCTTCACCCTTGCTCCCAGGGCCCTGCTCAGGGTCATATCTGGCAGTATCATTAGTGCCCATATGGATGAGCAGCATAAGGTAATGGTCAGAGGGATAGAATCCTCTGCAACCTATTTGTGATGACTCAGATGTGGGTGCCAGAAAGGCAGCACACCTACCAGCACGTCAGGTCAGGTTGGCAGATGGATGCCTCTGTCAGGAAATCCCTGACCACCCTATATCTTCTCTTCTTGGTGGCCATTGAGCCTCCCAGCATTGGGGATAGATGGTTCCTCTTCTTCAGACATTGCAGTCTGCTCCTTTCTTCCTGGTGCCAGTACAGCATACCATCTTTGATAGATGCATGAATTTTTGGCGGCACAGGTGCCCTCTTTCCATTTATAACTCTACAAATGTATGTCTTGAAAGTATCCCATCTATACTATACTCAATATATTTAATACATTGCATTTCTTTACAATAAAGCAGCAGCTTTCCATGGGCCAAATGTGGGTCAAAATGATCCCACCTCCTGCTTCAGAATATCTTTTTTAATGTACACGAGTTTATTAAATTGGATTAAACAGTATTAACCCAATTTATCCAGACCTACATGGCGCAGAGGTAAATTAACTTTAATTATTGTGAGGGGCAAGGGGAAAAACTGAAGTTGCCACAGTTTGACTCCACACCATGCTGAAGTATGCAAACCACCTATCATCCTCAGAATATATTCTCACTGAAGCTCTATTAATATGCTATTCCAGCACCAGATCCTTTATGAGCTAGATGATGGTTTGGTTCTAGTAACCCCACAGGAATAGACATTAAGCCTGCTCTGAAAGCAGCTAATCACTGGGCAGGATTTTCAAAAGTGCTCGACATTGGCCTAACTGCACCTCAGGGTAAGCATAAGCCATCTATGCTGGTAGCCTATCCTGCTTCAAATCTCGTGCTGCCTAGAAGTAAGTGTGAAGGCAGCTCTGGGTATGCCGTGATTCTGTTTTTGAATAATGCCCCCATTAGAACAGGGTATAACAAGTTATGACATTCATTGATAACATGCCATCATAAAAGCTGATTGGCTATGATTTCCAGAATGAATGCTTTTAGGGCATTTTTGGAAACAACAAAGCAAGCAGAGTTAACCAGGGCACTGTGATCTTGCACACACAGGAGTTGGCTGGCAAACCCCAGATAACACATATCTATCTAACCACATGTTAGGACTGATATTGTTTTCACTGTCTCTCTTGTGCTCTTGTCTTCCTCCTTCCCACTCTGTATATTAGGAGGTAGCTGTTAAAATATTTGTTTCTTTCTTTCCTGGTGCCTCTCTCTTTTGCGATTGACTGCTACTGTGCAGCAAAGCATGGCAGTAGGATATAAGTATCCCCTGAGCAGAGGGAGGATGTTGAAAGGACTGGGGTCAGGGCTACCCCCTTGAGGGTGATCTCTCATATTTAAGGAATGGAGAGACATCATTTGGAAAGGTATAAATTATCCAGGACAGCGCACAGAATTTTACAGCCTGCACTTAAATCCTTCATTATATCTTGGGCCAGCAGCAAGGAGGATTCTGCAGCCTTTTCTGAGGACACTAAACCAGAGCACTTGGGTATCCAGGAGAATGACAGTGGCCTTCCCGAAGGGTCTGTGCTGTTTTTTGTTGTGCATAAATTGCTCTGCCACATTTTATTGGGAGATATTTTATTACAGGACAATTTGTGTGGGGCATTTCGTTAGGAAAATTCCCTTTCTCATTAATGTCTCTGCAGTTTGGACTTAAAAACTAAAGCTTGATGCAGCTGTCACACCAGGTAATGGCACAGACTTCAGTAGGGTCACACCAGTATATATGAGAGCAGAAACAGACTGTAAGTTTTCAAGTCCACACTGCACATTTGATTAATGGAGCTAAAATTTTATCTGGGCTATTTTATTGTAACAGCATTTTTGGCTCCGGGATTACATATGCTGTTGAAATTTTAGTTTTCTGGCTATACTGTACATGTAAGTAATGGGGACCAAAAGCCCAAATGAAATGTCCAAAGGTTACAGATCCCCACTTAAATACAGCGTAACAATGCTGTGAACAGGTCTGAACTTTGTGTCTGAAAATTCCTTGCTTTCTGGATAGACTTAGATTACTGCTTCAGGGAAGATATATGGTGTTTGATTTTCCCCCCCTACCCATTAGGTTGTGTTATGTCTAATTCCTGTAGAAATGCCATCGTATTTTGGGTGTTGCAAGTGATGTCATGAACGGTGGCTGCCTGCTGAGATAATCCCATCACATCTAAAGAGGCATTACTGACTCACTTTCACTTGCGCTGTCTGCTTTTACTGCTTCCATATGTAAGACAGGCTTTGTACTAACTCTTAAGTAGAATTGTAAGGTCCTGGGAGCTCTTGCTGGACATGAGGAAATATCAACATAGGGATGACAAAATAACACTCTGTTTTCTTCAGAGTGCTAAGCTCTGCTGATCTGCTACAATGGATCCAGAGCCTCTTTGAAGCTTTGTGGGTATGGCCGGACCTAGCAGTCAGCAGGGGAGCAGCCCATCCCTTGAAGACCTCACCAGTTTTGTTCTGCCTCAGGAGCTGCGTTAAGACCGTTCCAGATCTCCCTGCTGCATGGAAGAGAATCTATTAAATTACTCTATTTCAAATGGGTTCTTGCATGCAGTTTTCTGCAACAAAACTGTCTCCAGGCCTTGTTTTTGTCCAAAGAAAAGATTATTCTCCTTTCTGGGCCCATCAGAGGCACTGCAGCAACTAGAGAGCAGTGGTAATGAAGAAGCAAACAAAAACAAGAGGAAGACCAGAGTGCGCTCTTCCAGCATCTCCCCTCTCACTGACTGTGCCTCTTCGGGGTATTTGAATCTAGACTTTTTAGAACAAATTGATAAATTAAACAGTAATAGGTCACCAGGACCGGATGGTGTTCACCCAAGAGTTCTGAAGGAACGCAAATATGAATTACAGAACTAGGTATGTAACCTATCTCCTAAATCAGCTTCTGTACCAGATGACTGGAGGACAGCTAACGTGATATCAATTTTTAAAAAAGGATCCAGAGGTAATTCTGGCAATTACAGGCCAGCAAGCCTAACTTCAGTACCAGGAAAATTGGTTGAAACTATAATAAAGAACAGAAATATCAAACACATACATGAGCATGATTTGTTGGGCAAGTGTCAACATGGCTTTTGTAAAGGGAAATGTGGACAAGACTGATCCAGTGCTTATAGTGTACTTGGACTTTGAGAAAGCCTTTGACAAGATCCCTCACCCCAGGCTCTTAAGCAAAGGAAGCAGTCATGGAATTAGTGGGAAGGTTCTCTCATGGATCAGTAACTGGATAAAAGACAGAAAACAAAAGGTAGGAATAAATGGTCGGTTTTCAGAATGGAGAGATGTAAATAGTGGTATCCCCCCCAGCGGTCTGTACTGGGACCAGTGCTGTTCAACATATTCATGGAAAAGGGGATAAACAGTGAGATAGCAAAATTAGTAACTTTGTATCGTCCGCTCAAGATAGTTGAGTCCAAAGCGGACTGTGACAAGTTACAACGGGCTCTCACAAAACCAGGTGACTGGGCAACAAAATGGCAGATGAAATTCAGTGTTGATAAATGCAAAGTAATACACATTAGAAAACATAATCCCAACTATATATACAAAATGATGAGGTCTACATTAGCTCTTACCACTCAAGAAAGAGATCTTGGAGCCATTGTGGATAGTTCTCTGAGAACATTCACTCAGTGTGCTGTGGCAGGTCAGAAAAGCTAACAGAATGTTAGGAACAATTAGGAAAGGGATAGCTAATAGGACAGAAAATACCATAATGCCACTATATAAATCCATGGTATGCCCACACCTTGAATACTGCACGCAGTTTTGGTCACCCCATCTCTAAAAAAGATATATTAGAATTGGAAAAAATACAGAGAAGGGCAACAAAAATGACTAAGGGTATGTAACAGCTTCTGTATGAGGAGAGATTTAAAAGACTGGGATTTTTCAGCTTAGAAAAGAGGGGATAGGATAAAGGTCTATAAAATCGTGAGTGGCGTGGAGAAAGTGAATAAGGAAGTGTTATTTACTCCTTCTCATAACACTAAAGCCAGGGGTCACGCAATGAAATTAATATTAAAACTAACAAAAGGATGTACTACTTCACACAACACACAATCAACCTGTGGAAATTGATCTGGGGAGATGATGTGAAGGCCAAAACTATAATGAGGTTCAAAAAAGAACTAGATACGTTTGTGGAGGATAGGTCCATCAATGGCTATTATCTGAGATGGTCAGGAATGCAACCCCCTACTCCGAGTGTTTCTACCCTCTGATCGCCAAAAGCTAGGAGTGGAGGAGGGGATGGATCACTCAATGATTGCCTGTTCTGTTCATTCCTTCTGAAGCACCTGTCAGAAGACTGGATACTGGGCTAGGTGGACCATTGGTCTGACCCAGTATGGCCATTCTTATGACAAATATTTCAAATATCTCCAAAATGTTGGTTCAAGTCCTCCTATAATAGAGGTTCAAGTCTGAATTCTCTTCTTAACTTTGAGGACCTGGAGTCTGAACGTTCCCTAGATCGTATTTTTGGAATTAAAATATTTGGAGCATAATTTGAATCACTGCTATTATAAACAGAATTTCATAATTTTTTTGCGGGGGGGGGAGGGAAAGCGGGGGGTCTGCTGTAGAGAGAGGAACTGAGTTATTGGGGCATGAGTTTTGCCTTTCTAATCCACGTTGCCCTAAAATTTTTCTAAAGAGTTTTGGTCCATCTTTGATTTTCCTCACCTCCTGTGTAGCACCGAGGGTGCTCAAGAATCTGTTTAAAAAAAAAAATGGGAATAGACAGAAAATAATTCCAAATCCTTCAAAAGGGAGTTGGGGAATGTAAGTGGTGTCTGGGGTGACATCAGAGTTTGGATCCCCGTCCTTCAGCCTGAAATCAGATTTAGGATGGGGATGAAATCATGTCCAGGAGTTTTCATGACAGGAAGTGTCTTCAGACATCAGAAGAATCTTTAATTATGGACAGAATGATTCATTCAGTGGTCGGCATCTGTATCTTATTAAAATATGAAATACTTCACTGTTCCTCCTTTAAATATGAAGGTATCTCTGTTTTATCCTTTTTGGCTTAGTAAAGCCATATTTTATGTCAGAAGGTTGCAGCCAACCTTTCAAGAGAGCCCATGAGTTATGTGCAGCTTATTTAACCCTAAAAATGTTGAGCAAATGTGGTGTGAGTGTGTCACTTTCACGAGAGTCTTGTCTCCTCACACCACCAAACACAACAGAGAAACAGCTTCAATAATTGATTTGAAGGCTCAGTTTCAAATTATGGGGCCAGGAGAGAATGACTGTAAACAATAAACATATGTCTCTCTCCAGGGTCTCCCCCATTGACTCCGGGGCCAACAATTGGGATGTGCCCGCAACATAGTTATCTCAACACTCCCAATCCAATTTCCATTAAATACAGTGCGAAAACTCCCATTACTTCATTAAAAGAACAGGAGTACTTGTGGTACCTTAGAGACTAACCAGTTTATTTCAGCATAAGCTTTCGTGGGCTACAGCTCACTTCTTCAGATGCATAGAGTGGAACACACAGACAGAAGATATTTATACATACAGAGAACATGAAAAGGTGGAAGTACGCATACTAATTGTAAGAGGCCAATCAATTGAGATGAGCTATCAGTAGCAGCAGAAGAAAAAACTTTGAAGTGATAATCGAGATGACCCATAGAAGGTGTGAGGAGAACTTAACATGGGGGGGAAAAAATTCAATTAGTGTAATAACCCAACCATTCCCTTCATTGGGACCTGCTTTGCACTTAGGGCAGGTCCACACTGGGGCGGGGGATCGATATAGGAAACGCAACTTCAGCTTTGAGAATAGCGTAGCTGAAGTCGACGTTTCCTATATCGAACTAAATTTACTTACTTCGGGTCCACGCGGCGCAGGCAGGCTCCCCCGTCGACAGCGCTTCCTCCTCTCGGCAAGCAGGAGTTCCGCAGTCGACGGGGGAGCGCTTCTGGGATCGATCTATCGCGTCCAGATGAGACGCGATAAATCGATCCCAGAAGATCGATCTCTACCCGCCGAATTGGGCGGGTAGTGTGGACCAGCCCTTACTCTCAACATAAGAAAATCCTGATGCTCTCTGTCTTAGCTTTTACAACTTATAGATATGCAGTTTAGGAGCAACAGAACTCAGGAGTTTGAGGCTGTGCTTGTTTCAGGCCAGATAACCACAGACGTAAGCAAAGAACTTCCCTGTCCTATGGTTTTCTTTTTCCCTAGAAGTAGTATTGCTAGATTTAGTTTAAAAGACTAAGTGAAGCCACTGTCCTGTGTTTAAAAAAAAAAAAAAAGGTCATCACAATTAGCCCACATCAATCTCTTCTTGCCGTTTCTTAACTTTTTTTTAGGGAGAGTGTACACAGAATTCTACAAAACATTCGATCCAATTAGGTTTTTTTCAATTTTCATACATCAGTTATTACTAGTGCAGGAGCCTCTTACACTGCTGCCTATTTCCAAGAAACATTAAGCCTGTCAGATCCAAATTGGGGGCATCAAAGCGCTCTTGACGTAGGGCTGGTAGTTCGCCTAAAGTGCAAATTGCTCTGCCTTTTCCCAATGTGCTACGTACCAAGCAGAAATGATGTTTAAAAGGCAATATTTTATTTGGCCAGAGTGTGTGGCTCCAACTGTAGTCAGCAGCTGTGAGGTTAAATTCTGGTTTGCCAGTTGGCTTTAAGGTTTGAAAGAGAAACGGCAGCAACAGGTTTTTCAGCTTTGCCAGCGCTTGTAACTGATGGAGGTGTGCAGAGTGATATGGGAAAGAATTGGGATGGGGGTGAGGTGGTGACAGAGCAGAAAGAGGTCTGAGTTATCAAGGGCAAACACTTAACAATTGTAGCCATTTGTCACTCTCCAAGTCAATGCTATTGTCTGTCCAAAAAAAAAAATTGGAGATGGGGATAGAAGGATGGAAAGTTTGGACAAAAATATACAATAAGTTGGAAAGAGTGTTGCCTGCCAAGTTCTCTGGTATTAGAGTTGGCCCACAGCTTTGCTCCTTGCTTGTCTTGGCGCTCAAGTTATTGGATGAATATATATGTATTTTTTTATTGTTGTCTGTGAAATCTGGCTGATGGCCTAGAGGGAATAGTGCTAAGTAATAAGAGGAACCTCATTCTCATGAATCAGTTGTGAATGGGAGGTAGCACGAAGGTGACACTTTCAGTGCAGACTGCACATGAGGAGTTGCATGCAGTATTGTTACAGCCTTGTTGATCCCAGGATATCAGAAAGACAAGGTGGGTGGGGTAATATCTTTTATTGGATCAACTTCTGTTGGGGAGAGAGACCTGAAGAAGAACTCTGTATGGCTTGAAAGCTTGTCTCTCTCACCAAAAGAAGTTGGTCCGCTGAAATATATTACCTTACCCACCTTGTCTCTCATAAGGAGTTGCAGCATGCATTGTGCACCATGTTTTCATATATACTTTACCATTTGTAAATAACCATTAATGAATGCAGCCTTCTCATCCATAGTTTGAGTGCTTCAGTCTCTGCTGCTGTGAGGGAGGGTGATACAGCGCATAAAGAGGAGGGTTCGGAATGAATGGAAAGTAAAAACCCTTAGTTTTGGGTTCCTAAGTTTATGTACTAGGCAGTCTGGGAAATAGGGGTCAAGATAGTCCAGTGGAAGGGTGCTAGCCTGGGACTCAAGTTCAGTTCCCTGCTCCTCTACAAAGACTTAGTTCCACTGTGCCCCAAATCCTCATTGGTAAAATGAGGATAATAGCACTGGCTAACGTAGAGAAGTGCTATGAGGATAAATACATTACAGATTGCCAGGCGCTCAGATACTACGGTAATGGAGGCCATATCGGTACCCAAGAGAGAGCACAGAGAGGTGCACATGTTTTCTACACAACAGGGGTAAGTGCTTTATTAGTACTCACACAGACAGGAGGGACCAGAAGGAGAATCACTTCTAGGTGTAGTAAGCACAAGCAGTTGACAGGTATAGGAAGCTCAGGCAGTTGACAGCCCCCTTGGCATAAATCATTTTGTTAAATAAATGACACAAGGGAGAGCACGTTTCCTAGAGGAGAAGAAAAGAAGTCCCTAATCGGCTTAATAAACTGAAAATTTGGGAAAGAATAATACAAGTCTAAAGGGAGGTTGTGTCTGTCTGACAGGCGCTGTAGTCTGCAAATTAAGCAGATGTCCAGGTCAGTTTCAGCAATCTACAAAGGGAGGAGGTTATTGCTGGAAAAAAGCATCTCAGCAAGAAAGCAATACGATCTGGAATATCTAGCTGCATTTACAAATAGCAGAATCCAAGGTAATTACTGTAGTAAGAACACAAATATTTACTGAAAGGCGTTGTTTTTAAAATAGTTGATTTTAATATAGTTGGATTCATTTTGGGGGAGAGGGGGAACTGGCCTCCAGGATTCTTCCCTAACTCTTACCCTCCGAAGTCACACAGCATAGCAGCAATTAGGGCTTGATTCAGGACGCCTCTAAAAGCAGCCAATGCTGTGTCATATATCCATCGCAGGGAACTGCACAGGACAGATGGTAGATACTTAGTGGCACTGCCTTCGTCACTCAGAAAAAATAGATCTAGGCCAGGAACAAAGCTCGTACCCTGCATGTTGCAACATGCAGAACTGCTTTTATACTACAATGCTAGTTTAATAAATCTTTCCCCTTACCTGCCAGGTACCTCACCACCATCACCAGACCACTCAGGTTATGGCTACACTAGAGCGCATCGGAGCAGCTTTACCACTGTAAGGGCACGTCTTCACTACCCGCTGGATCGGCGGGTAGCAATCGATCTATTGGGGATCGACTTATCGCGTCTAGTGAAGACGCGATAAAATCGATCCCCGATGGCTCTGCTGTCGACTCCGGAAATCCACCGCGGCAAGAGGCGGAAGCGGAGTCGACGGCGGCTCGGCAGCGGTCGACTCGCCGCCGTCCTCACAGCCAGGTAAGTCGACCTAAAATACGGAACTTCAGCTACGCTATTCACGTAGCTGAAGTTGCGTACCTTAGGTCGACCCCCCCCCGTAGTGTAGACCTAGCCATAGTCTCTAGTGTAGCCACTCTAAGCCAATGGGAGAGAGCTCTCCTGTCGGCTTAATTACTCCAGCCCCCCCCGAGCAGCGGTAGCGATGTCGGTGGGAAAAGCTCTCCCGCCGATGTAGCGCTGTCCACACTGGGGCTTAAGTCGGCATAAGTTATGTTGCTCTGGGGTGGTGGCTAATTCACAGCCCTGCACAGCATAATTCCTGTTGATTTAAACTGTAGTATAGCCAGAGCCTCAGTGTTCCTTTCAGCGAAGGAGAATTGGAGGCACCTTCCTCCAGAGTCAGTAGTATTCCAACAGCTGGCTGAGCTTGAGAGTGAGAAACTGCCCTCTGTCCCTAAAACGCTGAGTGATGGTGCCTCTGTAGTACAATGGCCCTAGCCCAGAACTCTTGTTTGTAACGTACAAACGGAGTATGCTGCCATTGGACAGCTGAGCTAGCGCCAGTCAGTTTTTTTATAAATGTATTTCTAAAATAGGCAATCAGCATAAATAAATAATCCATTAATTAAACTCAGCAAATTTCCCAACACTGATGACTTGAAGTGAACAGTAAACAACTTAAAGCAAGCTGTTCAGAAAAGAAATCCAATTGGCTGATTTTCCCTTTGAGAGTGTCCATATTGTAGTAACATAGATGTGAACGATAACAAAAGATCATCTAGTACAATGCAGGATTGTTCTGTATGATATTTCCCCCCCCCCCCCCCAAAAAAAAATGCTCCTTCCAGTGAGGTTTCTGCCACTTCCCCTAAGAGATTATTTCACAGCTTAATATATCTAGCTGCCAGGAAGTTTTCCCCCTTTCATATTTAGCCTTATTTTTGCATTACTTACTTGTAGCCTATTGCTCCAAGTTATGCCTGTTTTTGCTACTTTAAATAATTCCCCTCTCTCCTTGGTATTTACACCTCTCAGATATGTGTGAGCAGTTACTGCGTCCTCCCTCCACTCTTAGTCACTGCTTAGCCAAGCTATGCATACACAAACTTATGAATTTTCCTCCTAAGTCAGCCCCTGAAATATTTTTTATTACTCATCTGTGAACGCCCTTCGGTTTGTCAGCACCTAACTGGTAATAAGGTGCCTTGCATTACAAGTGCATTCACAGCAGAGCTCTGTAGAAAAGAACTATTCTCTCTGTTTTGCATGCCATGATGCCTTTGTGTACATTCAATCAAAACACGGCTTTGTCCAGTTTTGCTTCTTTATCATGTTGCAAATGCCTGTCTCATTTGCTGTCTGTCATTGTGGTTCCACATACAGGATCACACTAAATGATTAAAAGATGAGCCCACAGTTTTTAAGATGCAAAGACAAGACCAGTTAACTTCTAAGTTGCTTTGTCTTTTATCACACGATATCAAAACATAAGCTGCATGGTAATCTTCTTACAACTAACCAGTGGGTTGGCAACAGCCTGTCATTCATCCAGGATGGGAAACCCAAGTACACGAGGAGCCACAGGACACTTTCCCCATGAGCCAATGTAGTTGGGGCATGTGGCTGCAGCAGTCTGTTGGAGTCTGCACATTACGCTCTATTGGTATCCACTGCTGCTTGATACAGGAGGTAAATACAACCACTCTGGCCAGGGAGAAATCGGTCATTAGTGGCGCCTTACTATTTTTATTCCAGGATTCATTGTAATGAGGGAAAATCATAATCCCAGAATAGGGGAAGATGAAAGGTCTCGTCTTGGTCAGAGTTTAAGTGTGTTGAGAGATGTATTCTTGAAGAAGGAAGAAGGTCCTTCCTGCAGTTAAACAAAAATTTAGGAGTACATTACATTAGAAAGAGAAGTTTTCAAAGTTTTATATGCCATCCTGAGGCTAAGCAGGCTTGCCAACTGGGCAGAATAGCACAGTTTAGCCACTCCCTCTGCATCGAAACAGAACCGCTTTACTACTTGCTCTCTTTCCCCAGAACAAAAGAAAAAGATGAGAAACAGCTCTTGAGCAGATGTTTAGCAAATTAGCATCTGGCATGTGGTGCTATAAAAGGGCAGTCTGGCCTCTAGACAAAGCTTTTATAGCAAGTGCCCTTTGTGCACCGCTCTGGGTAAGTAGCCTGCATTCTGCCTAGGAAATTCCTTGCTCTAAGTAATGGAATTAGTGGGTAAGACCAAAATCTGTACCTGGGAGTTCTACCTGCTCCTTTCAGCAAGGAAAATCTAGTGAATAATAATTCACTTTATTGTGAACCTATCTGTCAATTCTTCAGAAGGAAAATGAGTGATAGATAGTATCCAAAGGGAGAGCGCAAAGGAAGGGACTGGGAAAGGGAGTGATGAAAGAAAAAAAGAAAGAGGCTGGAGACAAGCACCTGGAAGACAAAGGCAGATGGTATTTCTGAATTAATGAGATGACAGAGAAGCAGTTTGCAGAGAGGCATCAGTGACAGAGGGAGCTGGAGTCGCTGCAATTCTGATTAAGGTGGCAGTGATGGCTTGGGATTTCCTAGCCCACAGCCACGAGGAGAGTGGCTGGACCCTACATGGGGACAGGAGGAAAGTACAGTGTACCCACACTCATTCCAGGTTCCCTGGTCATTGTGAGGGTTGCAGGGTGGTAGCGGCACCTCTTCATGGGAGGGAGAGGAGACTGAGACTCAACAGACCTGGTTGACACACTGAAATTGCACCAATTTAACTAAATCGGTTTCTAAATTGGTGTCATTACCCATCTTAAATAGGTTTAAGAGCAGCTAATATAGACCAGCTTAATGTAAATCAATATGAGCAATAACTGACTTGGGAGTGTCCATGCAAGGGATTTGCACCAGTTTAACAACATCAATTTAGAAACCAATTTAGTTAAATCGGTTTAACTTCTGTGCAGATCAAGCCATAGGGTGAACATCAAGGAAAACATTTCAAGGGACGTATTTTTCACTGAAACAATGAATGTCAGACGACAAAAATTATGCAAATATATCAAAAATAGAAAAAGAATTCTTAATCATCTAGCATGGACTTCATAATGCTACTATCTTTCCATAAGAGAAGCAGAAGTGGGGGAAAGGTGTGAAAAATTTGTAGGTAGATGTGAATTAAGTATTTTAAGTTTACATAATGATCCTAGGAGATCTGAACTCTGAGAGAGGCTTTTCTCCCCAAAATGCAACGCTTCTTATCTCTGCAAGGATAGGCAGGACTGTATGGCAATCAGGTGTTCTAGCATGTGAGGATTTCATATAAAGTGAAAAATTAAATACAGGGTTCCTGCACTCTCAACGGGTTGTTAATGTCCCTCAAGGTTTTTATCACCCCCAACCAAATCTGTTTTCTAATGTAATACATTTCTCTTGCTGTCTAAGCTTGCTGTCTTCCCCCTCTACCCGCCCTCCCCATCATTCTGTAGTGTTAATGTACTTCCCTAACAACAATTAAAATGTTGACACCTGGCTTGGCTATGCAGATGAGGATTTGATTTTCTGTAATTATATGTTATCACTCACATTCAGTAGCAATTTTACCTTCTGTATAGTATGATAACACTTATTAATTCAATAAAAGAAATCAATTCACAGGCAATTTCAAAATGTAACACCGTGGTAACTGAGCACCAACCAATCAGATTATGTAGCTGACATTGTGCCTTGTCATTTAATCAGTAATGGGTGATTGCAAAAGCAGATATATGTCAGATGTTAATTAAGAATAACACCGTTTGGGACCATAATGTTAACAGTGGCTGTTTTGTTATGATGCTGTTCTGAACATAGCTAATATTTGACTTGCCCTTAAGTAGTATTTACAGTAAATGGAACGATAAGGATATTTATTCTGTCTTTGTGTTCCAATAGATGGATTAAATTTTCTTTTTAATCAGTGGAACAAACTGACTGTTAATGGACCACATTGCAGCGTGTGTGTTTGTGTATGTGAGCTGGCAGTGATGGTTTTGTTTATAGTGAACACACATCAGCTTATCTTTTAGAAGACTGTATAGTCTCACTTTCCCAGGGCTTTTTTTCTCCCCGCAGTGTTGTACTTGGCACCTACCGATCACCTTTTTCTTCGGGTTAATATTGTAACATTGAAAATTAAATGTAAAAGTTGGCATATTCACCATCTCTGGTCCCTACTAAATCCCTCCCCTCCTCACCCTCCTCCCATTCTGCAGGGGATGTTACTGACTTTCTCCAAGAGATAATCAACAACAATCAATGTGACCTCTCCCTTGACCCGCATTGTTTTCTCCTCAGTCACTGGTGCTGTGACGCTCACTTTTCTGCTCTATCCCTGTTCTTGCCCTAGCAACCCAATTCCCTTTGGCCTTCTGATCTCCCTTACCCCCATTCTCACTATGTTCCTCACTCTTTCCTTAACCTCTCATTTCCATCAAGTTCCCTCCATTCACAATACAAACATGTTATGTTTTCCCCCATCCTTAAAAATACCCCACCCTTGACCCTACTCCCGTCTTTACCCCTTCACTGATTCATAGATTCCAAGGCCAGAGAAGGGGCCATTGTGATATCAAGTCTGACCTCTGGTATAATAAAAGCCATAGAACTTCCCCGAAATAATTCCTACAGCAGATCTTTTAGAAAAATATCTAGTCTTAATTTAAAAATGGTTCGTGATGGAGAATCCACCATGACCCTTGGTAAATTGTTCCAGTAGTTAATTAGGCCTTGTCTACACTGGCAAGTTTCTGCGCAGTAAAGCAGCTTTCTGCATTGTAACTCCTGAGATGTACATGCTGCCAAGCCACTTAGTTCACAGAAACTGTGCAGTTGCAGCTCTGTTTAAAAAAAACAACACCCTGACAAGAGGCGTACAGCTTTCTGCACCGGGGGTACAGTGCCACGGTGCCACTGTAGACACCCTGGTTGATTACAGCGCTGCTATTGGCCTCTGGGAGGTGTGCCACAATGCTTGTTCTCGCCTCTCTGGTCATTGGTTTGAACTCTATTGCTCTGCCCTCAGGTGACCGTGAGCCCCATCCCTTAAATTCCTTTTTGAAAGTCCCCCTCCTGTTTGCTCAGTGACGTGTGCAGTGGTCTCAGCGCATCTTTCCAGGTGACCATGCGGGCTCCATGCACCAGGCGATCCCCCACTTGGAGCAATGCCGAGCTGCTGGACCTCATCAGCATTTGGGGAGAGGAGGTTGTCCAGTCCCAGCTGCGCTCCAGCCGTAGGAATTATACCTACGGACAGATTTCACGATGCATGACCGAAAGGGGCCATGACCAGGACACACTGCAGGGTCAAAATGAAGGAGCTGCGGAACACCTACCAGAAGGTGCGAGAGGCAAACCGTCGCTTTGGTGCTGCGCTCACGAGCTGCCGGTTCTACAAAGAGCTGGACGCGATAGTCGGTGATTACCTCACCTCCACTGCGAAGGCCACTGTGGATACTTTGGTGGCTCGCCTGCCAGTTGAGAGTGGACCAAGCCAGGAGGAGGAAATCTTGGATGAGGATGTGGAGGGGGCAGGGGGACCCAGAGGCAGAGGACGACTCAGAGGTCAGAGATGCATGCAGCCAGGAGCTCTTTTCTACCCCAGAGGAGGCTAGCCAGTCACAGTTGTCGGAGCTTGGAGAAGCGGACACACTCCAGGTGCTACTAACACTGCAAACTGAGCAGCTCTGCGCCCAACCTCCCCTGCAGCCGCTGTCGCAAAATTCTTTCCCATGCACCCCCCAGACACTGCCAACACACTCTTATCAACCTCCTGGCTCCAGTCTGTACCCGCTGCATTCCACTCCTCCCCCGTCACAGTCCAGCACTGCAGACTCCCAGCACCCACTGCACTCAACACCCGTCTCTCTGCAGCTTAGCCCTGCTGAAGTACAGTACCCGCTGCACTGTACTCCAAAGGAGAAGGTTGGATATGATTCCTGGACATACACAAATCTTTAACCATCCCGGACCCCACCTCCTCCTGGGACCCTCCCTACCCCCATCCCCCTCAGTGCTGATGTGTTTTTTTTGTTTGTCTCTCTCCTCCGGTTGTTGTTTTTTAATAAAAGAATTTTTTGTTTGAAAGCAGTCTTTATTCTATTAATTGAAAGCAAACAGAGCCCTTCATAGTGCATCGTCTGCACCAATCACAATCACCTTCTAGCATTACAAGCACTGCACTCATGAGCAACAAATATTAGTGGCTTTCAGCTTGCTGCCTCAAAGCATCCCTGATCCTTATGGCCCCGCGCTGCGCCCCTCTAATAGCCCTGGTCTCTGGCTGTTCAAATTCAGCCTGCAGGCGCTGAGCCTCAATGGTCCAACCCTGAGTGAAGCTTTCACCTTTCCCTTCACAAATATTCTGGAACGTACAGCATGCAGCTATAAGCATAAGAATATTGTCATCGGCCAGGCCCAGCCTCCCATATAGGCAGCGCCAGCGGGCCTTTAAACGGCCAAAAGCACACTCAACAGTCATTCTGCTCTTGCTCAGCCTGTTCTTGAATCGCTCCTTGCTGCTGCCCAGGTGCCCCATGTCTGGCTTCATAAGCAACAGCATTAAGGGGTAGGCAGGGTCTTCCAGGATCGCAATGGTCATTTCGACTTCCCCTACGGTGATCTTTTGATCTGGGAAGAAAGTACCTGCTTGCAGCTTCCTGAACACGCCAATATTCAGAAAGATGCATGCGTTTCTGGACCAGCCTGCGTTAATGTCGGTGAAACACCCATGGTGATCCACAAGCGCCTGGAGAACCATAGAGAAATACCCCTTCCGATTAATGTACGTGGTGGCTAGGTGGTCTGGTGCCAGAATTGGAATATGTGTGCTATCTATGACCCCTCCGCAGTTAGGAAGCCCGTTTGTGCAAAGTCGTCCACAGTGTCATGCACATTACCCAGAGTCACGGTCTTTCAGAGCAGGATGCGATTAATGGCCCAGTACACTTCTATCAACACAAGTCCAATGGTTGACTTTCCCACTCTGAACTGGTTAGCGACCGATCGGTAGCAGTCTGGAGTAGCCAACTTCCACAGTGCAATTGCCACGCGCTTCTCCAATGGCAGGGCAGCTCTCATTCTCGTGTCCTTGCATCGCAGGGCTGGGGCAAGCTCATCACACAGTCCCATGAATGTGGCTTTCCTCATCCGAAAGTTCTGCAGCCACTGCTCGTCATCCCAGACATGCATGACTATGTGATCCCACCACTCAGTGCTTGTTTCCCGAACCCAAAAGCGGTGTTCCATTGTGGTCAGCACCTCTGTGAATGCCACCAGCAATCTAGTGTTGTACCTACTACACGTGGTGAGATCAATGTCGAACTTCCCTTGCCTTTGTAGTTTAAGGAATAACTCCACTGCCACTCGTGATGTGTTAGTGAGAGCGAGCATCATATTGGTCAACAGTGCGGGATCCATTCCTGCAGACACAAGAGGCAGAGCGCACAGTACCAAACCGTTGAAAGATGGCGCCAAATGCGGATGGAAGCACAGAGATTGCTGGGATGAGAAGCAATACATCATGGGGCATTGGGACAGGACCCAGGATTCCCCGCGACCCCCTCCACCTTCCTACAACTCTTAGCAGCAGAAGAGGAAGAGATGCTCTGTGGGATAGCTGCCCAGAGTGCACTGCTCCGGATACTGCTGCAAGTGCCGCAAGTATGAACTATTGCGCAGGCAGTTGACAGTGTGAACACAAAACAACGGTTTCCCTTCAGCGCTCTCTAAGTAGTGCTGTTCCTGCCAGCAGTGTAATTCTGCCACTGTAGACATACCCTAACTCTCACTGTTAAATATTTTTGCCTTATTTCCAGTCTGAACTTGTCTAGCTTCAACTTCCAGCCATTGAATCATGTTACACCTTTCTCTGCTAGATTGAAGAGCCTATTATTAAATATTTGTTCCCCATTAGGTACTTAGAGACTGTGATAAAGTTACCTGTTAACCTTCTCTTTGTTAAGCTTAAATAGACTCAAGGAGCTCAATCTATTTCTATATGGCATTATCATTCTTGTGGCTCTTCTCTGAACCCTTTCCAGTTTATCAAAATCCTTCTTGTATTGCTGACCAGAGCTACGTACAGCCATTATTGCTCATGAATTGAGTCGGTTTAACATCGATATTGCTGCTTTGTCCGAAACTAGAAGAACTGATGGAGGACAGGTGAGGAAGGAGAAAGGAGGATACACCTATTTCTGGAGGGGAAAATCTATAGATGAACCCCGATTGCATGGAGTGGGCTTTGCTATAAAGAACAAGCTCGTAAGGTGCCTCTCTGAGGTACCAGTTGGCATCAATGACTGGTTTATGACACTCCAACTGAGGCTCACCAAAAATCAACAGGCAGCTATTGTGAGCGCCTGTGCATCAACACTGGATGCAGATGAGAATGTAAAGGAAGATTTTTATTCTCAATTGGAAACCATTTTATCGGAGACCCCTACAGCAGACCAGATCATTCTGGGGGATTTCAATGCACATGTTGGACGAGACTCAGACCTGTGGAAAGGAACAATCAGGAAAGAAGGAGTTGGCAAAAGTAATTCAAATGGAATTCTGCTCTTGACCAAGGGTGCTGAACATGAACTTATTATTACGAACACCCTTTTCCGACAAAAGGAAAAGTTCAAAACATCTTGGAGACCCCCACGGTCAAAGCACTGGCATCTCCTCGACTATGTCATAGTTTGTACCCGAGATTGTAGTGACATACTTCTTCTCACAAGAGCAATGACAAGTGCTGATGACGGTTGGACTGATCATCGCCTTATTCGATTCACATTGAAAATTAAGATCTCTCCCAAATGGAGGCTGCAAAAGAAGCAAGTCAGACGCAAACTGAAGGTTCAAGATTTGAAGGACCCTATTAAGCGTGACCACTTCCAAGCAGTCTTAGAAGAAAAGCTCCCATCAGAGTTTCCAGAAGAAATTGAGGAACATTGGAGCCAGTTGAAAGCAGTAATCATCAGTGCCTGTGAGGAAACCATAGGTTACCACACCAGAAAACATCAGGACTGGTTTGATGAGAATGATGCTGAAACTGAGCAACTCATTAATGAGAAGAGAATGGCATTTTGTGCTTGGCAGAATACATAAATTGTAATATAAAGAGAGAAGCCCATGCCAAGGCGAGGGCGGAAGTACTACGTAAAACCAGAGAACTTAAGAACAAATGGTGGACTGGGAAAGCACAAGAACTCCAACATCTCGCGGACATCCACAATACATGTGGTTTCTTTAGTGCCACCAAGGCGGTTTATGGGCCAATTTGTCATGGTATGAATCCTCTTCGCTCTAAGGACGGAACCACACTTCTGAAGGACTACAAAGCCATCAATTCTCACTGGAAAGAACATTTTGAAGATCTCCTTAACCGTAATTCTATGGTTGTAGATGAAGTCCTTGAGCAAATCCCTCAATGACCATTTAGGGGCGAGCTCGGAGACCCTCCCAATTTGTATGAGGTGCACAATGCCACCATGCAAATGAAGAACAACAAGGCAGCAGGTCTAGATGGAATCCCCCCTGAAAGCTTCAAAACCAGAGCTAATTCGGCAGCTTTACCTGCTTATCCTTAAAATCTGGATAAAGGAGGAGATACCCAGCGAAATGAGGGATGCCTTGATTGTCACGCTCTTCAAGAAAGGGGATAAAGTGGATTGTGGAAATTATCGTGGTATCTCCCTCCTATCCACTGCAGGCAAAGTTCTGGCACGGATCCTTGCAACCCGCCTTCTGCCCCGTCAGAAGAAATTTTACCAGAGTCACAGAGTGGTTTCGGACCATGTTGTGGAACTGTGGATATGATCTTCATAGCACGGCAGCTGCAAGAAAAGTGTCAGGAGCAAAACCGACTACTGTACATGGCTTTTATTGATCTAACTAAAGCCTTCGACTGAGTGAATCACCGTGCCCTCTGGACTGTACTTTCTAAGATTGGATGGCCTAATAAATACATCAATGTCCTAAAATTGCTTCATGATAACATGAAAGTGACTGTTCTGAGCAACACTGGCTCCCAGAGAGAACCTTTCAAAGTACAAACAGGAGTCAAACAGGCCTGTATCATTGCTCCAACCATGTTTGCAGTTGTCATTCTTTACCTAATTGCTGGGAAGTTTACAGCTGGCATTGAAATCACTTACAGAATGGATGGAAAGCTTTTCAGGCTTAGCAGGCTGAAAGCCAAGAGTAACATTTCCACAACATTTATTCTGGAACTTCAGTATGCTGATGACAACGCAATCTTTGCCCGCTCTGAGAAAGATCTTCAAACTATCTTGAATGTGTTTGCCGATGCTTACGCTTGGTCTCACTCTTAATATCAAGAAGACTAAAGTACTCTATCAGCCCTCTCCAAATGAGGTATTACATGCCCCATCTATCAAAATCAATGGAGTGGCACTGGAGAATGTCGATCATTTCCTCTACCTTGGAAGTCATCTTTCATCCTAGGCAGATATTGATGCAGAAATTCAACATCGCCTGAGCTGTGCCAGTGTAGCTTTTTCTCTTTGAAGATCACGACATTCGAACCGTCACCAAGCTTCTTGTTTATCAAGCCATTATTCTCCCAACGTTGTTGTATGGGTCCAAAACTTGGACAACCTATAGACATCACTTGAAAGTCCTTGAGAGGCACCATCAACGCTGCCTTCGTAAGATTCTGAAGATCAAATGGGAAGACAGGCGCACCAGTATTAGTGTTCTGGAAGAGGCAAAGACCACCACTATCGAGGCAATGATCATCCGTCAGCAATTCTGCTGGACTGGTCACGGTGTCCGGATGCCAGACCATCGCCTCCCAAAACAGGTCCTGTTCTCTCAGCTGAAAGAAGGGTACCGCAACGTGGGTGGACGATGGAAGCGTTATAAGGACTTGCTGAAGGACAACCTAAAAAAATTGACATTGATACCTGGGGGACACTTGCCCAGGATCGCTTAAAATGGAGTGAAGTCCTACGTGATGGTCCCCTGCATTTTGAACTTGCTCGCCGACAAGCCGAAGAGGACAAGAGGCGCAGGAGGAAGGAGAGACTGCTCTCCAGTCATGGTCAACAGCCTCCTGCTGTGCCTGAAAACATCTGCCCTCATTGTAATAGAACTTGTGGTTCAAGGATTGGCCTTATTAGCCACCTGAGGACCCGTAACTCTCATGGAAGATAATCATACTCGGTAACGAGTGATCGCCCATCATCATCAACATTGCTGGCACCAGAAATGAACACAGTATTCCAGCAGTAGTCGCATCAGTGCCAAATACAGAGGTAAAATAGCCTCTCTCTACTTCTACTCAAGATTCCCCCATTCATGCATTCCAGGATTTTATTAGCTCTTTTAGCTACAGAGTCACACTGGGAGCTCATGTTCAGCACGATCCCCAAATCTTTTTCATAGTCATTGCTTCCCAGGATATTGTTCCCCATCCTGTAAGTATGGCCTGCATTCTTTATTCCTAGATGTATGCGTTTACATTTAGCCATGTTAAAATGCATATTGTTTGCTTGTACCCAGTTTACCAAGTGATACAGATGACTGTGAATCAGTGACCTATGAACTCACCAAATTGAATGTGCCATCAACAAATTTCACTTCAAGTTCCACTCCTCTATAGTTGCCCTTCAGTCTGGTTTTCACTCTTTCTACTCCAATGAAATTGTTCTCACAAAGATTGCTAATGATTTTGTAGTCAAATCCAAGGGCCCTTTTCTTCATCTTCCTCCTCCTCAACTTCTGACTTTCCTTTGAAGCCTTCAGGCATACCCTCCTTGGAATCATGTCTTTTCTCGTCTTTCATGACTCACTCTTTTTCTTAGTTCTCCTACTTTTTTTTTCTTGAGTGTCTCAGTGCATCGTCCTCCTCCCCTTCCTTTCTCTTTCTCAAGGTACCCTCCTTCACTCACTTTTTGCTGTCTCTACATAGCTAAAGCTATTTTCTGGGCTCTCATCGTTTCCTGCTTTCCTTTCTTGACTACTTTAACCAGTTCCTTTCTAGCCGTCACTTCCCCCAGGTTTATTCAAATCTTTGTGTCTGTGATTATTTACATATACATATTTTCTGAAGACCACCCCACCTTCCTCTTTTACCCAAGGATTCAGGGACAGCCCCAGCCTGAGGAAACCTTGGTAACATGGCTTCCCACAGCCGGGAAGCTGATAAGGCCACAAGTGGAGGCATAGGCCCTCTTGTAGATGGGCATGGCCTCCTATTGATTTCTGGGGATCGCCAATGCTTGGGAGCAGGCCACAGGGATATTGAGAGGGTCGATATCTGTTAGGGGATTCTCACAGAGATTTGCCTCCTCTGAGGCCGTTTGTTCCCCTCCCGCCTCCACAGATGGGGATGATCTGGCCACTATTACTAACTCTGGGCCAGATCCTGCAAGTTTACAACACTTCCTGGTGTGTGTGGAATGCTCTTGACTCTCAAAGGTTTCACTGGGCATTAAGGGCACTCAGACACTGGCCCCCAATTTTCTGTTTTCACTCTAAATTTGAAAACCCATTTGTTCCATTTGATTAAGACCCACCTACCAGGCAAATTAAGATGAGAACAGGTAGAATTTGCCTTGAAAAAGCTGCTACGTTTAAGCCTCGCAGAATGGTGTCATGTTCATACAATCTTCCTTTCCAATTTGTAATTAAGTTAGGCCACCAGCCATTAAGCTTCACAAAGCGAGAGAGAGATGCAAAGAACCTCCAATGAAGTTGTAAACTTCAATTACACAGCCCCAGCCCAGGGTTCGGATCTTTCATTGGACAGGCAGCTAATTTTATTACAATACCAGCATCCTAAATGAGCAGCTTTGGGGAATTTTCTATTCATTTAATAGTCCGAATAGTCATTAAAGCTTACAAATTGGCACCAAGAGTTTGATGTTTTTAGCAACATATTCATTGAAAGGGGGAGGAAAAGCTCAGCTTTAGATCATTTATGTTTTCTATTTGTTAAACCATTTTCCTTTATAGGCTGCCTAAAATGCAGTCATTTTTACAAGCTAGGGTAAAATATCCAGTTAAAGTGATTCACTGATGGCTGATTAAAGCAACATCAAGTGTGTAAAACCGCTTGGTGTGAAATTCCAGCAAGGAAAGAGCTTATTCCCTGGCCCAAAATGTCATTGGTTTCGGACAGTGGGAGAAGGATGGCAAGTTCAAATAGGTAACCCCGTCACCCAGTTTTGTGAGATCCCTTTGTATCTTTTCAGCGTCAGTTTTGGACTTAGCTATCTTGAGTAATTTAATATCATCTTCAAACTTTGCCACCTCCCTGTTTGCCCCTTTTCCCAGATCATTCATGAATATGTTGAACAGCACTGGTCCCGGTACAGATCCTTGGAGGACACTGCT
>NW_020664585.1:14802171-15059760 GCF_002925995.2 Terrapene triunguis
CCCCTGATACTATCTTTTATCCAGTTACTGATCCATGAGAGGGCCTTCCTTCTTATACCATGATGGGTTACTTTACTTAAGAGACTTTAGTGCAAGATCTTCTCCAGGGCTTTCTGAAAGTTCAAGTATACTATATTAACGGGCTCACCCTTGTCCACATGTTTGTTGACACCCTCAAAAGAATCCAAATACATTGGTGAGGCATGACTTCCCTTTACAAAAGCTATGTTGACTCATCCCCAACATACCATGTTAATCTATGTGTCTGATAATTCTGTTCTATATTATAGTTTCAGCCAATTTGCCTGATACTGAAGTTAAGCTTACTGTATTGTAATTGCCAGGATCGCCCCTTGAGCCTTTTTTTAGAAATCGATGTTACATTAGCTGTCCTCCAGTCATCTGGTACAGGAGCTGATTTAAGTGATAGGTTACACACCACAGTTAGTAGTTCTGCAATTTCATATATGAGTTCCTTCAGAACTCTTGGTGAATACCATCTGGTCCTGATGACCTATTACTGTTTAATTTCTCAATTTGTTCTGAAACCAACTCTATTGACACCTGAATCTGAGACAGTTCCTCAGATTTTTGACCCAAAAAGAATGGCTCAGGTGTGCGAATTTCGCTGACATCCTCTGCAATGAAGACCAATGCAAAGAATTAATTTTGCTTCTCTGCCATGGCCTTGTCTTCCTTGAGTTCTCCTCTAACACTTTGATAGTCCAGTGGCCCCACTGATTGTTTTGGCTCTTGTTTTGACCAGACTTCCTGTTTCTGATGTACTTCTGATCTGCCCCAATGTGCATGCATTGGGTTATTATTGTAGGTTGGCTCAACCATACCAGCTTGGCTGGAGTAAGTATTTTAAGAGGAAGAAGATAATTTGTTTTAAATCATGCACAGAAAATGAAGTGATTACATGAACTTTGCTAAAAGATAAGTAAAAAAATATATAGATCAGATCTTGGGACTCAACAATTTTAAACGGTTAATATTATTTATTATTTGTTTTGTGTTAGTGTCTAAATTCCCCTATCAAGGTCCCATTATGGTAGACACTGTACATGCACACTCACAAATATAAAAGACAGTCGTGGCGGATAGCCAAGATGATTAGGAACATAGCCCCATTGTTCTGGTTGTCCCTAAGCTTCTGATTGCCAGAAGCTGGGAATGGGCAACAGGAGATGGATCACTTGATAAATTTCCCTGTTCTGTTCATTTCCTCTGAAGCACCTGGCACCAGCCTCTGTTGGAAGACAGGATACTGGGGTAGATGGATCATTAGTCTGACCCAGTATGGCCATTTTATGTTATCTTATGTTGTTTTATGTAGCCCCAAGGACGTTACAATTAAAACAACCACATCCCTTTAAATTAAGTCAAAGATGGGGGGTTATTGTCGTTTTTACTTGTCTTTCATATGATTTTTCACAAGCTTACCCAACTCTGTACCATAAATGCAAGATTTGGAAGTAACCGGGGGTAGGGTGGTAGGGAGGGAAGGGAAGAGAAGGGAGAGACAGAGTTAACATATAGCTAAATATTTTGACACACTTGCATGCTTCCACCAGTGAAGGAATTAGAAATGTTCTCATTAGTGCCCTATTTCTACGTGTGTGCATATTCTGTGTTTAAGGGATGTCTAATGTGATTTGCTGAGCAGAGTTTTTTTTCTAAGAAGCTCCAAAATAGCCTTTACTGCCGAAGGATAAAGATGGGCTTTCAAAATTTAAGTAGGCCTGGGCAAGCATTCAGTCCATTTATCAAAACACCTGCATACTCTACAGCAAAGCAGGTGAAATTGTAATCAATATTGGGAGTGAGAGCTGGGGAAGCAAAACTGTCTCCATAAAATGTTATTTAATAAGTCACTGAATCTTAAGGGCTTTGATTGCTACATGTGAAATTCCCTGAGGGAAAAGAGTTACGCAATATTAAAATCATCAGCTCAGGCTGGTTTCCTTGCCAACTTGTTTTTTTTTATATTTTGTGAACAGATTAAGTACCGGTAATTAAATAACAGTTAAAAAAATATTGGCATCGTTCAACAAGCCTCGTGGCAGCTTGTTGTCATAGGACACAACTCCACTACTTGTGATCCAGTTGGTGTAGTGTGTGGATTCTTCAAAGAGAGGCTGAACAAGGGAATGGGACTGTTAAGCAAAAGTCAGTTTTCCTTTATGTAACTCCTCCTTTAGTGCCAAATCCTATACCCACTGAATAGCAAAGTTCCCATTGACTTCAATGGGATCAGGAGTCAGCCTCTAATAAATACTTGTATACAATAAAAACATTGAGGTTGGGGTGGGTTGGTGGGTGAATGTGTATCCATGAGGATTCTGCATTAAAGACAGTACCGCTGCATTTTCCCCTCATTTCTTCTCTAAAGTCTGGCCTTGATGTAAGGCTTAATTCTGGCATTTTCTCTACAGAGCTCAACCAATAAATGTAGAAATAATGTGCAACCACTGAAATTAGTTCAAGCTGACTGGTCTACAAAGTTTGAGATCTGTGACACAGTGATTAGAGCTTTTATTAATGGATTTAGAGCAGGAAAGTGTGTCTGTTGGGGGAAGCAGTTCATGGGCCACAGAGTTTGGTCAAGCTGGTACGGAGTAGGGATTCGTAAAGGCAGTGCCAACAGAAGCATGGCAATGTTATAAATGCACAAGTAACCTCGTGATATGGAGGGAATCATAGAATATCTGTGTTGGAAGGGACCTCAGGAGGTCATCTAGTCCAACCCCCTGCTCAAAGCAGGACCAATTCCCAACTAAATCATCCCAGCCAGGGCTTTGTCAAGCCGGGCCTTAAAAATCTCCAAGGAAGGAGATTCCACCACCTCCCTAGGTAACGCATTCCAGTGCTTCACCACCCTCCTAGTGAAATAGTGTTTCCTAATATCCAACCTAGACCTCCCCCACAAAATGGAGATATCCTATTTCCTAGAACTGGAAGGGACCTGAAAGGTCATCGAGTCCAGCCCCCTGCCTTCACTAGCAGGACCAAGTACTGATTTTGCCTCAGATCCCTAAGTGGCTCCCTTAAGGACTGAACTCATAACCCTGGGTTTAGCAGGCCAATGCTCAAACCACTGAGCTATCCCTCCCCCTGGGATTATGCCTTTGACTTGTTTATGCCGTTATCAAGTATGGAATGGTTTAGTTGCCCAACTAGATAGCATTAACTTGCTATTATCTGAGAAATAATACCCATTAGTAAGCTCTGACTTATAGATTTATTTCCTGTGTTTCTTATCTACTGTAGATTAATACAAATTCTTCCCTCAAAATCAGAACTTTGAGTTTCCTCTGGCAGGAATTCTGATACCATACTTTATCCATTAGCTCTCAGGCCTAACAGCTTTACCCCTTCCTGTTCAATGAATATATAGGTTTTTCTGCCTCTTGCTACGCACCAAGAATATCCATTGGCAAAATAATGATCTTTTGAACCTGTATAGAACCTTCTATGCTGAGAACCTCTAAACATTTTACAAGCGTTTTGCAAACATTAATGAATCAACCATCATAACCTCAGAAAATATTACTTATCCCCATTTCACAAATGAGATGATTGTGGCAAAGAGATAAGTGATTTGCCCAAGGTCAGGGCTTGGAATAGAACCTAGGACTCTGGTTTCCCGGTCCTATGTCTTACCCACAAGATTATCCTTCCTGCCAGCAGGTCTCATTTTTACTAGGTATCCTGATACAGATATAAGCAGATCCATTGGTGAACGGGGTGTCACCACCATGGACTTTATAACAATGGACAAATCTGTTCCTTCTAAGCCATAGGCTTTGCCAAATACGCTTTCCCACACATGGATTTTATGCAGAGTTGGTTATTTAGAACAACCAAACTAGCGATAGACAATCTACTCAAGATCACCATCTTCTGTAGTCAGCTACCCCTGCACTAACTACCACTGCTCCTGGTCACTAGTACCTTGATGAGTTTTAAAAAATTAAAACAATCATGTACATAAAGATTATATATTCAAGACCAGGATGTTGTTTCATTCCAAATATTTAAATAATCCTTATCTACCTTTTGCCTGTGATGTATGGTTAAGATTGCCTAGTAGTTAATTGGATTTTCTAAAACTCCCCTTTATTCATACTCAACTCAGTATTTAGCATACATCCCCAAAGTTTATCTCAATCTCCTGGTCACTAAAAGTTCCATTATACTTTGAGAGCTCTCGATCCCTTAGCTGTATTACAGGCTTAAGTAATGTACATAATCATTTCAAAGGCAAGTAAAATTCTGACCTGCCATAAGCTCTGTACTCCAACAAATAATATTTCAAGACTTCAGCATTCTCAAATAGATTTGGACAGCAATTTGAAAGGATACAATATAGACCTTAAAATGCATGGTTGATTTAGTTTAAGCTGTGATATTAAAGATGGATAAAATCAGAAATAAGCTTTCACTTTCAAGGTCGTTATTTCTTTCTTCTAGGTCATTTGATATATTTGCCAGTATATTGGAGAGCCCAACAACTGAATAAATATGTATCCATGGTACCACAATTTTCCCACCATCCTACATGATATCATTGCTTGTCAGCTTTTCAACCTGCATGGTGTTGCATAGTGACAGTAGATGGTAAAAGTGGGATCTCTGCTCTGTAGTGAACAGAGGTGCACCAAAGAGTGCTGTGAATTTTTACTACACTTTTTAAATCCCTTTTCTCACCTGCTCTCTCCATGGGAAATCTCAAGTCCATCCTAGTACCAAGGCATTTCACTCAAAAGCAGTCTGTGGGCCTCTTGAGCAGGTGAAGGAAAGTTGGGTTTAATTAAAGCCGCATTGTGAAGACAGTCTTCTTATTTTTTTATTTTTTGCAGGATTTATCTGGGAGGATTTTTCTATCAGGGAAGAACTCTTTACATTGTAAGTGGCATCTTGGGGACTTGATCCCTGTATCTCTTCCCTCTAAGGCACTGGTTCACAGCTTGTTCAGAGTAAGCCCTGTCGGGCCGCGAGACGCTTTGTTTACCTGAGCATCCGCAGGTACCTCAGCTGCAGGAAGCAGCGTGGGCCCAGCTACCGCTTCCCGCAGCTCCCATTGCCCGGGAATGGCGAACCCCGGCCACTGGGAGCTGCGAGCAGCCGTACCCGTGGACGCTCAGGTAAACAAAGCGTCTCACGGCCCGCCAGGGGCTTACCCTGAACAAGCCGTGAACCAAGTTTGGGAACCACTGCTCTAAGGGATATGTAGTTAAAACAGTTCATAAAATAATACAATTATAATAGTTAATCTTCAAGACACTCTTGATGCCACCAGTCATTACAGTCATATGTAGTCATTACAACCTCAGCCATTCTAACAGTCTCCAGTGAAGAAAGATCTTCACCACTTAGACATTCTCAAAGTCCTCTCTTTCCACTGTAACATCACAAATCTCTCCCTTTGTTACACTAAAATCCTTTTCCATGTGCTGTGTCCTCCTGATTTTATTACTACTTCTCTGGCCTCCTTCCATTTCAGGTCTCCTCGACTTCTTCAGTCCAAGTAAAGTACTCTTTCTCCTATCACTCTGACCACCTCAACCCTCTCTTGGATCCTTTTTGATGGCTCTTCTTCCATCAAAGTCAAGCTTTCCCACCTTTTATGCTCTGCATAATCTCTCACCTGCCTAAATCTCCACTTTCATTTTTCCCACTGTCCTCCTCACTCCTGATTGTTTCTTATCACTGATCCCTTCATCTCCTATTTGCACTCTTTGCTTTTTTCTTTCTTTCGTGTTGCCTTCTAGGATTGGACAAGTGTCCAACTTCTTTTCCACCAAGCCCCTTCCAAATTAATTTCTTCCATGATAGCTTCCGATATTCATCTTTCCTGCAGTGATAAATCCATACTTTCCTGCACCTAAACTATTCCCCCATCTTCTTTTAGGTTTGGGATAGATTGCAAACTTTTTAGGAGAGGGGCAGAGTCTTTTTTGGACTTCCTTGAAGCACTATATACTTTTATTTAACTATATAAAGAATAATAAGGTAGAGCAGTAAGCAGTACAGCTCTGAGACCAGTAAAGCAGTGGAGAGAAAGTAAGAGGACAGTTGGATCCTAAAAGATCCAGAGGAAAATGTATGGGGATAAAAAATGGCATGACACTTAGCAAGTTAGAGTAAGGAAGTACAGTAAGTAGATTACAAGATGGAGTTATTCTCTATACAAGGGGACAGCACAAAACCTGCCCACCACTAAATCTTCAGAAAAGGCTTAAATGGGACTAGAAGATGTATAAGACTTGTGCTGGCCTTCAGCATAGGACTGAATTTAATCCTAAATGAGTTTCACAATTACTGCTTTCCATCCAGAAATTTTTTTTTAGAAAAAAGTTTTCCGTGGTGGGAAGATTACCAGAGCTGCTCTCCATTCTAACTCTCAACTGCAAGAGCTTCGAATTTCCTCACGGGGAGGGGAGTGAATGGGAGGCCTTAGTGTAGCACCAACAAAACTAGACTACTTGGCTATATTTAAGGCTGTAGCTAAAATATTAAGAACTTCCAAGCTCATGTGACCAATCTGAGTGATTTCTCTGCCAAAAATACATGATGAATGCCAGAGAGGATGATGTCAAGGGTCTCTTGTAAATGTCCATTGCCTAAACAACAATACTCTTGGAGTCATTGCAAGAAACTAAAGAACGTTCATAGAGGCTAATCAGAAGTATAGTGCTTTCATAGCACCATAAACTTCCTATGTGGTTCCAAATATGTAGTTTCATGGTGTATCATGAACAAAGAGGCCTGGTCATAGAGCCTGTTTGAAAACTGATCTTCAGTGAAATGGGAACTTACAAATGTGGCATGTTTTTCTTAAAAATAAAATTGTGCTTTGCACATAGTACTTTTAAAGTATAAAGCTTTAATTATGCCCTAAATCCTCTCCTTTAGCCGTGGGGTTCACATGATTAGCAGCAGAAAAAGCATCTGGAGAGGCTGTGTGATGCAATGTTTTCCCATATGTGAAATTTTATACAGTACAAATTATTAAACTCCAAATCTCAGGAGAAAGATGGTAATGAAAAATTTAGCACTTCCTCATCAGGCTGCTGATAATTTGCCTTCTGACTAGGTCTGAAAGAAAAGCAGGGCAGCACTGGAGGAAGTTCTTGCTGAATCTCCAGCGAGAGGAAGCGGCTGTTTTAGTATAATGCAACAGGAGGAACAATGTATCCCTTTATTTTTATTTTGTTGGCCACACTGAAAAAATACTTACGGCAGAAATGTAACACTTTCAGGCAAAGACTGTGAGACTGCCTGCCTCTCCCAAATCATCTCTCATGACAGTTCTTTGTAATAAAGATGTAAACAGCATAGGGAAGGAAAGAGGATTTTAATGCATGTCCTCAGCAATAGCTGCCATGCATACCTGGGTCCTGGGCCTGTCACGCTACAGTGTATTTTTCTGGCCCCTCGGAACATGCATGTTTGTGTATGCATGTGCACCTGTACACTCTCTCACTCCCCCACACACACTCAGGAGGATATGGCAAAGAATCTGACTGCGCTAAAACAATCAAATGTTGAACCTTCCGCACTTGAGGGCTTCAAAGTTGAGTACATAAACAGCTGTTCAGGCATCCACTAGTGCACCAACTGGGCTGGAGGGTTCTCTCTTCTCAGTTATCCATTCTGAATACTGAAAAACAGAAGCCGTCTGGATTGCTTTGTTACAGGAGAACTGCATTTTAAGGGCCTGAGCTATGGGGATGCATTACAGGAAAGCACTGCCAAGCCACAACTTAGAGTAGTCGCAGAACTTTACTACTGCTGGTTGTGCCCTGGGAATTTATTGGTCAATTTGGCAGTAGCAGATTCTATTGACATGGAAAGTTGTTCTTTTTCAAAATATAAGGTAAAATATTGTTTGTGCATCTACAGAGTTATCTGTTTTACAGAGTAAACATACCTGTTTGTTAAAAGCTTTGGATTACATTTTCAAATCATTTACAAGGATTTCACCCATTGATTTTCCCAGGCACTGATTTGCAAGTTTAGCCCTGCAGATTTTCGCAGGAACATATTAACTTGATAGGTCAAGCAAAATGATGCTTAAAACTAGCCTGATGTGAATCGAGGCACTCACTGTGTGATTATGTATGATTAGCAGTTGTTGCATTGTGCAAAGTGGTTATTATAATTACATTCTTCTTTTGCTGGAGAAACCTGTGTAATAGCAATTGTCGTCATGGGAGGAGTTAGGTACCTTTTGCATTAGTGGATGGAATGTGAAAGGGCAGTCATTTTGTCTGGCATCTTTTTCCCCTTTCCATCTCTGAGAAAAGAAAGTAGCATCGTCCCCATTTGTAAATGCATCCAGACTAGTTAGATCAGCTCTTAAGGTCCCTTCCACCTCCTCCCCCAGAGTAAATTCTCAAATCCAGATTTTACAGCTTGTGACAAACTAAATGTAGTACCGGTGCAGTGCTATTGGGTGCTGATTAATAATTAGAACCTGCAAATCTTCTGTCAGCTTATCTGAAGTCGAAATTGTCCATGTGAGGCATCCTTTTTTCAAAACAATTCTACAGTGATTTTCATTGTAGCCCTCCTGGCATAATTCCCCACGAAACAGATAACCCTATCAGTGGAAAATCTGCACAGTGCACCTGGAAGGGAGCGCAGATGTTTGAATGCTAACATATAAACATGGAAAGGGGACTCTAATCAAAGATCAAGATTTAAAACTGTACATTCATCCAATTTTAGATGTTCCCAGGTTAGATACAAAGTTCTTTCCTCTAGGTAAAATATATTTTGATTGTTTCAATTAGGTGGATTTCTTAGTAAGATTTGAGATTTTCAAAGGAGACTGGAAGAATTAGGGCCCAGATCCTCAGTGTTGTCAACTGGAGGTGGATGCCTAAATACCTTTTGAGGATCTGGGCCTATGTCCCCAACTCCCTTAGGCATTAGGAACCTAACTCCTCTCGTAGGCTCCTTTTTGAAAATCTCGGGCTTAGTGCTTATAAAAAGAAACAGTACAAACCTCTAGACACTGATTGGGTACAGCATGGGCGGTAGTGGTACAAGCTTCCCTACTCCCCCTTCCAAAACACTCAAGCTGTAGGTGGTAGGTGGCTAGGGCTAGAGGGGCTCAGTCCACTTCCCTCATGCACCAAAAATCTGTCTACCAGTTCATCATCTGCCCCTCGTGATTACGGCTCAGAATAAGCTCTGCATCTCGTGGTACTAGGGCCAAGGGGGGAGGAGGGGGCCCGCCTGTACGTCACACTGTGGCATGCTTCTCCAAGTGGAGAGAGCCAGTGGGCCGGAGTGGGCAGCCATGCGGGATTGGAGCCACTGTTGCCACGGGTGATTGCGGGGCGGGGTTGCTCTTAAACCCTCTTGTGCCCTGGGGTCCTCCCCTCTGCACGAGTCCAGGATGGAGGCTGCACAGCAGCCCCCACATACACACTGGAGAGCAGGTCCAGAGAGCACACTCCTCCTGCACATGCTCGGGCTGGGGATGGGCCCACCCTGTGCCCCTAAAGAGTCCTTTCCTGCAGAGCCGGGAGCCTGATTGATCAGCCCTCCCCCCTCAAAAGAATATTTTCACCTTACTCTTATGCCCCCAGCCCGATCCTGGAGGGAACCACCGTTAGGAAACAAGAGGGTCATTCAATCAGTGCCTGTTCATTGCTTGACCGATCTGCAGGGACTGCCTTCCAGGAAGGATGCCACAGTTAGTGCCAGCGACGTTCATGCGTTTTCCTCGCCCCAGTTTGAAACATTGTTTAGGGATCCGCTGGTAATATGCAGAGCAATTCATTGCCCTGCTGATGTGAGCCAGCCCTCGTCAGAGATGGCCACGTTTGTAAACGACTGTCTTGCCAGACATTTCCATGTTTTGCTGCTAGTTATTTATTATTGTGGTTCCTTTTTCATGGAATGTTTGTGGGGAAAAAATGTGCTTGATTTTGGTCTCATCTCAGTGTAATTCTGCACTAATTTCTTTTGAAGTCAGGGGAGTTATACTGGTTTAAAATCCAGTCAGAGTGACAGACTAATCGGGTCCAATGTTTTTAAAGTAGACCCTGCCAGCCAGATATGTAATCGTGTTCCTTTCCTATAGCAGTACTGAGCATCACTATGGCAGGATATTACAAGAAAAAATGTGCAGTAATGGGTTTTAAAAATAAATTTTAAGTGATTTTTTTAAAGAACAATGTGCAAAAACTAGCCTTTTACTACTTGTTTTCTGAATGCCTTTAAACCTTATTTGCATGTTGTTTTAATGTGCTCTACCTATTGAGTTGCAAACTTTTGCAGAGGACTTCAAGTAATACTAAAGCTTTTAAAATGCAGATGGTGGTAAAATCCCAGTGGAAAACAGACTTCTTTTTCAAACTTAGTTTTTTTCTCTTCTAGTTTTGACAGATCAGAAGACATTTTCACAGCTTGATGCAGCTGGATTCTTTTTAGGCATGAACAAAAACATCTGGCCCTAAAACCATGCCTTTTACCAAAGGGTCGAAATACATGCACATACATCTGTTGTGCTAACACATTTCCTTGTAAACTCAGAGGTTAATTGCTTTGTTTTGCGCAGACAGCACTGTCGGTTCATTGAGTCAGATTGTTTCTTTTAATCTAGAACATTTTAGCAGAAAGGGGTGTTTACAGTATGTGCAGGTAGTATTAGATAGATATTTTCTGTGGAATAGATTTACAGACGTCCAAGATTACATCACTGGCATTCTGCAAAGATTTCCATGTAAGACTAAATCCCCAATAACAGAGTTGAAATCCTGCATCATAATTTTTTGAGGGTGGGGAGTTTTTCTCTTTCTTTTGTTCTTTCTTTCTTGCATTTCCTCTGTCTGTTTATCCACGGGCAATAGTTAAAGGGACATTACAGATCTCATAAATTCTTTTCCTGCTGCTATTCTGTAGCTAGTTCTGTTAAGGTATCTGACTTGGTTAATTTAATTATTGTTCTTGTGGGTTGTTCCTGTTTTTCTTTTCTGACCCTCTGTGTACTGATCCAAAGCCCTCTAAAGTCATTGGCAGTCTTTCCATTGTATGCAATGTTGCTGTAGCCATGTTGGTCCCAGGATATTAGTGACACAAGATGGGTGATGTAATATCTTTTATTGGACCTGAACAAGAGCTCTGTGTAACCTCAAAAGCTTGTTTTTCTCATGAACAGAAGTTGGTCCAATAAAATATATTATCTCACCCAGCTAGTCTTTCCATTAACTTTGAGGGACTTTGGATCAGGCTTTTAGTTTATGCAGTTTTCTTATAACTGTTCTGAAAGTCCATTTTGAAGCACTCCTGGCCCCAGTACTACATGTGAAGGTAGCCATGATTATCAACTTTGACATCAGATATTTTTCTTATTCCCCCATTTCTCCCACGAAAAAGTGGTGTGTTATTTTTAAATTGTGTAATGAGTGCATGTGTAATGAGTGCACATAAAGAAAAAAATCTTACTATCTTGTCTCACTTTTCAAACCAACTATGGATTCCTCCATCAATTTAAATATTTAAGCATTTTCAGCTGGTGTCACCAGGTTTACAGGTGGTGTCTTTGAAATGTCAGTCTCTTAAAAAGCATTGCTTTTTCCTCCCTCTGTACATTGCACTCAGTTAACAACATATTGTAAAACAAATAAACAAAAGACCTTCTAAGAAACATTTTACTGCATGTCAGCAAGGAGGAATGATTGGTTAAGACCCAGGATGGTTACTGTTAAGAGCTGCATCATAACAGATGCTTTTAGGTATAATTCTCTTCTCCAGTAGATCTGGGTCCTAATCCCAGCTCTGCCATAGCTTGCCTGCAAGACCTTGGACCTCATCTGAGAAACTGGGATAATCGTACTTATCTGTTATACTTCCATAGGATTATTGTGAAGCTTAATTGATGTTAACAAAAACATTTGGAGATCCTCTGAGGGAAGGTGCTTAGACGTGCAAAGCATTTATTGTTTAATACATCAGTCATTAAAAGTGACCCTATTTGTAGTTTTCTACACTCATCCAACAAGCAATTTTTTAAAACAGATACCCGGGGCGGGGGAGAGAGAAAAATTAGAAGCAGCAATAAATACATAACAAGGAACGTGTGGTTTTGCTATATCTAAAGCCTTGTCTACATGTTAAAGTTGCACCAATTCAATTTAATAGTTTTATAAATTCATTTAGTAAAACTGGTGCAACCCCTTTTATAGACACTCATTTTGGATTGAGTGGTTTAGTTTAAACTGATTTTGGTGTAGCTTAAACCGATCAATTAAAACTGAATCGAAATAAACTTGCTTTAAAACAAACTAAGGGCATGTCTACACTTACCTCCGGAGCGATCGATTCAGCAAGGGTCGATTTATGGCATCTATTGAAGGCGCCATAAATTGACCACTGAGCGCTCTCCCATGGACTCCAGTACTCCACTGGAGCGAGAAGCGTAGACGGAGTCGACAGGGGAGTGTCGGCAGTCGACCTACCACAGTGAGTAACGTAGCTGAAGTTGTGTAACTTAGATCGATCCCATCCCCTAGTATAGACCAGGCCTAAGAGTGTCCACATAAGTGTTTGCGTCAATTTAACTAAATCTCTTTACAATCACACCTCTAGTTAAACCTGTGCAACTTTTTCATGTTGACAGGTCCTTACACACAAAATAACCTGTGCCTGTATACTCTGAAATGGTCTGTAAGTTTGTCTGAAGCAGTAGCAAAGTTTGGGTTCTTATTCAACGCATGGTTGAGCTCACCCTCTTTCCTGTCGTCTGTCTTCAGAAATGAAGCAGCACCTTCTGCTGCCACGTCCATACCGTGTTTCTCTGCCACTAATTTTCCTCTTCGAGGTTGGTTGCATGGCCTACTTCCTCTTGCTTTCTGTGGTCAGGTGAGTGTTGGAGGACTCAACAATCCTTCCACTGTGACACTCTTATAAAATTTAAAAACATTCTGGGTGATTCATAGCAACTTGCACCTTAGGGTGCACCGTACACTTCGGGAGAGGTTAGGACCTCCTCTCTACAGAGAGATTACTGGATCCCAGTGGCACCTACTGGCTGTCATGGCCACTGGAGTGGAGAAGCAGCTCTCTCTGTCAAAAGGAGACCCGTGACTGCGGTTAGATCATGGGCCTTTGTGAGGCGAGGGAGATAAATTTTGCTAGCTAAGCTTGAACCACAAAGTTTTGAACACACACAAGTCCGGAGGGGGTGTTCAGAATCAATATTTTGGTTTGGCCATTATAACAATACAGAGAATGTACCACAAAATCCAGATCCTAGTTCTGATTTTGAGCTGGGGTGTTAGTTTGGGACCATTTCTATTCTATGAAATTTTTAAAACCTTCCTTTACAATGCAGCTCTAACACAAACCGGTGCAGAACTGCTCCTCTGTGGCAAGTAAGGATGCAAATCTGCAAAGCACTGTATGTAGAGATGGTTGTCTGATGCCCCCACTGAGAGGTGGCACAATATATATATCCTATCAGTGGCTCTCAAACTTTTTTACTGGTGACCCCTTTCACATAGCAAGCCTTTGAGTGTGACCCCCCCCCCTTATAAATTAAAAACACTTTTTTATATATTTAAAACCATTATAAATGCTGGATGCAAAGCTGGGTTTGGGGTGGAGGTTGATGGCTCGCGACCCCCAGTTTGAGAACCCCTGTATTATATAGATAAAAGAAAACCCTTCCCCTTAAAGCGTGGAATTGCAGTTCACCTCCATCAAGCCTTTTCTGCTTTGTTTACTTCACTGTGTCTTTGGGTAATTCAACGTATCCCTTGTATATATTAAGTGACAAACAACTATTCCACAGAGCTCTGTGCTTGTCCTAATCACAGCACTGTCTTCTGAAAATGTGTTTCCTATTCCTTAGCTATGAATGTTAATCTCAAAGCAAAACACAGTGATAATTAACTGAAATAATTGTCATCCTTTTTAGTTATTCAGGGCAGAAAATTATCAAGGGGCTTCACCTGAACTGCTTTGGCTTTAATTAGTCTTGTGATTTTTTATTTTTTTTTCAGGATGCCTAAGAGTAAACAGGATGTCCCTCAGGTATTCTAGGGAAATTGTTTGTATGTTTCCTTGTGGAGCTAACTTTGCTTATTATGATAGTTCTAACACATTTTTTCCTGATCACTGCATCTTTAATAGTAGAGTGGGACCTATAACCTTTCAGGAAGTTTCCACGGCAACACTCTGTAATGTTTTGACTGATCATAATGGGAGATCACAATTTTGAGTCAACAAGCAGAGAGCAAAGATGTTCTCCGTGCTTCAGAAATGCTTCTGAGCACCTGCGTTCAAATGCAGATTCTAGGAAATGATTTTGAATCCATTTGTGTTTCACTTCGTTGTCAGGGCCCATCTATTGACCCCTGTGAGCAGGTGGTGGAACTCAGCAGGGAAATGCCGACTGATTCCTGTTGGCACTCATTGTGACAGGTGCAAGGATGGATTAACCTTTTGTGAGCCATAGTGCCAGGACTGTGTCCCTGCCCCCCTCCACCCATGCTCCACCCTGAGGTCCTGCCCCCCTTTGTCGTCTTCCCCCCAAAACCCCGCTCACACAGGAGGGAGGGGGAGCAGAGAGGAGTGAGCGGCAGGCGGGGCCTCCAGAGGAAAGGCCGAGCGGGAGTAGGGCCTCAGAGTGGAGCGTGGGCGGGGGCGAGGCCACAGTTTGGGCCCCTTCTGAGTGTGGGTCCAGTGTCACAGCACCATCGGCGCCATTGTAATCCCAGTACTGGGCAGGAGTGGTGCATTAACGGCGTTCTGGACATCAGGGTATAGGAAACTGGGAAAGGAAAGAAAGATCTCTGTTGAAAAAGTCTAGGACCAACCAAGCTTAGGGAAAGAGTTTAGGTTGAGGTATTTGGCTTTGGCGGTGTTTGAGTTACTGATAAAAGCAAATCCTGGAGCGGGATGGGTAAATTTAAAATAAAAATACAGGTGGCTTGATGCTCCACCCTGTTACATTCACATTGCACTGCAGCTTTCAGCGGCCAGAGATTCCCCCTGAAGAATTGGCTCTGTGTAGGGCGAGCCTTAGCCAGTTGATGGAATTGGGGCTCTGTTGCCTTCTGTGTCAGTTCTGTCACCTGCTGCCAGCTCCTATGTTGGAGCTGTGCTGCTGGATGTAAGGGGTGCTTTAGGGTTGGGGAGGGAAGGGGAGATTACTTAGAGGTTATTTCAGGGAAGGGGAAGGAGGCAGGGCTGGGGAGGGAAGGGAGCATGGTGGAGTGTAACGTAACATCTGATTCTCTGCTGGTGGAAGGTCCTCCACCAGCTGCTTAAGTGTAAACTGCCCCGCTACAGCTTAAACTTATTCCAGGGCTGGGCAGCAAAGCAGCTGGAGGTGTGATTTGGTCCCTGCCAGCCCCCGCGCTCTGCTGCATTTGAGCTCTTTGCTCAGTGGAAAATTGAGCCCAATGTGTGTCGGATGCATTCAGAGCCAGATGGAAACTCCACCTGCTGACAGGCTGTACTTTTGGTGGGGTCATTGGTACCTGGATGGTGATATTCTTTCTTAAGTCTTTTAAATTGAGATGTTAACGTGTTCATTTTAAATTACTGGCCTCATAGGTACCTTGCACGAGGGCGCTATATCAATAGCATGTGTTTTATATGTAAGACTTACGTGGGGTGGTAGTGACTCATGAGTTAATATGAACAATATATGACTGTCCACATGCATAACACATGTAATAAAAACTGGACATACTATGAAACACGTCTTTTTCACTTGAGGCACCTGAGGATGCGTGAGTGAAATGCACAGAGAAGTGAATGTGACTCTTCTTGGTGCTGTGAGCGATTAAAAAGAACCTGTCATGTTCATAGGCCGTCATTAAATAATTAACATTGACCACACCATGGTGTCTGAAACACCACTGTTCATTCCGGTTCTAAGTATAGGGGAATTATGCAGTCTATCAGATTTTGATAACTATTAGCAAATGTTGACTCTTTTTCTGATGGTGACCCCTGTATTATTACTGTGCTCCATCCCAGAAGTGGCTGGAGGGTTCAAGGACTACAGTCAAAATTAGTCTCCTAAATCTGTCTATAGTTGCCATTTCTTGCTATTGCAAACGGGAAAGTTTTACTGTTGTGCTTGTGGCCGTGCCTGGCACCTGGCCAGTCTCGTACATCATAGATTGTGACACCGTTAGCCAAGTTTGTCTTCCCCATTGACCTTATCACCAAGTGCGAACATGGCAGAAACTATTAACCCTCTAGGATTACTTGTAGAGAAAATGAATCCAAAACACACACAGTCAAAGAGAGAGAGAGAATCCTCAATGCAGTAATGTGTGTTGACTGTTGAAAAAAAGGCCAGTGCTCTTTTGGGCTGCATAACAAAGCAGCACAACATGGAGCATGGGCTCTCTCTCATGTAAGTGCACCTGAATATTGCCTTCGTTTGTGCACACCAAATCCACATGTTGAAGGGAGCTCAGATAACAACAGCAATAAAAATCATCAAGTGATCTGAAGGGATTGATTTAGGAGGGAAGATAAAGAGAGTTACTGTTTATATGTATATCTTGGCTAAGTGATATCTGGCATGTAGGGTGTGGGCAGGAGACCATAAGTCTACAAAAATATTCTAAGGGTGTAAATATCAAGTAAAGAGAGATTATTTAGTATGATACATAGGAAGACATAACTTGAATAAATGAATATAGGTATAATATAAGGAAAAACTCTTGACAGTGTCATTTATTTTAGGCTGTGAAATAATTTCCTGAAGAAGTGATAGAAGCCTAATTGCTTGGGGCTTTAAATTGAGATTGGACAAAGTGCTAAGAAATTGCCCTGTAAGGAACAGTGCCTTTCCTCCTGGCGGGGAGATGAGGTGGATGATCCATTTTCCATATCTAACATCTCTGGCACCAATTCTGCAAATGCTTATGCCTGTGTTTTCAAAGCTGTGAGGTATCCATGGAATTACTCAGGCGCATGAGTAACTCCATGCATGTGAGTGTTTTCAAGATCAGTGCCTGTAAGTCTATGATCCTGTATGTTCTTGGGTCAGGCTTGTTGTCACTTTCCTAGGTAATGTCTCCAACATCTGGGTCAATAACTTCTTACACAAAGCTCAAATTATAGATGTCCTTCCTGGCTTATGATATTTCCTTCAGATCCAGTGTCAGATTCATAAATTTAAGCCCATCAGGGACTATTAGATCATCTAGTCTGACCTGTATATTACAGGCCATTAAATTTCATCCAGACATCCCTGTATTGAGCCTAATAACTTGTTTGACTAAAGCATATTATTATTTTTTATGATTTGTTTTACTGTAGCACCTATAAGCCCTAGTCATATCTTCCAGAAAGGCATCTAGTGTTGATATGAAGACACCAAGACATGGAGAATTCACCACTCCCCTTAGAAGTTTGTTGCAATGGTTAATCAGTCTAGTTTCACTGCTAAAATATTGTGCCTTACTTCCAATTTGAATTTGTCTGTCTTTGGCTTCCAGCCACTGGTTCTTGTTCTACCTTTTTGCACTAGATTAAAGAGCCCTGAAGTACTCAGTATATTCTCCCCAGAAAGGTACTTATACGCTGTAATCAAGTCACCTCTCAATCTTTAGGACAAGCTAAACATATTGAGCTTTTAAGCCTCTCAGTAGAAGGCATTTTCTCCAACCCCCGAATCATATGTGGCCCTTTTCTACAATCTCTCCATTTTTTTCAGGATCCCTTTTAAAATCTGGATACCAGAACTGGATGCACTATTCCAGTATTGGTCCCACCAGGGCCATGCACAGAGGTGAAATCACCTCACTAATATGGAGATATACTTATCTCATGGAGCTGGAAGGGACCCCGAAAGGTCATCAAGTCCAGCCCCCTGCCTTCACTAGCAGAACCAAGTACTGATTTTGCCCCAGATCCCTAAGTGGCTCTTTTTGCTACAACATCGCAAAGCATATGTTGAATTGGTCATCTGTGAACCCTAAATTCTGTGATTGTTTTCCAGGATTGACTCCCTGCCATTCTGCGGGTATGGCCTGCATTCCTTATTCCTAGATTAGATATACAACTTTGTATTTGGCTATATTAAAATGCATTTGATTTGAATGGGCCCAAGTTACCAAATGATCCAGATCTCATTCTTTACTAGTCCACCAATCTTTGTCATTTGCAAGTTTTACCATCCGTGATTTGATATTTACTTCCAGACCGTTAACGAAAACCCTGAAAGGTATTTAGCCCAGTACTGATTCCCAGGGAACCCCACTAGAAAAGTTCCCATTTGCTGATGATTTCCCCATTGACAGCTACTTTTTGAGATCTGTCAGTTGGCGAGTTCTTACCCCATTTAACATATGCTCTATTGATATTGTATGGTACTAATTTTTTAATTACAATGTTGTGTGGTACTAAGTCAGATGCATTACAAAAGTCTAAATGTATACATCTGTGCAGTTACCTTTATGATCCAAATTTGTTATCTCAACAAAGAATGAAATCACGGTTGTTTGACAAGACCTATTTTCCATAAAATCATGTTGACTGTCATTAATTATATTCCTGTCCTTTAATTCTTTATCATTTGAATCCTGTATCAACTCTTGTATGTATGTATGTATGTATGTATTTATTTATTTATTTATTGCTTTTCCTCCTCTCCCCTTCTCCGTCCCCCCTCCCCCGGGACTGATGTTAGGCCAACCGGCCTATAGGTACCCTGGTCAGCCTACTTGTCCTTTTTTAATATTGGCACATTAGCGCTTTTCCAGTCTTATGGAATTTTCCTTTTATTCCAAGATTTATTGGGGGTGGATGTTGGGGAGGGGAACAACATCATTGGGCAGAGATCTCCTCAGACAACTCTTTTAGGACTCTAGAGTGCAAGTTATCTAGGCCTGCTGATTTAAAAATGTTTATTCCTAGTAGATGTTGTTTAACCTCCTCCTCAGTTACTAATGGACTAGAAAGGACTTATGATACAAGTACATCATCTGGCTTGTTTCCAAATATAGAACAGAAATATCTATTGGACACTCTTGTTTTCTGCCTCATTATTAACGTCCAGGTCCAGTTTTCAGTGTCTTCCTTTTCTAAAGTTAATTTCCATAATTTCAGTTCTTTCACCTTTCACTCAGGACTCCTCATTTTTGATGAATGAGTTTTGTAGGAGAGAAATGCACCAGTAAACTGAAGGATAGGTTTTTTTGGTTGAATTTCCTAGCATATTATGAGACATCTCTTGCAGCTTTGGACAATTTAATATGTATATCAAATTTATTGTTGCTTTGAACAGAACAGCTGTTGATATTATCCTTTAATAGATAATATCTATATGTGTATATGACAACAATGTTAAATCTCTTCTGATCGCCTCCTACATAATGCTTAAAAGCATTGTGTAAACTCAACCTAATTTACTCCATTGACTCCAGCCGAATGCGTGCTAATTTCAGTATGATCAGAAGCACCAGTATTGATGGTATTGGGCCATGGATCTCTCTTATAAGAATATTCAGTTTATCCTTGCAACCATACAAATTTGTTACAGTTTATCCAGCGTGTACCAGATCTACTTGTCATCAAACATGGACTGAGTAGCCCTTTATGATTGAGAGTCATATATCCAAACCAGATTAGTGTGCAAGTCAGGGCTACGAATCTTATCTAGTAACTTGCTAAGGACTTTGAACTCTCTCCTGAAGTATTTATTGGCCATTATTCGTTTCCTGATAAATAGCTAAATTAGGGTGTAGTTAAAGCATCCGACTACTGACTGAGAGTCCCAGCAATTATCAGAAACTGCCTTTTTAGCACTGACCATTATAAGTTTCTAGTCTATCCAGTTGCAATATTGTTATCTGTCAGCCTTGTAGCCCGTTTCTCTTGTCACTGTGTTCTGGTGGTTGTGTGGCTACAGGTTCTTTTAATCTTGCTAAACACAGCCAAATGTGCTCCAATAAGTTTTTTATTACTGTCAAGGTTTAAAAGATTTCTTCACTTAGTGAGTGCAAAAAGTCTTTTCTTTCCTCCCACCATTGCTTATATGTTTGTCTTCACAATAGGATATAACAAATTATCATTTGCAGTGACCACTGGTTTGTTACATGTCTGTGTTTGTGATGTACTCTGTGAGTCACAAAATTGCATGTTACCTCTTCTATCTCAGTGGTTCTCAACCAGGGGCCCGGGGCCATGAGCAGGTTTCAGGGGGTCCGCCAAGCAGGGCCAGGGTTAGACTCGCTGGGGCCCAGGGCAGAAAGATGAAGTCCCACCGCATGGGGCTGAAGACCAGGGCCCTGAGCCCTTCCACGTGGGACTGAAGTCAAAGCCTGAGTAACTTAACTTCCTGGCAGTTGCCCTGCTTGCTACCCCCTGATGCCGGTCCTGGCTTTTATATGCAGAAAACTAGTTGTTATGGCACAGCTGAGCCCTGGAGTTTTTTATAGCATGTTGCGGGGGGCCTCAGAAAGAAAAAGGTTGAGAACACCTGTTCTATCTGACTCTCCATACAGAGTAGAGAAACCTTTAGATACTTTCTGGGTACCCCTTTGTGAAGATAGACTTTAGCTACATTGGTTAGGAATGACTGAGAGCTCAGCTATTTACCCTCCATGAGGCTCACTCTCACGCTAGCTAGCTGTAACCAAAGCAGATCTACATTGACACACTTCATCACTGATGTATGTCAAATCCAGATTTTCCCAGCTGTCTAATATCATCTGCCAAGCATAGATGGGGGCATACAGAGTGCAGTTTGCTATTAGCCGGGTGGCAGCTGTAAAGTCAGGCAGTTGTGACCATTTAAGCATCAACTCTCTTCCAAAATAAGTATCAGCTCCTGGATTTACAGTAAGCCTCCCAAAAAAGATGGCATAGCCCATTGTACAAAAGCGTTCTAGGCTCTATTTCACTATAAAGGCTTTCCTCCAGCTAGGAGCTTGTGAAAATCTTTGCTCCTGCTTCAATGAATTGGTTCCATGTAGAAAGGTTGACCTCTACTGACAGCTATGGCCTTTCGTTCTGCAAGCCATCAATCAAAGAAGCCACTCAGAGTATGTCTACATTGCAGTTAGCTACCCGGGACTGGCCCATGCCAGCTGATTCGGGCTCAGGCTCTGGAAGTCTCCCACCTTGCAGAGTCCTAGAGCCTGGGCTCCAGCCCAAGCCCAGATGTCTGTATCACAATTAAACAGTCCCTTACCCCAAGCCCTGTGAACCTGAGTCAACTGGCATGGGCCAGTCCCGGGTGTCTAATTGCAGTGTCAATGCAGGTTTTTAATTGTGGTGTAGGCATACCATCAGAGGCCCCAAGGGCACTGGAACACAATTCACTTCCAAGCACAATGCCTGAAGGGGAAATCAAGATGAGAGTTCCTCTTTTTTTGCTCATAGGTCTAGAAGGGAGAGCTAGCCCATGAGTTGCAAAGTCTGTGTAGGGCCCATGGAATGTTTGGGGCTGCAAGTCACTGCTTCCATTGCTCATACTTAAGGCTAGCCCAGCATAGTAGCACAGTGTTAGCAGATTGCAAAATGTGAAGGTCTTGACAGAGGGTTAGGAATAGGCCTGGAACTGGATGAGGAGGAGCTCATAGCAGGATGGTGGTCTGACTTTAGGGATAGGTCCAAGAACCTATGACCTCCAGAACAGAGAACCTATCAGCTCCACTGGCAAAGACTTCAGAGTCAGTAGTCTGCACAAAATGAATAGCTGCTGATTGTTTCATCTTTTTTTTTTTTTTTTAAACAAAGAAACCAAGGAAACTGAATGTACAAAAACTAGTACTATTGTTAAGGTTGCAACATCTTGTTCTTTTATAAACAAATGTGGCTAAGTTAACGTTGTATACAAACTTTTGGAATTTCCTGACTTTTGTGTGCTTGGTCTTGTGAACTTAACATTGCATCAGTACTACTTTTTGTGTTTTTTTTTTTAATTATTATTAGTAGTAGTAGCAGTATCATCATTTATTATTCTTTGCACTTCTGTAGCACCTTGGATCAGACAATCTCAGGTTACTTTACAAACATTAATTAAGCCTCACAATTCCCCTCTGTGGTAGGTAAATATTATTCTCCATTTTACAGATTGGTAAATTAAAGTACAAGATGTAAATTTATTTTTCGGGGGTCACACAATCCTGTGTTCTAAACCTTAGACAATGCTTCTCCCTTGAATGAATGTAGAGATAAGTAAAAATGTCCTTGTAAATCACAGTTTACCGCCATTGACGTAATTTTCTCATCACAGTAAGTAAAGATTGACGTGTCATTCTAAAAATTAGTTATTTCTAAAGTAGCCTATCACAGGATCCACAGCAGTGCCATCCAATTAGAAAAACTAGGCTAATCTAACCTGATGCTATTGTCGTTTTTTTAAAATGAGTCTTACTTCAATCATAAAATCCTTGTACCATAACGTTGCTTTCTAGGCCATATGTCCTTATTTAGAGAAAAAATGATTGCACCCTTAATTCAAAGGGAATGTTTCCCTCTGAGCCAGAACTCAATAAAATGTATCAAAAAATTGTGGAAAAGGGCAAGCAAAGAAAATCAAATTGCAGCGTGTGAAACGATTTAAGGAGGGACCTGGGGAATACATAATCTCCAAACTGCCAAGTTAGAGCAAGTATAAAATATACAAACAAGCCTGATATTTTTCCCAGTTGATCTCATTATGAGGTATGCTTGGGATAGATAAATTCAGTTAGAATGCATTAAGGCTGGATTTTCAAGGAAACAAGTCAGAAGTAATGTGTTTAGCTGATTCCACCTTGTTTTGATACATGGGCTTTTTCAAGTTTAAAGAAGTGCATTTTTGAAGCCAAATGGTTTGTTTTGTTTCAAGCACTAAAACAAGAGGCAACTCAGTGACCATTTTTTTCCCTTCTGGAAAATACTTTAATAATTTCATCATGCTCTTTAATAATCGGTAGTAGACCTCTGAACAGTACATATCACTGCCACTTATTGTTGCCTGCTTAAAATACACTGAACTAGCTTTAAGTGCAATCCCTTAATACAATTTTATCCACAGAGTACTTTTTTCCTAATCTCCAATATATTTTAATTAAATTGTCCATTTATATTTATTAAGCCAGTTTGTTGTCTCCTATTGCAGAAGGTTGCTATTACTGATGTAGTTTACCAAGGAGAAGCATTAGCTTAGCTGTGCATTGATATTAAAATGGAAGAGAATGCAAGCAAAGAACTTCTCCCAAAAGTATAGTTAAGGGCTTGTCTACCCAGGGAAGTTAGTGCAAAATAGCGAGGATGTGAACTATTCCGCACACATCCCTGAGTGGACATTTATTCTGCACTAAAAGGACCTGTTTGTGGTTTAGGTTAATCCACTTTCAAAGTGGATTAATCTAAACCACACGAAGGCACTCTGAGTGCATAATAAGAGTGTCCACACAGGGGGCTAGTGCGGAATAACTATTCAGCTCTAGCTATTCCAGGCTTTTTGCCCATGTTGACAAGCCCTTAGATATCATTGTCCTTTGGAGTTTGGGGGGTGTGTGTGTGTGTGTGTGTTGGAAAAGGGACAGGCCTTGAAATAAGGACTTTCCAATCTCAATAAGTTTTTGGAAGGAATTGCCATTCTTACTAGCTCTGGTAGCCTCAGGTTAGACATAATCTCTGGCAGTATGAAACATAACTGCAAAGAATGCTTAGTCTCTGGACTGCCCCTCCAGAAACACTGGAAATGGATCTCTTGGCAGGCTAGTTTATAAGGCTGTCTATTATTAACGCCTAATCCATTCAGCAGCAGTATGGCATAGATATGTGAACTGTAGAGACAGGTCTGCCCCCAGAACTCCAGATCCAGAAGGTTGGCTCCGAACTTTTCATGTTGGGTGTATCTCAAGGGAAAAGTGTCTGCTTTTCTTTGAGCTGCCTCTGCCGACTTAAGTTTTGCCGCTAAATTGGTAGGAAAATGGAGTTCATCTGAATTTTGTTGGCTATAGTTGATTTGTCCTTTTACACAACCCAACTCAAAGTTGATTTGTCAGAACTTTTAAGAAATCAAACTATTCCCACAGGTTACCTTTGTGTTTCCCAGAGGACACAACATGGTGGAACACCATGTGGAGCTCCATCTGTCATTCTAGTTTGGATTTGGAAGAGCGTTTTCAATATTATTTTTTTGTATTATCATGGCACCAAGGAGCCCCGGACATGGACCACAAGGATCCTACTGTGCTGTACGAACAGGACAAAAAGACAGCCCCTTCCTCTGTCTCCCAGTATATCTACGTGCTCATAGTCAGTACACAGGATGGGCAGCTGCCATCTGTACCAGGTTCTTGCCCAATAACAGAGGCAAGAGGATTAATGGATTAATAGATCCATCTGAGCCACCATAGAAGATGAATATTAATTATGCTGTTCCCCCAAGGGCATTGCTTTCTCTACTGCTTCCATGGTGCAGCCCCTAAATCAAGCCTGAGTAAAATTAGAGACTGTGTCTACAGAGGCCTTTCTAAAAAAAAAAAAACTTCTCACAAAACCAAAAATGACAAGGAGTTAAAAACCAGACGGCTGTGGCTTTAAGAGAGATAAAAACTGTTAGGGAATGGAAAAAAAAAATCCCACAGCCTGTTGTAGCAGCTGTAGCTTCAGATCGTGTGGAAAATGAAGGCAGATGATTCAATTTGGCCTGTGCCCTGAGTACATTTCCAAATGCTTCTGTGTGCGCGCAAGATAATGAACAAATATATCGAGATGGCACAAGATCAGTCCGAGTTTGCCGCTGTGCAAGCCATGGAGCTCCCAGTAGGAGCGAACTAGCTTTGCTAGGTTAATGGGGGTGAGGGTCGGAAAGCCCAGCACCTTTCAGAACAACTTAAGAAAAGAATTTGTCTCCTTTTGCCCCAGGCTCCCTGTGGCACTCAAACGGCGCTTCTGATAAATCAAAGTGTATTTATTAATAACGAGCAGGGGCAACATGCCTGTGATTTGAAAATAGGGGCACCAAATTAAAATGTGCTTTTCTATGACATCGGAAAAGAGTAAGTAAATGGAGAGTGGACTGATCTATTATGATTAAAAAGCAGGGTCTGGGAGCTAGAACAGTGATCGTGAAAAAAGCCCTTTTGTAGAGGGGAGACCCCATTCTGTCCATGCACATTTTTTCCCTGCAGGAAAAAGAAGCAAGCGGGGGGGAGGGGGGGAGAAGGCAGGAGCAGTAGAGAAAAACAGAAGTGGAATATAATGAGAGCTGAAGTTATTGCTGGAATGAGTTATGGTATTTAATCATGCTACGTGTTATCCAATGGCATGAGATTCATAATTCTTGGCTCTGAATGTGGTTCGGGATTGTTCATGAGCACCTGGAGCATGCCGACTGATTGTGGCCTTTCATATCTAGCCATATATTTCCCCCGCTCTTTCTCCTGCCAAACCAGCCCCTAAGCAGAAATGGCTGTTTGGTTATTATTCATATTCTGAAAGCTGGGCCTTTGGTTGATGGTGAGAATTGCACTGAACTATAGAGATGTCGGGGACCACTAACTGCCAGCTTTGCACCATAACGTGCATGTTCTTTGATGGGTTGTGTGTCAAGGAGAAGGCAGCATTTGTCCATTTTCTGAGCAACACTGGGTTCTAAGCAGTGGTGGGGACAAATTCTGCCTTCAGACAAACCTTCGGTAGGATTCATGCCCTGATTGAGCAAAGCATTAAGTGTGTACTTAAGAGTTTTGCTAAATATGGATGGACTTAAACATGTTGCTGATTTGGGGCCTAGATGAGAGTGGAATTTGGCCCTTGGAGGAGGTAAATTATCAATATGCTTGGAAGGGTTAGATTTTTATTGATAAATGTTGGTAAACGTTAGTTTCGCCGTACTCACAAAACTGATGGAAAAATATTCTATCAATAATGATTGAAATTTACAGGTTGGCAAAGTCAGAAAATGCTGCTTCAGAACGTAATGGAGTTTGATTTTACAATTTTTATTTGTATATTTTGACATGTGGTATTGACAATTTGTGTTGTTATAAAGCTTTTTAACTTGTTGAATCTCAGCAACTACTGTAATTAAATAACTATCTGACCCGCCCCATAATTTCTGCAACTGTGAAATGTAAATAGATAAAAATTTAAAAAATGCTTAGAACCAGGGCCGGCTCCAGGCACCAGCCGAGCAAGCTCGTGCTTGGGGCGGCAGATTCTATGGGGCGGCATTCCGCCCAATCCTAAGGCAGCACGGCCGCTTTTTGTTTGGTTGGTTGGTTGGTTGGTTGGTTCGCCGATCTAGACGCCCTGTAGGGGGCGACGGCGCGGAGGAGGGGAGCGCCCTGCTGGGAGCGGGCTGCACGCTCCGTCTGCCCCAGCCAGTGCCAGGTCTGTAGCAAGCCCGGCAGGGCAGCCCGCGTCCTTCCCTCCCCGCCGACCGGAGCGGCGTGGAGCCCTCCCGGCAGGTAGCGCGGCAGTCGGGGCCGCGTGGTGAGCGCCCCGCTGAAGCCCTGGCCGCCCCCCTTCTCTCTCTCCCCCCGCTCCCTCCCCCTCCCCCGCGCTAGCCGGGGCAAGTCTGCAGTGCAGGGAGTCCCCCTGCACCCTGGCTCCGGCCGCCCTGCAGTTTTTGTTTGTTTGTTTGTTTTTTCCCTCCCTCGCGGCGGCGGGCGCGCCCGCGGGTTTTTTTTTTTTGTTTTTTATTTTTGCTTGGGGCGGCAAAAAAGCCAGAGCCGGCCCTGCTTAGAACCCATAATTTTGCATAACTGTGAACATTTGCAATCAGTAAAAATCTAAAAAAAAAAATTCTGAAAAATAAATGTTATCCATCAAAAGTATAAAAAAAAAATCAAATGTTGCCAAGTCTAATGATCAACCCTTGTGAGTTGCCCCCTTGTTTGCATTGCTGCTCTGTTTTGGTTTAACTTTCCTAAAGGGATATTGTCAACCTGAATTTTTTTAATTGATTATTTAAAACAAAAGAGAATGTCCTGAAAGAGCGCTCTTTCAAGATTGACAGGATGTTTGTTTTTAATTTTTTTAGTTTTTGTTTTTCCTGCTCCCCTGGTGCTTAGAATGGTGTTTGGGGCAGGCCCAAGATCAACTATCCAATAGACTCAAACCTGGCCCTGGTACACTGCTGCCTGCTGCTTCTTTAGTTTCTGTTTCAGCTTTGTTGCTACTTTTACTGGAAACACCATATTGCAGGGCCTAGAGAAGGCGTGCGCCATCGACAAAATGGAAAAAAGGGCTATCTAAAGTGCTGTCAAATTCACCAAGTCAATAAACTGAAAAAATAGTTTTTTTCCTCTATTCTCTTGTTTCTAATAATTCTAAGGCCTTCCTGTAACAGTAGTAAGCACAGGTTTCAGAGTGGTAGCCGTGTTAGTCTGTATCAACAAAAGAACGAGGAGTACTTGTGGCATCTTAGAGACTAACAAATTTATTGGGGCATAAGCTTTCGTGGGCTAAAACCCACTTCATCGGCTGCATGCAGTGGAAAATACAGTGGGAAGATATATATACACACAGAACATGAAAAATGGGTGTTGCCATACCAACTCCAACAAGACTAATCAATTAAGGTGGGCTCTTATCAGCAGAAGAAAAAAAACCTTTTTGTAGTGCTAATCCGGATGGCCCATTTCCAACAGTTGACAAGAAGGTATGAGTAACAGTAGGGGGAAAATTAGCGTGGGGAAATAGTTTTTACTTTGTGTAATGACCCATCCGCTCCCAGTCTTTATTCAAGCCTAATTTAATGGTGTCCAGTTTGCAAATTAATTCTAGTTCTGCAGTTTCTCGTTGGAATCTGTTTTTGAAGTTTTTTTGTTGAAGAATTGCGACTTTTAGGTCTGTAATTGAGTGACCAGGCATTTCAAAATGAGCTCAGTCTCATGGCGCAAGTCTGTGCTACAGTGTGGAAAGTCCAGGTTCAGATCCTGCCGAAGACCCATTGTGAAGCAACAAAACAGGGTGAAACTGTGCATCCTCTGGCTTTGTTACATTTGGGGCTTTTGTGCAAAGATTTCATGGTCTCCTAGGGCTAGGACCATTCAAAGGGATGTCAGTTTGCAAAGTAAGACTCAACTCAAGGATACAGCCAGAGGGAATGTTTATAGCTGAAACAGCAACATCCAGAGAAACTGATTAAAAATCAAGCAGTCAAGCCAGGAGCAACTTCAAGAAACAAGCTTTTGACCAGTTCACTAATCTCCAGATCTGCAGAAAGTGCCCATGAAACCGATGCATCCATTTAGCAGAACTCCTTGTCCTCCTAGTTCAGTCCTGCATGTGGCTCATTAGGGTAATTACTGATGAATTAAAGCAGCTTGGCTCAGCACTCAGGCTGCGGGTGTGTGGGCTCCCCTGCTGGCAGGCAGCAGGTGTAAATGAACAAGATCTGTCAAAAAGGCTGATGACCCTCTTAATTCACAGCAGCAAACGGGGGACAGAGGTAGTACAGCAAGTTTAATAATTGATATTTACTCGGAAAGGTTAATGGCAGCGGTGATGCTGCTAATTTGTTTGCCCGTGCAAGACCTTGTCAGGTCAAATTGTCTCAATTTGTTCCTATGTGTAGGTGTAGTTTCTTTCCTCCAAAGTTTATTAAAGGGAAACAGGTCAGGTGAGGGAACAGGGGGACATACTACTGCTCAAGAAAGATTGTGTTCTCTTCGGTAACAGATTGGGTGAGACCTTTAACTTCTGAGGTTTTAGTCTTGTTATGTGTTTCTGGTGAATATTTGAGTTTGAGATTAAGGAATTAGTAACATTGGGAATGGTGGACTCTTTTACTGTCTCTCTCTCTCTCTCTCTCTCTCTCTCTCTCTTTTCTCTCCTCCTCTCCCCCGCCTTTGGACGTGTCCAGATGTGCCGTAATCTCAACCCTGCACGGGACCCTCTCTGAAGCTAAGCAGTATTATATTCTCCAGGCTAGCTCAGTAGTTGGCCTCAGTCTGGGAATAGTGCCCTGCACATTCATTGAGAAGAAACCGAGGCATTTTAACTGCCACAGTACCAAGCGTTGAATGGGGGCTTTGTACAGTATGTACTAGAGCATTTCACTGTTGAGTGTGTGCACTGAAGCACCTGAGTGTTGTACTGAAGGGCACTGTCTCCATGGGTATGGAGTGACAATGCCCTCGGAAGGTGCTAACGTCTGCTGGAACCACCACCGAATGTCTCTGGCCACTGAACTGCAGATTATGCAATGAAATTGCACCCAGGGAAACAAGGGAATTTTATTGCCATTAAAAGTACCAATTTGTACAAACCAACATTTTAAATAGTGTAATTTAAATAGAAGCAGACTGATATGAATAGAACCTATTAATAAATTAAACACTTCCTTCCACCCGGTATTTCACAAGGAAATTAACAGAATAATTTGTTAGTAGACGATCCCAGGAATGTGGCAGTGAATGACATTTCAGCTCTGTTCTTCCTCCCCCTTTCCTCCCCTCCCCTTTTACAGTCTTTGCAGAATGAAGTACTGGTATTGCTGTGATTTGAGACATTATCCCTTTCACTTAGTGTTCTAGGTTCAAATGTAATCAAGATCACAAGTGAAAAGGCGATGAGGATGGAAGGATAGCCCAGTGGTTAGGGAACTAGCCTAGGATTTAGGAGACCTATGTTCAATTTCCTGCTCTGCCAGACATCCCTAAGAGGCATTTAGGCTCCTAGTTTGATTTTCAAAAGCATCTAGGCACCTAACACACATTGAAATCCAAGAGGTTTAGGTGTCTAGATGCTTTTGAAAATCCTGTTAGGTGTCTAAATACCTTTAAAAATCTGGCCCATAAGCCTCTCTCTGACTCAGTTGCTGGTCTGTAAAATGAGGATAAAAGCATTTCCCTACCTCAGAGGGCTAAATACACATTGTCAGGAAAAATACATTGAAGCTTGTGAGGTAATGGTAGATTTTCGAGGAATGAGTTGATCTGTCTCAGTACAGAACTATGACTTATTTTATTACATAATGTTACTGCATACTGACTGGAGACTCCACAGTAATATATCACACAGTAAATTTTATTCCACATAAATAAGCAGTTTCACTCTATTAGGGAGGTGAGGGGAGCTTTGTTTCTTTTGAGACCCCGATGTACTTCTAAACAAGTAATGGTAGCTCAGTATGGGGATGGGAGCCTTAGACATGTGTATATTAATAATAATTCCACACAGTTAGGAGTATGTTCAGTACTGAAGTGGTTCAGGTCTGAATTGAGGTGCATTAGTAGTAGATTGTGAGGGAAATTTGCCTATTGTCTACATGATCATAGCTACTTGGCTTAGCCTGTCCCACTTCCATGAGTGCTAAATTCACCTGTTCCTTGAATGCTAACAGAAAGGGATGCAGAAACAAGTGGGTAAGGCACTCTTTGGAAAAGTCTCATGAACTCAAGAGCATCTTCTCCACACTGCAGTGAAATTATAGGTGTGAACACATTTGAGAAACTGCGTTTGGTGACCTCAGGAACAGTTGATGCAGCAGTGCCTGAAAATCCTCTATTTGTTTTTCGTTTGCTCCCTCTAGATGAAGGTCCCTGCAAGCAGAAGTGGCAGAAATAGCGAAGAAGACAGCATCAGGGAGGCCACAAGCTCTCAGCGGAGCAGCTCGAGGGACCGTCTCAGTGATGTAAGTACCAGAATCAAGCGCCGCTTCATTGCAGCAATTCCCGCTGCTGACATGGCTTTTCATAAATCTCGCTGAACAAATGTTGGCATCCAGAGGTCACTGTGTAATAACTTTTTTTTATGTCATGATTGAATGTTATGGCATAAGTGGTTGAGCTGCCTTGCAAACACTATAATCATGGTGCAAATAATATGATAAGTGAAAGATCAGAGATGGGAAAACAAAATGGAATTGTTATTCCTGAGGGGAAAGATGGCTTGAGATTTTTTTTAAAGAAAAAAGTTGTGTAAAAAGCTTTTTACAGATGCTTTTGTTTTTAGCTTCTGCATAGAATTATGGTGGATGCAAAGCTGGCTCACCTATTGTTATGCTTCCTGCCTCTGAAAGATGAGCGTTTTTTGAGTGGTGGTGGAGAGCTGCCTTTCTCTCAGGAAACTCAACTCTACTTTGAGTGAAATGTTATGATAAAACAAAAGTAAATGGTGCCTTCGTGTGTAAACACACAAATGGGCTTTTTAGTCACCAAGAAATCAATGGCAGTGCTGGGATAATTTTATGTGAAGGCTTTTTGTGTTAGCAATTAGCATTTCGCCTTCATTAAAACATGATTTTTTACTAATTAGGACCTTTCCCGTTAGGAGAGATTTAAATGAAGAACAATAATCAAACGCTGGCACAAGCATGTCTGAAATATTAAATTTAACATTTCAATGGCAAGCCACAGAAATCCCAGAGCGAGCAGTTTTCATGTTGAGTTCTATTAATGTAAAATATGCTTCATAACTAAAACCTGTCACAGAAAACGGCTCACACCAGCCAAATTCAATTGGACAGTTAATTTAGCTTTAAAATTGAAAACACTACCTCTGCTTCAGGATGCAAAAGGAAGGAGGGGGAAAAAAGCCTTTGATAAGTGTAATGTATTTGCCATTAAGGCTTTCAGAGCCCATTCTACAGGAGAAGAAGGGGGGGAAAAAGAAAGAGGGGAAAAATGGCTCCCACAAATGTGTTTAAAAGCTGAAAGTATTTATTAAAAATGTCAGCAGAAAAGTGCTTCTGGCAGATTAAAGCGGGATTCGGCTTGACAGCTCTGACAGGGAAATGTGACGGGGGAAAATTCTCTCTACATGTTTTGAGTGTGAATGGGGTGCTGTAAACAGCCTACATGGTGGGAGGAAGGAAAAAAAAAAAGCTGTCCCTGTGATTTGCTTCTAGGATAAAGAATCTGAGCACACTGGAGAAGAAAAAGGGGGGGGGAAAATCCCTTAAGGGCAAATCATCTTGTGTGTGTGTTTTTGACTGTGTGTGTTTGAACAGTAATAGTCCTTTTTTTTTTCTTCTTTTTTTCATGATTCTCTTCCTCTAGTCACTCTTGACAAGTATGTGATCTGAGGCAGCTGGTAACACTGATGCTGCTCAATACAGCTGGGGGTGGGTGGGAAAGAATAAAAGATTCAGACCTACCGATTGGTTTGAGTAGTTTAGGTCAAAGTATTTAGATGGCAACTGGTTAGCCAGTGTCACAGGTTCTTGGAGGCGCCTATAACATTGTAGGTGGGGAGAGAGCTATTTTCCCTCCCCACCCACCATCGGGGCGGCAAGTTATATGGGCCCGTGGTGCCCGGGCTCCAGCAATATTCAGGGCAACGGAGGCCCGGCTCCACCAATGTTCGGGGCCGGGTCTCTCTCCCAGCCTCGCCTGCCGCACCTGCACGCCTCCCCTGAGCGTCCCTGCCTGTGCCCTGGGCAGCTGCGCCTTGCAGCTCCATGCTGTGCTTGCTCTGCCGGCTCCCGGCATCAACTGCCTCCGCAGGGTCCTAGCGGCCCCCCCTCCACTAGTGCCAGGGCAGGCTGACCCTGCCCTTCCGCCTCGGACAGACGGACCCTTCCCTTTTCCGGCTGGACCCTCCACCAGCACAGGGGGTCCCCCACCAGCAGTCACTACTCCTGCCCCACGCTGGGCAAGAGGCAGCCCCATCCCCCAGCTACAGTGAGGGGCAGCAGCAGGGGAGGAGGTGCACAGGTGATGGCAACCCCCCTCCCCCTGCACCCACCACAGGGGAGGCGAAGGAACTTCCTGGACCTGAGAGGGGCCCTAGGAGCATGTGCAGTGATAGTGGTGTGACGTGAGTGCTGCGGGGGGTGAGAGGGCTGGGGGGAGTCCTCCTCTCTGGCCCCAGCCAGGAGCAACCTGCCTGCACCCCAAACTCCTCATCCCTGGCCCCACCCCACCCCAGAGTCTGCACCCGCTCACACCCCAACCGTCTGCCCCATCCTGAGCCCCCTCCTGCACCGTGAACCTCTCATTCCCAGCCCTACCCTACAGCCCTCACCCCCGCACCCCAGCCCTCTGCCCAAGCCCCAACCCCACTCCCCTCATCTCCAGCCCTACCCTACAGCCCTCACCCCCGCACCCCAGCCCTCTGCCCAAGCCCCAACCCCACTCCCCTCATCCCCAGCCCACCCCAGAGCCTGCACATTTTTACATTTTTTTTTTTAAATCAGCTTACAAGGCGGGGGTGGGGGGCGGATTTGGACCCATTCTGGGCACCACCAAAAATTATACAAACCTGCCGCCCCTGCCCACAATGTTACAGCATGAGAGCCTAAAGAATTTGACCTTCATTGAATTTTATTGAGTGTCTAACTCCATAGGCTCCTCACAGGGAGTTATTCATCCAAGGAAATTCAGTGTGAGTTGGGTGTTCAACTCTTCCAGGCTCCTTGGAGACTTCCAGCCATGGTGCCTATGGGTAGGAGCATACAGTAGAACCTCGCTTATGTTGCTCTAATGACCCAGCGACCCATTACAAATGATGGAATTTTTCCAGTTAATGACTAATTACATTGTTTGAAGAGCAAGGTTTATGAATCACAAAATGCACTTTATTCGTTATTTGATGATTGCAGTTGAGTTTTAATGTACTTTTCACAACAATTCATCACAAGGTAGTAAATGTCTGGTAGCCTATTTAGTAACAGTTACAAAGTAAGCCTTCAAAGGCTGCACTGTTGCAATCTGCTGGTACACTTTTGCAGAGAAGTGGGGAAGAAGACCCAAGATTTTTTGTGTGCATGCTATGAGGAGTGTGGATTAACATAGGATTCTACTGTCCATCCGATAAGGCCCCCATATGGCTCTATAGATGCATCTCCTGGCATATCCTTCAAATGGATGGTGTGCAATTGAACTGACTTGACCCCTTATGTGTGGCACTTAGAGGATTAAACCCCCATCGTGCACTAAAGATGTAAAGGGAAGGGGTTTTATTTTTCTTCCCCCTTAGGGGCCGCTGGAGGGATTACAAATTGAGGCTCTGAAACACAATTGTCCTAGAGCAGTTACTTTTTCTTGCTGACATATCATGCTGCCTCAGGCATCTGGCCCATTGCTTGCTCAGTCTGACTAGCTGTCCTGCTGTTTCTCAGTGTGTTTGGGCTCAAAACAGTCTTGTGATGCCTGCTTTGTAATGCCTTCTTCTCCCACCTCGATCCCTATTAACTTGTGGCAACAACCAGAGTAAATGAAGCAGGTGCTAGCAGATTTGGCTGCTATACCGTGGCACAGCAGGTGTGCAGAAGGATGTATGCGTTAAAGTTACTGCTCTGGGAGCACTGTAGGGCCATCACGCACATTCCTTTGTGGCATTCCTTGGCTGCTCCTCTCTCACTTCAGTGCAGTTCTGCATTTAGGAGGTGCTATTAGGAGCAACTTAGTTTCTCTGTATGAATTGTTTCTTGAGATGACTTATTTAATGGGGTGCCAGTAAGATGTGTTTTATTTACATTAATGCATGTCTTTAGTCTCTGATGGACCATGAAGGCAAGAGGTGGCCTGGTCTGTCATGAAATAATTACACCCTAGAGGAAACTGAAGTGAAGTGATTGACTGAGTCTCTCTCTCTCTCTCTGTCTCTCTCTCTCTCTCTCTCTCTCACTCACACACACACACCCCCATGCACGCCCCCTTTCTCTCACTCACACTCACTCTGCTTTGGCACAGTGAAATTTCCTTGTGGAAAGAGCACTAAAGCTTTATAGTATAACAATAATACTCTGTGTTGTACAGTGCATCTTTCCAGATGTTGCTGGAAGTGCCGTTTATTATAGATCATTGAGGGGAAAATGTATATTTTGATCTAGTGAAATTATCTCTGACTGCAAATGTTTGATTTATTTGGGACTGGTTTCTCATCGATATGATAAGCCTATTATGGGAAAACGAAGTTTTAACCAATGTTTGCATGACAAATAATTCTTTTTTAAAGGGGCGGGGAAGGATGAGACTTTACACTTGTTTGTACTTGCAATGGTCAACGGTAAATTCCCTTTTAATTTATTACAAAGCAAAGGTCTCTGCAACTCATGTTCTTGGTGTCCTATCAGGTTCCTTTAGAACACAAAGTCAACAGCTGCTTTCCAAAACAGGATTTTTTTCTGCTATCTTTCATAGTAAGGTAATTGAAAGTTAGCAAAGAACTAAGAGACAGATAAGCCCCATTGCTGCTTGTTGTGTTGACCCAAGTAAAACTGAGAGGTTTGGGTTTTGCTCCCCCTCCCTTCTGTAATTGTCCTAATCTTTTCTGATGTCCCAAACAGTGTAAAAAATCCACACAGACCTTTGTATAATGGCTTTAAAAAAGGTTTTATCTTTTTCTTGACCCATCAGCTTAAGAACTGCCTGAATTTTAATGGATTTTCTCCCTCACTAAATTGAATGGATCGTCCCTCATTATCATTTAAATAGAACCCTCACTCCCTGTGAACGTGGAAAATTTGAATGTGCTAGTAGAGCTGTGATAATTTGAAATATTCGCAAGGTGGGGAGAGGGAGAGGACAGAATTGCTGAATGTAATTGTCATGGATTCTCAATTTTGTTGCCACAAGATGGGAAAATAGACTAATAATTGTCTTCCAACCCTAGTAGAATAGTTGCCCTAGTTAGCTGAAGCTAACACTCTAATTGTCATGGGGGCACCTAGATGAATGAGGATGTATGCAGGGCACAGCAAGGGCTAAATTGAGTGATATACTAAGGCAAAGAGCAAATTGGCAATTATTGGCCCAGCTGAAAAGGTTGGCAGGTGTGCTGCTTTCTCATGAGCCCTTAGGGGGAAATTGGAAATATAAAATATCGACCATAAATACTAGCTGATTAGGAAATATGTTGCAAGAGGTGCTGGCCACTTTAGAGACAAAACTCTCTTTTTCAGGAGATTGACTTTAGGCTGTGCCCAAAAATACAAGCCCCTGTAGTAAGTCATTTTGGGCTTTTTCTCTCTTTTCTCCCAGCTGCCTGCTTTGAAAACATTTTTACAATGTAACAAGCAAACAGAAATCCCTGTGTCAAAAAAGCAGAAATGCGGAGTCCGTCCCCCCCACGCCGCCCCCTTCCTTGAATGTTTTTGGATCCATTTTTGGATCAGTGTTTAACATACTACATAGTCTAGATGTGAAATGGTTTCTCCAGTAGAGGTGTACAATAAAGCCCTAGTGATTTTCCAGCTGCACATGTATTGTGAACTGCTCTTCTTTGTGTTCTATCAGGCTTATTGTTTTTCTCCCCTTCATGTTCCTACGCTTTGTACTACACTGCCCACTGCTGGGGCAGATGGATGAAAGCAGCTGCAGGTGTAATAGCAAGTGCAATACTGTATGCCAAGCTGGTGATCTATTGGGTATGCCTGGGGCTTAAGTCCTTTCCCAGGACAATTATCAAACATCAGAAGCATAAGAGAGTCCTGTGGTCTCCACCCTTATTTGTCCACTTCACAAAACCATCACATAGTTTGGCACATGTTAGTTCACAGTCTTAGCTCGGGATAGAGGAAGGGGTTTGGAAGAGAAATAGTGTAGTGTGCTTACAGGTGAGGAATAAGATGCATTGATAGTGCTCTTTGGGGCTCAGGAGTGGAATAGCAAAGGTGATGTAGCCTGGAAAGATGGTGTATTGGAGTAGCTCCATCGGAAGCGTAGACTTCCAATATTTAGACAGTAAGCTCTTTGGGGCAGATGTTCTCCCTTATTTCACATTTATACAGCCGCTGACACAATGGGGTCCTAATCCTGAATGGGGCTGCTGGATGTTGTTGTAATACAAATAAATAGTGCTAGTTGTAATTTAATAGTAGGAGGAATTGCAAGTCAAGTTGGAGGTGCATTCACGTGCTGTTGGGCTGAGGAATGGCTAGCAGAGGACAGTGCAAGTCAGGAGTTGGATGCATTAACAAAGCTTATGTGGGAGGACAGGAATAACAGAAGGTATCGTCAGTTGAGATGGAAGTATGTTGGCAGAGTTGTGTATGGAAAGTTGCATAGCATCTGAAATTTTTTTTAGCATCCTCATGTTTTCTTGATTGACTATTGATCTGGCCCCAGAGGGAGAGGAACAGTGCTGAAATGGATGTATGCACACATGCATACCAGCCAAGGCCTGCCTATGGATAATGGTCACGAGAGAACCAATTTAGAAGCCCCACACCATGACTGTACGCTGAGCAGAGACTCACTAACAGAGCTATGGACAGGAGTATAGTAAAGGAGGAGCAAGAGTTAACAGGGGTGAAAGCAAGGTCATGAAAAGGAAAGAGGATTTAGCTGAGTTGGGAGAGAAGAGAAGGGAGATGGTCTTTTATTACAGGGGGAAGTGTGACCTTACAATGTTAGCCCAAGCCTCAGAATTGAGAACTTCTGAAACAGAATCGCAGTTCTTCCGCTGACTCCCTGTGTGGCCTGGGCCAAGTCATCTTGGGCCTGACTTTCAGAAGGGCTTAGCATCTAAGGGTGTGTCTGCACTGTAAAGGAAAACTCGTGGTGCCAAGTCTCAGAGGCCAGGTCAACTGACTCAGGCTCGTGAGGCTTGGGCTACAAATAGCAGCGTAGGCATTCCCACTCGGGCTGGAGCCCAGGCTCTGAGACCCTCCCAGCTCGTCCAATTTCAGAGCCCAGGCTCTAGCCCAGGGGGGAACGTCTACACTGCTTCTTTTAGCCCCACAGCCTGAATCCCACGAGCCCAAATCAATGGACCTGAGCTCTAAGACTTGATGCCGTGGGTTTTTCTTTGCAATGTAGACATACCCTATGGCTCGAGTTGAACTCAGTGAAAACTGCTGGGTGCTCAGGGCCCAGAGTTCTCAGCTGAAGTTTCCCCATGTGTGAAATGGGGAAACACATTTTACTGACTGGCTTTGCAGGGTGATATGAGGATGAATTATACTGATTTGTATAGCGCTCTTTGAGAAATGCTAGATAAGAGTGGAGTGGTGTTATTTGGGAGGTGGGTACTCTGTACTGGTAACCCCAAAAGTTATCAAACCATGACTCAGGCCCCCATAAATGATGAGATTGGCTTAAAAATCATGATTTTTAACCCAAAATAGTAAATTTGGGGTTATTTAATGTTGCTTTTTGGTTTTTGACCCTCGAGGAGTCACATTTTCAAGCTTTTCTCTGCAAGCATGAGTGCTAGAAACTTGCTTCTTTTAAAACAAATGTAAGTTTAGATTCTTATATAATGAGTTGTTTCTAGGCACTGGGGCTCTAAACAAAACCTCAAACATTGCAAAAATTGTGAGAGTTGGTGACCCTTGTTACCCAAGCTGAACCTGTAGTGAGATTTGCAGCAGCCTGCGTGGAATATGGAGGGAGGAGCCCAGGTTTCAGGAGGGCAGAGTTTTGTAGGAGGCACCAAAAATCCAGTCTGTTTGCACATGGCTTGAATGCTAGTTGCAGTTTTAGCATCTCTAAATAGTTTTCTCAATAAAAACCAGTTTAGTTTTAGAAACAAACAGTCACCTCATGTTATTGCCCAGAATGCTGTATATGAAATAAGGTTCACACATCACCAGGGATCCTAGTTTTCCATGATAAAAAAAAGCAAAATTCTCCGATTTAAAAAAAACAAATCCGCATTTTTCTGCGATTAAAATGAAACGCTGAACCAGGGGTCGGCAACCAGGGATCAGTGCGGGCGAGGGATGTGCTGGCCGTGGCTTCCCGCCGCCCCCATTGGCCTGGGACGGCGAACCGCAGCCAGTGGGAGCCGCGATCGGCCGAACCTGCCAATGCGGCAGGTAAACAAACTGTCCCGGCCCGCCAGGGTGCTTACCCTGGCGAGCTGCGTGCCAGAGGTTGCCGATCCCTGCGCTGAACTTTAGTTTCTCTAGCCACACTGTATATATAGGTATCAGTTGAACACAATGATATATTGTAAGTTGAGAGCCAGAGCCCTGCCACCCAGAGCTGACAGCAGGTCCCTGCCCATTCTCCTGATTAACCGAATTTTTTATTATCCGATCCGGCCCCGGTCCCATTTAGATCGGATAACCGGGATTCCACTGTATATGTGTTTATTTTTTTCACAAAATGTAAAAACTAAAGATTCTCTGTAAAAATGCAAATTCTGTGTTTTTCCATGGCAAATGGATTTCTAGGATCCATCTGACCATCACTAGTCATCAGTTCCCTTTCCTTGTTGTTTCTGTGGCTGCTAGTGCTGGGATTCTAATATCCTCTTTCATAGGAGGCTCTCTTTTTCCTTAAAGGCTTGTCAAGCCAATTACAGAGGTTTAGAACTTACATAATTTTGTATCCATTAAGAAATCCGTTTAGTTTTTAACTGTTGCAAACATTGAAACTCCTTTGTTTATATGAGCATATAAAATGGGAAAATTAAAGAGAGAAGATGAATCAAGTTTTGCATAACATCCAGAAATCACATTGTGGTGTGGTTATCCAGGCAGGTCCTGGTTTCTAATCTGAATGAATACTTGACGCACTGTCTGACATTTGGCAAGTCAATTGACCTCATTGCATTAGCACAGAGAGGGGTGTGACTAATTGCATAAAGATGCTCCTGGTTAAACTACAGGCTTATTCCCGGCCTCTGTTGTCCCCTCCCTCCCGTCCAAAGAGTGAGGTCTGGTTTTTAAAGCCCATCCTGGGAAATAGAAATACTAGATCCCACCAGTATTTAAAGGCTGAAGTTGAACTAACACGATGGTGATACGAGTGTTATAAATGCCTGGATGGATAGATGGAGAATTTTGCCTCCTTGTATTTCAACTCACCCTGCCTATAAAACTGGATAAATGGCATGGGGCCGTCTGAGGTAAGTTTCCCTGAGTAGAAATTAAACCAAAAATTAGTTTTATCAGGATTATTTATTAATTCTTCTCAGTGCTGGCTAACAACATCATGCGGTATGGTCTGTGGGGAAGATAAATTTGGACCTGTGTTCCAGAGAAGAGAAGGATAGTTCAGAGATTAGGGCACTAGCTTAGGAGATCCAGGTTCAGTTCCCTGCTCTGTCATGGACTTCCAGTATCACTTTGGGCAAGTGACTTAGAGTGGGCTCCACAAAGGTACTTAGGTGCCACTGTGATCCACAAAATTCCTGCTCAGCTGCCGCCTAATCCTAAAGTCACTCAGCGGTTGAGTTTTTGCAGTAACAGTTCCCTAGGCGCCTATGTTCTTGCCTCTGAGCGCACACAATGCTGCCTCCCTCTAGGCACCAGACGTCTGTCTCCTGCCTAAGCCCCAAAGGGACTCTCAAACTGGGAAAGACAGGCATTCGGCCACCTAAGTTGCATGCAGGGCCTGATCTGGTGGGCCTGCTCCGAGGCTGGGGGTGGTGGGGTAGGAGGGATTTGAACAGGGATCTGCCACCTCTCGGGTGAGTGCTCTAACCACTAGACTATTGAATCATTCAAGCTCTATCTCTGGCCCAATTAATATTTAATTATTAAATTATTTAATGAAGTGGAACAACTTTAATAGGAGAGACTGAGGGAGACCCATATGAGAATATTCCATAGCCTGGTGGTTAGAGCACTCACATTCAAGGTGGCAGATGCCTTCTTTTCCTCAGGCGGAATGGGGAATTGAATCCAGGGTATCCACATCCCGGGTGAATACCCTATTCACTAGGCTAAAGGTTACAAGGGAGGTTTCCTTCTACCTGGCAGTTTGATATGGAGTTAGAAGCCCCCTGAGCATGTCTAGTGGATTGGGTCCTGCATGCAACTTAGGTGGCCCGATGCCCATCGTCTCCCAGTTCATGAATCGCTAGCAGAGATAGGCACCTCCCTGCAGCCTGGACTTAGGCACCGAACTCTGAAAGAGGGACAGAGCTTAGCACACACCGGTCTTGTTGGCATCTGCCATTGGCTAGCTTTGGCCCTAATTTTGTGGCTCCCTCGTTTTGTGGATCTCATTCTAAGATTACTGTCTCTCCCCATCCATTCTATAGGAGCCTAGGCGTCCAACTCTGGCTTTGTGGATAGCAGTGTTCCTGTGATTTTCTAGGAGTTCTAAGAGTTGGGTGACACTCAGTGTCACAACCTCCAAGTCTCTCTTGTGTATTTGGGCCTTAGCCTTTCTGTGCCTCAATTCCCCATCTGTAGAATGGGAATAAGAGCACTTCCATTCCTCACAGAAGTGTTCTGAGGATAAGTACATTAAAGATTGTGAGCTGCTCAGATACTATAGTGATGGGGACTATGCAAATTTCATAGATAAAAAAGACAGATAAAAGCTTAATACCAAATAGAGTTACTATCCCCAATTTTTAATCTATGTCATGACTCTGTTACCCAAACTATCAAAGGGGATATCTCTTTTGCTTAGTCAAAATACAGTGGGATGAAGACATTTGTATTGCTAGGGAGAGAGTAACTCTTAATAGAAGTTCTTAAAATCCAGCTAAAGATCTTTGGCACAATCATAGTTTTGACATGATTCTCCCCCACCCCAAATTACAAGCAATGCAGTGTTTATCAGGAATAAAATAACTTTTGAAAACAAAATTAGAGTGACAGGATGGCTCGAGAGTATTGGTAAGGAGATAATAAAGCCTTTCAAATCTAACGGGTACATCTACACTGCAAAAAACACAACCCAGGGCAGCAAGTCTGAGCATGGATCAACTGACTTAGGCTCACAGGGTCAGGGCGTATGCACGACAGGGCTAACAATTGCAGTGTGGATGTTCGGGCCTGGGCTGGAGCTCTGAAGCCTGTTGAGGACGGGGTGGGTCTCAGAGCTCAGGCTCCAGCTTGAGTGGGAACATCTATGTTGCTATTTTTAACCACGTAGCAGGAGCCTACCTGAGACTCACTGCAGTGGAGGTTTGTTTTTCAGTGTAGACGTACCCAAAGTCAATGGTTCAACTCCATTCGAGGTTGGAAAATCACTGGAAGGCATTTGACACCTTGTTTGTGACCTACATGGAAAGAATTATTGCTTGCATCTCTGTTCCTTATGGACAGGTGCCCGTATCAAAGTGTCATCCTATCACAATTAATGCTAATTGGCACCCTTGTTGGCAGACAGGCATAGGATTAACTGGGCACGAATTACCCTCTTGCTTCTTAGATGTCACCCCTCTAGAGCAGGGTAGACACAGTTTAGTGGGCAATATGAAGAAGTTTGCGCTGCTAGTTGTTTCACAAATGACTTGTTATTTGTACCGTTTGTTTACTACTTTGCATTTCTCAGAACTTGCCCAATGAAATTCACACCAAAAAATCACGGCTCTTTCATTTTCAGGCAGCACAGTCGTGCAGCATTGTGTCATTTGGGTTGCAAACCAGGGGAAATGCTTATTTGGTAAAAACAAAATTAAAACAAGATAAAATGATTCACTTTGATTTGAGTGGGAGAGGCCTATATTCTTGATACTGGTGCTCCCAGTTCTGTTTCTGCTGACAGTCATGTCTTTGTGTATGCAGCGATGATTCATTACATAAGGGTTGAGTAAAGGCTTCAGGATCGGGGCCTGTCAGTGTGTTTAAATGGATTATCCTGAGGTAAAATCAAAAGAATCTCATTCTAGGAATGCAGATCAAAATGCATGGATATTACTCTGGTACTCTCACGGCACTTATCGTTTGGGGCTTTTAGAGGTTCTGAATGCCGCAGTTGGATATGGATTGTTTTTAAAGAACTTAGAATGTTCCTGGTTCTCCCAGAAAACAACAAAAGTCAGGCCTCTATTAGGAGACGTCCATGCAAACTGCTGTGGAAGCGGGGGTCTTGGACTCACATGAGTCTAAATATGTGAGATGTTGGAAGGGATGTTAAGAATTAGATCCAAAGTGTTACCAATGACTAGCTTTACATATGCAGTGAAAAGTCTATAACAGAAAAATATCCTTTTCCTGGTCCAGGAAATGTTAATATTAAATTTGGGGGGAGGGAAGGGGGAGTTTCTTTGTAACAGTGAGCTTTTTAGCTGTGAAAAATGTCAATGAAGTGCCATTCGATCATCATTATTTCAGGTACAACATATTATGCACTGATTGCTGCTTTTGTCTTTTTAAAACAAAGGATGCTCTGAGCTGCATTTAAAATCCCATAAGGGAGCTGGTAATGAAACCTCCTGTTCTTCCGTTTTGCTAAACTCCTTGTCAGTGTCTGTATTTAAACTGAAAGGTCAAGAGAGTTAATACAGCCCCCCTCCCTCACCTCCCTACCGAGCAAATATGTTGCCTCCTTCTCAGTTCTTTGTCTGCCTTATTTTTTATGTTTGATATGTTGACTATATGGGCAAGCTATCAAATTGGCAGAACAGGTAATGTAATTTATCTGCTGAATATCTTTCTGCAAATGGGGTGATGTTATTAACATTATGATGAGTTCCCTGGTTTTTAGTTTATTAGTATTTGGGGGTTGTTGAGGGTTTTTTTTTTTGGTAGCAGCTCAGAAATCCCATAAATGCTACTGCCCTTCATTTCATCACTCAGTAGCTTTATTTCTAGCCACTTTACATTAAAAGACTTATTTATAACCCTGAACCCTTAGTAATGTTTAGAGGCAGAGGTCAGATCTGTGTGTAATATGTGAGAGGCTAAAGCCTAAACATTGTAAGCAATTTAATTTATGTTACTGCTGTCAGAGAGCTCCCAGTCAAAGCTTCACTGTTCGTATTCAGCTTGGAAGCCTAGGATCTGGGGATATCTGAGTTGCGTGGCTTCTGTTAGTAAGCATGTGGAGTGGTAATACAGAATAGTTGTTGTTAAATTACAGAGGGAAGTGGGGATTACCACTGATTACAATTTTGCAGTCACCTAGCATTAAAAACGCAGGATGTCAGTGCTTTGTAACCTTCTGGTAATGTGGTAAATGATTCCTGTCATAGTTGCAGTGTGATAAGCAAGTCCTCAAGTTAAACCTTCAACAAGCTGGACTTGGGACAAAATGGGTGGGTTTTCTCTCATGCTTTTCCACTCCACATCTAAGCTATATCAAGGCAACTGGGACCATTAGATTATCTCGGAAATGGGCAACTATGACTCCTGGATTCTATCTTGAGCTCTTCCACTACCTGCTCTGTCATGTTGGGCAGTTCTCTTAACCTTTGTATAACTGGGTTTACCCTGCGTGTAAAAGGGGGTTAATAAAACATAGCTATCTTGTAAAGCATCCTCAGACCATGCCAATTGCTGGAGGACTGGCTGGTCACATGGTGCTTGTTCCTTTTCTTGGCTTCCAGCTGCTTCTAGCAGGAGCCTGGAGGCCTGAAGCAGCAGCTGGGAACAAGAAGAAGGAACCAGCCTAGTTGCCTCTATTAGGGTTCAGTGTTACAAAAGAGGAGGAGTCGAGGTATCAGCCACAGAGAGAGAGTAAAGTCCACAGAAACAGGCAATGAGACAGCTCAACAACATATCCAGAGGGAGAAAAGCACCAGGTGGCTGGGCAGTCTGTCCAGTGAAGCAGAGGAGAAAGGGAATCAAGTGGCAGAGTAGCGTGTGCAGGGGAGAGGAGAGTAGGGGCTCCGAGACATGGAGAAGTATGGGCAGGGGAAGGGGGTGGATGAAATGAAGAGCAAATTTACAGTATGGTTTAATTGTACTCAAAAGGGACAGGACTTACGAAAGCTGTTTAAGATAGATCAGAGCATTCCCAGTATTGCTGCTCCATGCCAGCGGTTAGCGCAGTTATCACAAGGGAGCTATCACAAGGGAGAATGGGAAGAGGAGGTGGTTTGTGGTTTGTGCAATCACTGGCCGGTGTAGAGGGGGTTTGCTCAGTTGTGAGCGGGAGGAGAGGTCTGGCTGCATGATCTTAAGTGGGAGGGGAGGTGGTCCATGAGACAATCTGTCTGGCCCCAATTCAAGATTCCTAAGGGCAGGTCTACACTTAAAATGGTGCATCAGTTCAGCTGTAACGCTTAAGTGAAGACACTACTATGCCAATGGGAGAGTTTCTCCCATTGGCGTAGTTAGCTACGACCTCTCACAGAGGTGGATTATGTCGACAGGACAAGCTCTCCCACCGACATAGCGCTGTCTACACTGGGGGTTAGGTTGGTGTAACTACATCACTCAGGGGTGTGGATTTTTCACTAAATCTGTAGTGTAGACATGGCCCAAGTGTCTGCTTAAGTCCCTTGAGGTATGTCTACACTGCAATCAGAGGCTAACCCAGGAGTCTCAAACACGTGGCCTGCGGGCTGCATGCGGCCCGCGGGGCTCTTGTGTGTGGCCCGCCAAGCTCCCCGCGCGCCCCCCCCCGCCCCTCTGCCTACCCGTGGGATTGCCTCCTGTTGCTGCAAGCGCCGCGCTGCTCTCTGAAGCAGCTGGCAGCACGCCTCTTCGGGCCGGGGGGAGGGGGAAGGAGGCAGAGGCAGAGGGCTCCGGCATTGCCTCCTTCCAGGCACCGCCCCCCACAGCTCCCATGGGCCGGAAACAGGGAACCGCGGCCAATGGGAGCTTCGTGGGAGGTACCTAGAAGAGCGGCCAGAGCCGCACAAGCAGGGAAGCCTGAGCCCCTCCCCCAGGGGCTGCAGGGACACGGTTCCAGCTGCTTCCTGGAACGGAGCAGCAGGGAGCCGGGGCCAAGGCAGGCAGGGAGCAGGGCCGGCTCTAGGCACCAGCCAAACAAGCTGGTGCTTGGGGCGGCACATTTTTAGGGGCGGCATGGCCGGAGCCAGAATGCCGCCCCTAAAAATGTGCCCCGGCCGCCCTAGCTCACCTCTGCTGCTGCTGCCTGGGAGGGAGGGGGAGATCCCGAGCGGCCGCAGCGCGCGAAACAGCTGTTTCGCGCGCCGCTGCTCCCCCTCCCTCCCAGGCTTGAGAGCCTGGGGGAAGGGGTGGAGTTGGGGCGGGGCGGGGCGGGGGGGGGCGGCCAAAATTGTGTTTGCCTTGAGCGGCAAAAATTCTAGAGCCGGCCCTGGCAGGGAGCCTGCCCTGGCCCCAGTGAGCGCCGCTGCCACCCTGGAGCTGCTCTAGGTAAGCGGCACTAGGCTGGAGCTCACACCCTGAACCCCTCCTGGACCCCCAACTCCCTGCCCTGAGCCCCCGCCACATTCCACACCCCGCCTGCACCCCAACTCCCTGCCCTGAGCCCCCTGCCCCATCCCACACCCCAACTCCCTGCCCTGAGCCCCCTGCCACATCCCACACCCCGCCTGCATCCCCAACTCCCTGCCCTGAGCCCCCTGCCACATCCCGCACCCCTCCTGCACTCAGCCACCTGCTGCACTCTGCACCCTGACCCCCTGCCGCACCCCTCTTGTACCCCACACACCAACTCCCTGCCTTGAGCACTCTGCACACCTCCTGCACCTCAACTCCCTGCCCTCAGCCCCCACTGCACCCTGCACCCTTTCTGCACCCCCTGGGGGCAGCGTTGGGGTGGGGACTTCAGGGAAGGGATTGGAATGGGGCAGGGAAGGGGTGGGAAGAGGTGGGGTAGGGGTGGGGCCTAATTGGAAGGGGTGGAGTGGGGGCGGGGCCAGAGGCAGCCGAGGGGGGGGGAGTTCAGTGATGCGGCCCTCGGGCCAATGCACTAGTCCTCATGCGGCCCTCGGGGTCATCTGAGTTTGAGACCCCTGGGCTAACCTGTGCTGCCAAACTTCTCTGCTATTGTAATTCACACGAGCTAGATCAAAGCTACCTTGGATATGTCTGCACAAGGATGACCAGAGAGCAAGGGTGAAAAATCGGGGCAGGAGGTGGCGGGGGGTAATTGGCACCTATATAAGACAAAGCCCCAAATATCGGGACTGTCCCTATAAAATCGGAACATCTGGTCACCCTAGTCTGCACTTGCTGCTGTCACACCTTTGATTGCAGTGTAGAAATACCCTTTGAAGTCAAACTTAGGGCATGGCTACACTAGAGTGTTTACAGGTGCAGCTGCACCCATCTTTCGTCGGCTTAACTACTCCAGCCCCCGCGAGTGGCAGTTGCTATGTTGGTGGAAGAAGCTGTCCACACCATCGCTTATGTCGGTGTAACTTATGTCACTTGGTGTGTGTGTGTGACTAAGGGCACGTCTTCACTACCCGCCGGATCGGCGGGTAGCAATCGGTCTATGGGGGATTGACTTATTGCGTCTAGTGAAGACGCGATAAAATCGATCCCTGATCGCTCTGCCGTCGACTCCGGAAATCCACCGCGGCAAGAGGCGGCAGTGGAGTCGACGGCGGTGCGGCAGCGGTCAACTTGCCGCCGTCCTCACAGCCAGGTAAGTCGACCTAAAATACGCCACTTCAGCTACGCTATTCACATAGCTGAAGTTGCGTATCTTAGGTCGACCCCCCGCTGTAGTGTAGACCTAGCCTAAATCACCCCCCTGAGCGACATAAGTTACACCAACATAAGCTGTAGTGTAGACATAGCCTTAAATTCTGTACTGGATAGGGATGAATTTAAGCACATCCCGATTACATTCTTGAATCGGGGCTTCTGCTAAGATGTGGGCCACATTATGAATAAATGTGAGAGACCCCACCTCAATTGAAAAGAGCTATTGAACCCCAAATAACCCCCCCCGCCCACACACACACACAATATAGTTTGTCACAGTTTAAGTATTAAAATAGCCTTTGAGCCAGCACCTGGAAATGCTCTTTGACTGTTACAAAGTGACTGGGGCAGCAACATGGAGAATGCCAGAAACTAACTGAAGAGGTGCTTAGTTGTAAAGTTTCCCCCAAAAAAATTGGGTTGGGGGGGAAATCTCACAATGTTACTTATATTACATTACACATAATCTCTCGCATTACTTATTGTGGCATATTGTTTCCTCCTACAGAGTTCTGCTCAATCGCTTTCAGGAAGAGGCTATTCCGTAAGTCATTTTACAGCTAATTCTTTCACTATTGTTGCTGTTGATTGCAGAGGTTTATATTACCTGTTGCATATCCACTGACACTGAGGGAATACAAAACATGAAAAATAAGCTTTGAGCAAAGCACTGTCTTGTGTTTCTAGCAAGAGAGACCTTCTGCACACGAGAGAACGTTGAGTTGCCTATTTTCAGGTCTCTGGAATTTTGTTTTCTTCATGCCCCCCCCCCCCCCCCCTACTTCTGACTAGTCAATCAGGTAATGAAAATTTAAGAAATAAAAAGGAGGAGATTTTCTAAGATAGATGCCTGTCTCCCATTGATTTTCTAACTACCCCTTTGTGCCTTTGAAAATATTCCACCCAAAACCAAACCAAACAAATGTTAAATTCTCTTGCTGGCAAACACTGTGCTGTATAACTGATCAGAACAGAATAAATCTTACTTGATTTGAAAACCGGGTAGCATGATTGTTTTTGCCTCCAGTAAACCAGGATGCCATAATTATAGGCAATGTTATAGGCCCTGAGGTTCAAAAGTAGATGCATGCAGATAAAGTTCCACAATGGTTTTTAACTGGCCATTTGTATGTGCAGATACTTGAAGTGATTTGTATGCACAACAATGGTATTTTTCCGTGTAGATGTGATGCACTCGTTTGTACATGTGCCTTGCACTCATCCACCTGAAAATCGGGCCTACAAGTGTATTGTATGGAATTTATATGAGACAAGAGACACACAGGTATACGTTTATTTAAGACATCACTAAAGTCCTGGATTTATATTACACACAACTCTTAGGAGAAATGTATGGCATTTAGATGCATGTAATGACATTGCTGGTCTCCTATCAAGTCATGTGTTTTCTGATTACTGGTGCAGAGGTTGTAAGTGAAGTTGTATGATGATCTGAATTAGAAGTGTGTTAACCCATTTAACAATCCCTACATATACTAACTGACAGTAGGCACTCCTGTTGCAAGTTCATCACGACATAAGTTTTATCTTCTAGGTGAATGACACGGAATGTGTGTCTTATATCAAGAGCCACCGCTGCTTCCTTTTAACAATATAGTTTAAAAAGGGGGGCAGGTTGTTACATATTGTTTATGAGGTTGATGTAACAACCTGACACAAAGCCTTTTAAAGTAATTGAGAATGATTCTTTTTAATGATGTATGTTGTACATTTGTCCATTTGACACGAGGGGGAGAGAGAGAGATTATCTGAGTAATGTGATGGAACCTGTGCGTGCCCAGCTGGTGTGATGTACACATTAACATTGGGAAGCTGTAAGATCTGTCCCAGTTTCAGAGTGACAGCATCACACACATACTCTTGTGACAGAGGCACAATGGCAGTGTGAAGTGCATTGGCATGATAGTATCTCATGGTTTGGAGTCTAAAGGCTTTACAAATAATATTTTGGTGACGTCCGCGGATGTTGACATGCATCTCAAATAGCTTGCAATCAAAATATTTATTGTATCTCAGGTGAGTATCATTGCTTAACTCACTTGCTGCATGAGATCTTTTGCTCTAGCATGAAGACTCACATGTACGTGTGCAAAATAGAGCAGTCAATCTCCCATACATATGAAGGGCTGGATCCATCTAGACTGAAAACTCTTTGGGCTATGTCTTCTGTAAAGTGCCATGCATGCCTATGGCATTATATAAATAATAATGAATCACCTTCACAAATTTTATGTCTGGGAATTAAACAATTTCCCACTGGCCATAACATGGGTTTCAAAATCTGAATGGAAAAAGGCCAAAGGATTGTTCAGAAGCCCCTAAACCAATACATCATTGGGTAATTTTGTCTGTTGCTGACTGAAAATAAATCTATTTTTTTTCTTTAATAACTGATCTTCAGAAATTATTTAGCTCCTTGTCTGAAAACTGGTTTTGTTCTGTCTCATTTACCCAACCCAGACCTTCTCAAGGGAGGGGAGAGCTCTTAGCATGCCCGAGCAGTGTTTTGAGATCGTGAGTAGCCTGAGCTGGAGTTGCTTTTCCTTCTGGGTTGTCATTTTATCTCTTAAATTGCCTTCTGCCTCACCACGTACCAGCTGTTGAGGCTGACCATTTCCCTTAAGACTATCATGCTGTTCTAAATTGATCCAACATAAGGCCAAGACTATAGCTTCTAACACTGCCAAGATCCCGTTGGCCCAAACTTAGCTTGGAACCTGACTCTCCCAGGTGGCACTAAGACATTCTAACCACTGACTCAACAAGACTGGCCAAGCTAGGGGTTGTCCTTAATATATTGCAAAGGTTTCATTTTCACAGGGAACTAGCTGTATATTAAGCACTAAATCAGTATTTTGGCACGGCCCCCTGTTTATATCAAAGAGCCTGTTTGCCAGACATGGTGAAAGCATGTTTAAAAAATAGCATTTACAAGAGTAAGGCACAGTTTCTTTTACTTGTGCCCTATTCTCTTGATATCTGTGATGGCTTATGTTATTGAAAATTGTCACTTACAAAATGGTATGTAGTTACTATGCAGGGTAGTTGCTCTGGGTTTCACATATCATAAACTGTTTTGTACGTTACATATTAGGGTTTGCTTTTTTTAAATGAACTCGCTTTGAATCTGCACCCTTTCATGTTTGCTTTTTTCAGTTATCCTTGCAGATGAGTTTACTGTTAGGAATGTTCATATGAACACCAAGTTTGTAAGGAGATATTTACTGGTAAGAAGAGAATTTGAAATCCAAAATCATGAGCATTTGCCAAAAACCTTATTCAAAGATTTAAGCTCATCCAGTCAGGAAACAGAATGCTATGTAAGCTATGTGTCCAATCGCAACATATTTTCAAATTCGGAGCCTAAAGTTAGGTAGAAAAATGAATTTAAGCGCCTATACAAGAGACCTAATTTTCATTTGCTGAACAGCCCAGCAACTCCCACTGACTGAGTTTTTACTCCTAAATTTGAACACTTTGACCACAGAACTACTGGTGGTATATAATTTCTTGGTATTTGCTTGGTATCTAATTTCACAGTTTGTTCACAGATAACTGGTGATCAGAAAAAAAGGTGAAATTCATTGACTATAACATGTTTGTTATGAATTTACTGCTCAGCATAAAGTTTCAAACAAGGATTAATTTTACCTGGAACAACAAGGTTATGCAACATATGTACATGTGTGGATTAGCAAGCTGTTTATCTCATAAGTAGTGTAGCATGAGTTTTTTATGCCCTTTTTCTGTTGCACGTCAAATGTGTATTTTCTCTGTGTTGAGAAATGGAATGGTAGCATGTTTTTGGAGGGTAATAACTTACTCTCCATTTCTTTATTTTAGCAAGTATGTGAAAAGGTATTATGCTATGCCTCTAATGCACATGGCTGAGATCAGACATTCCAGGTTTCAACCATTCTGAGCCAGAAATGTGTTTCTTGCAAGCAGAAAAAAACAGGTATTTTGGGTAACAACTTAAAACAGGCAAATCCTCTTTCATACATTTTACTTGTAGACTTGGAAATTCTGGGAATGCTTCACTGATCGTGTGTCCAGTTTCTAGATTTCACTAAGGTTGTGCTGTGGAGCATTTTAAAAATGTATTCTTTATAATTATACATTTGTTTGACACAGTGTGTTTAGGAACTAGTAACAATGAATACAATAACAAATTACATGGACTATATGAACACAGCTAAAATGCCTCAACTGTTTGAAATGTAGAGCATTGCGTACAGATAAGTCTAGGCTACAGTTGTGCTTGGCTCATTTTTGTACAAAGGGGAAGGGGCAGAAGTGGGAATACATGATAATAAAAAAATCTTCAGATAAATCATGTAGCTTGTTTATAGAACATCTGTGTAGCTGTTCCTCTTATGAAATGGAAGGGGATAAAATGCAGAGAACAAACTTAAAAGCACATGGCAGATCCAGGTTCAGTGAACCAAATTGCCTCTGGGTATCCACTGGAACAAAGTGTTGACGGATGGAGCTCTTCGTTTTATTTTTTTTGGTCCTGAAATAAGATTTTTTTTTAAACTAATAACAACAACATGCACTTGGCAACAAATGCAGCTGATTTTTACTCTATGCTGCTGTAAAATATCAAACTCCATGCAGCCTAGTCAAATTCCTGGCAGCCCATCAAATTTAGTGAATTTTACCTTTTTTTGGTTTTTTTGTTTATTTGTAAATAAGCACAAAGGGCCCTTGCTGGCTAAATTTCAGTCTGTCTGAGTCAGTGGAAACCAGTGTCCCAAATAGTTTATATTTGAAGATTATGTATATCAAGGTATGTCTAAAACACATAAGGCTTACAGAGAGATCTTGAGATGATTCTTTCTCTCTTTGGGGCATCCAAACTCATAGTGAGTAGTGCACCTTCCCACCATGGTGTGACTTCTCATAGAAGTGAAGTATTTATACAGACAAAGTTAGAGCCAAGCATAATATAGGCAACCACTTGCAATTTTCCTGAATGCACATGTCCACCAATACACCTGATGCTTGCTATTGAACACATCTGCAACTCTGCTGTGGACCCTTCCTGAGTGTAGAGTCATTCCTGTCAAATTGTATTGAGGTTTTGAGAATGGATTTTAGTAACCATCTTTAAAGCCCTCTGGATCCAGTTGTCTAAGAGACTGCGTCTTACTCTCTACTCTATCTCAACAATTAAGCTCTGCTAGGATAATCTTATCTGTCTGTGTTTGATCCTTGGCTTTCCAAAGCTCAGAAGCAGGATATTCTCAGTTTTAGGTCCTGGATTTGGCTCTTTCTGACTGTCCATTACAGTCAAGTTGGTCAACTTCTGATCACTCTGCAAGGCTCTTTTGTTCATGTCAGGCTTTTGCTGAATGTTGTTGTTTTTTATTTCTTTTCTGGTTTCTCTCTCCAACAGCTTATTATCTGGAAGTGTTAGATCAGTGTTAAAGCCCAAATTGTGTTGTAATAAGAATTATGGGCTCAATCCCACAAGGTGCTGGGCACTTTCAACTTGCATTGAAGTCAGTGAAAGTTGAGGGTGCACAGCACTTTACAGGATTGAGCCCTAAATCGGGTAATAAATAAATAAAACTGGACAAATAAACTTAGTCCCGAAGGGACTGAAGAAGCCACTAAATTCATAATGATATTCCGGCTAGCCACTACTCATCAGGTGCTCTTAATGCCTCAGCCTGGAGGGGATACTCTTTATTATAGCCACATTCAGAACTTCCCTTGATATGCTTTCTACTGTTCAGAAATGAAATCCCTGGAGACTGGCCTTGATATAGTACTTTGCAATGCCATGTGCTCACATCCCATGGTCGTTGTCTTGTCACGTCCTCATATTCTTTCCGCCACATCCGTGCACATGTGATTGGCCAATTGTTGCACTTCGCCAGGTCACTGAAAGAGCATTTGTGCTCAAGCAGCTGGCATCATAGCCTCAAATTATGAAACTTTTCCTATCTGCTGCACTCACAGGTATTGGGGCCAATGATGTAGTCCCACTTGATCATTACATCTCTAGACCAGCCAGCTCCAGTGTGGAGTTGATTTAAGGTAACGGCATGTAGTCAGGGCTGATCTGCAGCGGGTGGTAGGTGCTTGACTGGTGGGAACTGGAGTCCACAGGTTACAGGGTCATTCCCTACTTTTGTTTGCTATAGCTGAACCCTTGTCTGTTTGAGTGACAATGTTAGGGGTTTAATGGTGGTGGGAAAACTTTGTCGTGACTTCAGTTGACTCAGCATCAGTGTTACATCACATAGCGGATGTCTTGGATCTGTGCATTGCCTTGTACACTCGACTCTCCTAGCAACTTTCCAGCGTTTATCAGGAGCAGCAATATCTGCGAGGCTACAGAGGCTGTTGATGTGGGTAGACTTAAGGCATCTTGTAATATCGCAACAGGCAGAGGTAAGTCCAGGGTTTAACTTTTTTGCATGGGGGGATCAGCAGAGAAGTAGCAAAGTGCCAATGTAGTTGATCACAGAGTGGAGGGGTCTGCACCCCACTTTGAAGTAACCAGGTTGCTGAGAGAGTTGTTTTGTATGCCATCCTTGGCTTTAGTTTTCTCGATGTTGGCTCTAAAGGAAAGTGTGTGATGGAGAGGAATACTGAGGGATTTATGTAACAAGTAAGTTTCGTCCCAAGCCAGCCATTGTTGAGTTCACATTTGACCCCTTGGTTTTTTAAATGGCATGCACTGACTCACATCGTTGCTGGGTTTGCATGCACTTGGTTGGCTGCATAGTATTTATGTTAAGTGAATTCACCAGAGTATTCTCTAATATGTCAAACTCGTCGTTCTGTGTGGTGATGCACAGATCATCTGTGTGCAGATAAAGCACCTCGTGCCGGGATAGCTTGGCTGGTCATTTGTGTAGATGTTGACTAATGTAAGTGCTAAGACACTACCTTGTGGGAGGCCACATTCTGTTGTTGCCATCATCTTCATTTGCCACAAAAGTTCACGGAGGATTGTCTGTTCTCCAGCATGGTCTGTATTAGCTTTGTGAAGTGGTGGTCCTTCGTTGCCATTAGTACCTTGGCAAGGAATCCACAATGATTGACTGCTTCATAGGCAGCTGAGAGATCAACAAACACCGCTCTTGTCATCAGTCCCCTTGTATATCCATCTTTGATATATTGTGTCCAATTCAGAAGCTGTTCAGTGCATGACGAGCCCGGTCGAACGCCAGCCGTTTTGTTGATTAAAAAGTGGTTCAATAACTGGTATAACAGTAATCTCTCAAACAACTTTAAAATATCACACAGAAGTGAGATAGGTCGAAAGGTTTTTTTTTTTTTAAAGATCAGATGGTTCCTTACCAGGCTTCAAAAAGGCCCCCAGCCTTGGCTTGTTGCCAGATTTTCGGTCTCTTGAGCTGGATGAGACTGGTATTGAACATAGTCTGGAGCCACTTCCGTGTGTGTGAGTTGAAATTTTTGATCTGCTGTTTGGATGTCATCTAGGCCTGCTGCTTTCCCTGTTTTCAGGGCACATGCCCTGATGATGAACGTACTATAAGATAGATAGAGGAAGGAGATGCCAGGTTAGACATCCAGGATGGGGCTCTTGCTCCTTGGGATGAAAATACAATGGAAATAGTTCATTCAGCCCAAAAGGGGATGGACAAGAATGGGAAAGTGCCCCAGTCAGTTAGAGAGAAGTGTTGATGGGGTTCTAAACACACTCCTGTCCAGTTCTCCTCACCTGGAAGAATAGTACCTGTTACCTAGGGATGCTGTGTGTTAAAGTGGGAAGGAATACTTGAGACTCTAATAGGGATGAAAAAGATCTCCTTGGGGATGGCAAAGAAAGACTGTGCCAAAACTATTCTTTTATAAGTTTTGTGCTGTGTGTGCGCACTGCTATAAAATCCCTCCTGTCCTACAATGAATTTTCTACCCTGCAGGTTTAATTCCATAGGCTAACTCTGAGTTCCTGTTTTTAAAAATTAATAAATGAGACTCCCCCATCCTGGCGCACAGGAGGAATCTTCAAGGTCCAGGACTATAACCACACATCAATCTGACTCTAAAGAAGTCTGACAGTTTCCGTTTATTAGGTTTCTAGACACACCCATTTTATTCTGCATGAACCTGGTTATCCTTGAGTTGGGATTAGCTCAAACAAGCCCTTGTTGCCAAATAAATGCTCTTATTTTGTTGTATGGACTTCACTTTTAATTCATTGTGCCATGTGAGATCTTGAGTCAAGCTGAATTCAGTGGAAGTATGTTGACTTAAATCCACTAAGGATCTGGCCCCTTGTCCTTTTGTGATACTTCCACAATCTGGGAACTTAAATGCTGCTGGAAAATTAGCACGCACAGCATTTTGGGCACATGAAGGGCTTTTGGAGTCTTTGAAAAGCCCCATGGAAAACCTAAGCCAGAAAAAAAAGTAAATATACTCAAATACTTGAATTGTACAAATAGGGATGTGCATGGACTTTACTAACACATTTCCTTTAAAAGTTCCCTTCTCTTAGAATCTGTTTCCTATTAAATGACATTCTGCTTTTAATTATGATGAAAAGTCCCATAAATTTTCACTCATCTCCACAGCCGTAAATAAGCACAAAGGGCCCTTGCTGGCTAAATTTCAGTCTGTCTGAGTCAGTGGCATTGGCAGAGGGTCTGATTGTGAGGCTCACAGAGCAGCCATGTTGACAACATAACAGATACACAAGGGCACCCCTTTGTTTATAAGACATGAGCATAATTGGATGACGTTGATTTACATAAACCGACAAGCATTAATGCAAGTGCAGCCAGCTGACACGGCAAGACTCTGAGATCCCCTCGAGGGACGGGTCATATGACTCGTCTCTGATTTTTACCACATTTTTAACCCTTCCCCTTTCCCCCCAATGGGGTGGTGGGAATCCTATCTCTACTCTGACTAGAAAGCCATGATTGTTATACAAACACATCTCCAGAAAGTTCCCCCATTAAGCACTTCTGCATAGGATAGCCTAGCTGCCCACAGCCCTACATACTGGAATAAAGAGCTGTCCTAAATCCATCTTGAATTCGCTAGCCTGGAAAGGATTACATACTGCTGAAGAGGAAAGGCAGAGGGTTTTGAGGAGATCTGGTCTTCATTTCTGGACCTTTATGATTAAGAATGGCCTACGGCGGTTATGTTGTGTGTATCTCATAGCTTTTCTTATGTAATAGGTCAGCACGCTTCATTGTCTTCGTCTTCACATTGTTTGTCCTGTGCTCTCTTCTTCTCCATTTCCAGTCTTTCCTTACTTCCCTTTCTGTTTTAAAACCAAACCAAAAAACAGACCAGCAATTCATCTCAATCAGGATCTAGCATGCTTATCTGATGCTAATGTTGCACTAGGCAGTGGTGTTGTTTTATGGGAGAGTGGGGCATTTAGATTTTTTATTTCATTCTGTCACAGGATTGCGTGTGAGCTATGACCACACAGACAAAAGTTTTATATACCCAATTCCTGTGGACTATACAAAAGCGGAGATGGCCTGTTTATTACACTTCATGCTGTGGTGGGCTCATCAGAAGAAATTAACATGGGGGAGGGGGAATTTATCGGCTTGTTTTATCTCATATCTTACATGCTTTTATTGAAACCTACACCCAAAACCACTGAGTGAAGAGAAGCAGCAGAGGAAATAACAGTGACATTAACCCAAAACACTGGCACAAAAGCAAAAGAAAGGGAAAATGATGTGTTATGTTGGTCTAATTAGCAATGGAATTAACGACAGTGGGGGAGGGGAAAGTGGTCCAGTAACCCATGCATATACTGTGTTTGCCTAAGAGAATGTAAGCTGACATATTAATATATAAAGATGTTTTAACTGGTTACCTCTCTCCCCCATGCACACAATTTTTGTTAGCTAGTCCCCAAATAGGTCTATGGTTGTATTTTCCATTCATTAAACACCAGCCACAAAATAGTCTGTAGTGGAAAACTGCTGTTTAATTCTTGTCTGCACTGCAATATGTAGGTGAAGTTTCACCTGGTCTGACTCCGTCCTTCCTGCTCCATCCCACCCCCAATTGATATAGTTATATTTGTTTGTTTGTTAAAGGCCAGAGGCAAATTTCCCTGACCAGCTCCATCATATTCCTAACAGAAAACAAGGTGCTGCTTTGCAGTTAACGAGACAATAAGCCCGAGTCATATCTCACACCTTGGAAGGTTTCTAATAACACCTTAAAGATTTAACACAGTGTTACAAAAGCTGCAAATTGCAAAAAAAAAAAATCTAGTGTACTACATAGGCTGGGATTTTTTCCCCCTACAGTTGCAGACTGGCTGCAATTTAACAAGCCATTTAAAATGTATAATACCTTGATATATGCAGTTGCATCTTCAGGAGGAAGGCAACACTCCATTCACCAGGGGATGAATTTGAGTACAGAAATTACACTGCTTTCAGCTTTAAAAGAAGGGTGTTGTAAGCATGCAGCTCAGTCTCACTGGCTTCAGTAAGAGAACAGCAGCCTGTGATCCCCAGAAGTGGACCAAGATTCATGGTCTACCTTGCTCTGAATGGCTAGGAAGGGCATCTTTCAGCCCTTGGGTGTGAGGGAAGAAGAGGTAGTGGGGGAGTTGACTGTGGGGATTGGATTTTTTCCCCATGTGCACTTTTTTGCTAGGGTATAAAGGCAGAAATCCTTGTCAGCTGTTCAGGATGCTGTTTGCACAATACTAGTGTTTTCACTTGCCACCTTCTTAGAGATCCAGCTTCCCATATCCTGGTGGTTAATTCCAGATACACACGGTGTGACTTGGTTGGCAACTTCTTAGAAACTGAAATAACACCCAGGTGCCCTTCTCTGTTTTATGGCAAATAAATAAATGGAACCATAAATGACTCCTCCTTAAATAACACACAGGGACTGACTTCATCTCGCGAAAGCCAGAAAATTCAGGGTAAGGGCAGAAATTTATATCATTCCCTTTTGCTTAGTTATTGCATCAGATGTGAGTCACCCATGGCTGGGAGACCCCTGCAATGCAATATGGTGACCTATAAAGCAAAATGTTTTGCCTTTTGACCTGGCTATTCATTATGGTGAATGACTCTAGTGTACATTTCGGTTGCATGATCTAGAAGTATAGTAATTGCCATGCTATAAAGCTGGCTCTTCTTAATCCCATATTAAAATATTCTAGTGGTGCCAGGCTGATTTCTTGAGGGAATTTTTAACTGCCAGTTTAAAGTGGCTAATATCGGTTTAGTTTTCCACTGGTACTGGCTGTAGGTGTGATCATAAGTCTCTTACTGCATCTGCTTTCTCATCTTTTCAGACTATCACAGAACAGGAACTCAGGAGCATTGAGGTCTTGTAAAACTACTTTCAACAATCTTAACCCTATTTTGTTTTTGTGTGAATTTTCTGCTACTTTATCCTGGTTTAGTAATCTCCTCCTGGCATTGATATAGGCACCCAGAGCTTCTTTTAATCACCCCCAGAGTTCTTCTGGTTCGTACATGCTAATGACATGGCTGCTGCTTTTGATTGGAAATACATTTTATAACCTGCTGGAGGGGGTTTGTAACCTGGAGGTCAGTTTCGAGCACAAAATTGCTTTTGGTTACCACTTAAGTTACACAACAAAAATTCCAATTAGTACTGCAGTAGCCAGCGCTTTCTTTTCTTTTTCTTTTCTTTTCTTTTGGAGGGCATGGGGGGAGAATGCTGATGAGCTGTTTATTCATGTTTTCATCACATCTCTGCTAGGTTTTAAGGAAGTTCACTATTTTATGGAAGCCTTTCAGATACTGTCCTTTCAAGTTAGTTGTGACTTACCCACAATTCTGCAACTAGAACAATAAACTGGCTGGAAATTCACATGACATGTGACGTCACAATTGATGGTTTCCAGAGAAACCTAATCTAACTTTTAAATTTCTTTTCTTCACTGTCGTCTATCCCTCCTGGTGTTGTATGATGGATAGTGCGTGGTCCTATACCCCTCTTCAAGCTGTATATTGACTTACCCAAAAACATATGGAGTATTTGTGGCCCAGACTCACAGTATTTTAAGGAGTTTTTGGAGGATGACAGATTCACGGGCTACATATTTTTTTTCAGGAAACTTCACAACATTTGTAGCCCTTGAGGAACATGTCAGGAGTGCATAGGCTCCAGGCGTCTAGAAATGCCAACTGAAGTCACGTTGCATATACAGAGCAAAGTTTTGTTCAAACAGAAGTTATGGGCTTGATGTAGAAATTACTGGGTGAGGTTCTTTGGCCGGGTTATGCAAGTGGTTGGACTAGCTGATCATAATCTCTTCTTGCCTTAATATTTATTAATCGATGAATTTTTAAAACTTTATAATTAGTTCAGTATCCTTTTGGCCAAGGTGTGGCACCCAGAGCCTTGTAGATGTAAGCTGCTATAGTACTGCATACGTTACTTTATATTATGATGCATTAGGGCGGTAGTAACTAAAGGCACGTGGTAAGGAGTGAAGGAAAAATGGTGTCATGAGCTGGCTAAATTGTGTGTGTGTGTGTGCGCGCGCGTATGTGTGTGCGTATATGTGTGTGTGTATATAAATACCATTGCCCCCTATTGCAATGGATCAAAACTGCTCAACTGTGTCTCATAGGCCCTATACCACTAACAGCTAGAGCTGAGTAAATAATTAATGACATATAATTTTAATACAGGTTGTTTATAGACTTTCACCTCTTTCTGTTTGCAAAACATGATTTATTGATCTTTCAAAATTATTCATGAATTTGTTGGTGAACTGATTTTTCCTCTGTGAACCGCTCAGTGTGACAATTCATCGTTAGAACTTCGGAAATGGGGCTGTGCTGGTGGTGTACCTAAACGGTGTCACATTGTTCCTGTGTCGTGACTAGGAGATTTAAGGCCTGGTACAATGCAGTGGGAGTCCTTTTATTGTCTTCACTTGGCATTGGTTCAGGCCCTCAGATGATTAACCAACACAATGCGAATTTGAAATGAGACAATCAACTACAGTTTGAAATTCACTTTCAGAGAATATTCATGCTTAAGAGTCACTTTTTTCTGAGTATTCTCGCTAGCAAAACTTGAGCACTCGAGTGTTTGATAGACGCACACATGCAAGGGTCACGGTCCGTGTCAGATCAAACCTCATTTTCCAATTCACAGAACATTTTTTCCCCACTATTCACCCAGCTCTTCTTAGCAAGCCGAAGATGCTTACAAGATTTCCGCCCAAGTCGTAGGAGGCTGCGTTTGTAGAGAAAGTGGTGCAGATTCTTGAGTGTTAGTGTCATTTGAAGTGACCATGAAGTGCCACAGAAGTGACAATCATGAACTCCTTAAGAAGCCACAGATGTGTTCCAACGTTGACACATACACACCCTTAAGGACTTGCTGGCATTCTCTTTGGAGACTTAGTTAATTTCTAGAAGGCTGGGGCGTGGGGGGAAAATGGTAAATAGTTCCTGTTGACAACACCACACAGTATGTATGTCATATGAGGAACCTGACAGCTTATTTAACTAACTGAGTCCATTTCCTGCTCTCACTCCGAGGCGACGTGATTGTAAGAGCACTCAAACAGGAAGTTGTAACTTCACCAAAACTGTTTCGTTATCGGTGCAATATCTGCGGTCAATCCTCTGTTCAGCTTGTGGCCAGCTTTTGGTTAGCAGAAAAAGACACTTTGAGCTGAGCTGGCATCAGTTCCCACCTACTTAATCAGTTAAGCTGTGAGCTATGTGGTTAAGACAGGTCCCCTGGTTGTTTTGTGGATTTCCAGTGACAGGAAGGTTGAGATGTGTTGAGTGGTTCAGACAGGAATAGCTTGGTTATCTGATGGTCACCCCAGAGGCTGATAAAATTGTGTGTGCTGTTTTCTGAGAAGACATCAAAAAAAGCAGAAGCTGTTGCCTGTAACCACCTGAAGAGTTTACAACGTAAGGGGAAATTTTACTTATCTTAAATGGCTCAAAACTGTTAACCCATCTTCACCACTGTGGACTACAGTAGCGTCTTAAGATTTGCAGTCAGAAAATACGTTTGACAAACTGTCACATTAAACAAAGCTATAAAGAAAACCAACCTATCTTAGGGCTTGTCTACACTGGCACTTTACAGCACTGCAACTTCCTTGCTCAGGGGAGTGAAAAAACACCCTCCTGAGCCCTGCAAGTTTCAGTGCTGTAACGTGCCAGTATAGACAGTGCACCAGTGCTGGGAGCTGCACTCCCAGCGCTGGTGCAATGCCCCTCAGGGAGGTAGGTCTTTTAGAGCTCTCCCAGTGAGCTGTGCTGCAACTACACAAGCCATGTTAAAGCGCTGCTGCTGAAGACGTGCCCTGAGAAACATTATGGCTAAGCCTTTCAAAAGTGATTTTGGGTGCTTCAGTTTTTCAATCAACCGACTTGAGACACATCAAAGGGCCCCGATTTTTAGAGGGAGCATGCTCCGTGTATTCTGAAAATCAAGCCTCCTAAAGATTCCCAGGTTGAACATTCAAAAGCTGAGGCATGCAAAATCACCAGCCCCTTTTGACAATCTGGGCTGTAAAGTCCACCTGTAGTATAAGGGCTTTGTGTGTGGGATGGTGCCCACAGATGGGTAAAACACCTGCTCCTGCTAGCTGAAGAAGCTCTCCTTTAGCTCAAATGATAGGACTGTGCTTTTAGAATGGAAGAATGGGGATTCTACTCTCATCTCCCCAAGTATATGTGATTCGTCTACTGATCTATCTTGTTGATAGCTTGTGGATTTGTTACATACCCCAATGTATGCCACCAGATGTCAAGTGAGTTTTTGATTTTGAATTAACAGATGAGAATCCCGCACTGTTGTGTGTAGCCTTTGGATGGAATTTTCAGAGATGCCCAAGGGAGATAGGCCCACCCAGTCAGTGTCACTGAAATTAAATGGAAGTTGTATGCCTCACTCCCTTCGGCAAACTTTGAACATTCCAGTGAATATTTTTAAATGTGAGCAGCAGCGGTTTAAAGTTGTGCTCTGATGTTGGGAACAGGGAAGCACTTGACAATGTCCTTTTATCACTTCAGTAAATCCTGGATGTGCGTGGCTCAGCTATGAAAGTACAGCATGTGACAGGCCCCTTATGCAGCTTAACCTCCGTGCTCTCTTTAAAATAAACAAACCAATCTGCACGGTGGGCATGCTCAGTGCCCTGATGGTAGTGCTTTCCTTCTGTCTCTGGAATCTTGCTCCGTAGACCTGTCAGAGCTTCCTTTGCCCACTGCTTCAGGTGGAAGGAATAACCCAAATCGTTCAGCAGCTTCTATTCCTGGGGCTTATTAATAAGCTACATTGGTGGCTTCTCAGATGAGTTTGGTCTAGGCCTAACTCAGAGGGTATTAGCTGTGGCATCGGCCTTTGGGGATTAGAATACAGAAAATGGGAACATCATTCAGGCCACTAGGGACACTGGATGCTTCTCTATCCATCCCACCTTGTGGGAAAGTCCATTGTCCAAGTCTGATTATGCAGATTGGACAACAGCATATCGGGTCACTATAAAGCATAAAGGCATTATGCACCAAACAGAGGAATGGTGTAATGTGACATCTCCAACTGGATAATGAAAGGCCTCTACTCTGCTCCAAATCTCTGAGGTAAAGTGGCCAATGTTCTGTTTCAAAGGGAGAGAGCTCGCTGGGTGACCTTGGGCAAGTCACTTAACTGATCTGTGCGTAAGTTTCCCCACCTATAAAATAGGGACAATGACACCTCCTCTGTGTAGTGCTTTGAGATCTACTGATTAAAAAGCACTGTACAAGAGCTGGGTGGTATTACTTTATTGTGGGATCTCACGATGTGATCTATGATTTATAATCATGTTGATGGTAATAACAGAGCATCATTTGTTTATTTATTTGCTACTGGGTTTCACCCAAAAAAAACAAACACACACCTTTTTTTTTTTTTTAAGATACATATATATGGGATGGGATGTATCCTCCTGCTTTGTCTGCTCTCATTGCACGGCTAAGACACTTGGAATGACAACCATAACAATCAATGGGTTTCTGACTCATAGCTATTTCCTTTCCTGGCACAGATGATGTCTGGTATGCATAACGTGTTAATTTAACAAAGCAGTTCTTTTGATACAGCTTTAATTTTTTAACAACAGCTCGGAGGCAATGATGTACAGATTATATAGTGTCAGTTTCCCAATTAAAGTTTTACAGGAAAATACTGTGTTTTTGCTTTAAGCCTGCTTTGAATGCTTCCTTCCGGCACTTGTGCAAATGAAAACTGTGCTATTGCAAAGCATCTATTTGAAACCTTGAAATATTTATTGAGGCTGCATTGAATACTGAAGGAGGAATCTTCCTGTAGGCTTGTTGATATCTGTCATATACATATATTTTGTAATCAAATGTCTAGAAGCTTATTGTGTTGATTTTGTTGTGTTTTTTTAAAAAGGAAAAATATTTCGCACATTAATTTTAGAGCTCTCATGACATCTTATCAAGAGTGAGACTGTCTCTTTGAAGAATAGCCTAATAAATATGAGGCCCCCGTTAATTATTGTGCAGAACAGTCTGTAGCGATGACTAAGCTGCTGCTCATCCGGTAATGTCAGTGGGTTTTACAGATGTTATGGAGACTGCCTGTCCAGAGTATATGCCTTTCGGGCGAAAGCGTGTGTGGTTGGAGAGGTTAGAAGGAAATGCAAATGATTAGAAGCTTACATACAAACTGAATGGTGTTTTTCTGTCCCTGATAACAGGAGACCAGTGGCTGACCGTGTCTCCTGTAAGCCACAGAAGACTAACCATGTCAGAAATAGTCTGAGCTGCTCAGTCAGTCTTCAGGAAGTTGTCCCCAAGTGTGGTCCACAGGATGAAACATTTTGAGGACCAAGTAGTGGGGTAGTAGGATGCAACACTTACGGAACAGCTTATGTGACAACAAGCAAATGTCACTGTCCGGTAGCATTTTCTAAGCTATTAGTTTTTTTTTTTTTTTTTTGAATTCTGGTAACACTCACAATGTGTTAGGCTGTTCACACACTCAGAAAGGCACATCACCATCCTGAAGAGTTTACAGTCTAAGTGTAAGTCATTTGATCAGAAAAAGCATTGAAAGCATCTTTCAGATTGCAGTCCATAGACATTTGAATTGAACCATCGTTCATTCCATGTATTCCCTCAGAAGGTGCAGTATGCAAATCTTGGAAACTCAATTTTCAAATTTAGTCTTTAGAAAGGAGGGCCTTGTCACTCAAAAGAGAATTTTTCAGAGGGGCAAAAAAGGGGTTTTTAAAAATTGGCTGCTCTTGCTGGATGGGGAGCATCGTGTGTGAAAATGCTAATGACCCAGAAGCGATGGAATCAGGATGACAATTTTTTGGTTTCTGCCTGGTGATGTTTAGCATTTGATGAAAACCAAAAAAATGTTGTCCCCTGCTGAAGGGAGAGGGAAGCCATCTGTCCTGTTTCCAGAGCGAAGTGCTGCAGTCTCATGTGTTTGGCACTCTTTTTCCAGCAACCTCTCTGGATTGGTGCTATTGTTTGATACTCATGCGCTCCTTATTTAAATCTTTCCTTTCAAGCTTGACTGCATCATGTTTGTACCATCTACATATGATTCCTTTTGTATTTAATTGCTTTGGAACAGACTGTGTCTTTATTTCTATACTTATAATTCAGAACAAACACACACCCACATTTCTCAGCACACATGTTTTCTTCAAATATTTGTCTTAAAAAATAAAGCTTGGCTGGGCATGCCAAAATCAGTCTCATTATCTCCAAATGGATCTCTCCTGTTTACAGAAAATTGCAGGGAAATGAAAGATGCTGTTTCCAATAAAGACTTCATGTTGTGCAATGTGAGAAGATAAGGCAAGAATTGATTAGTATTTCAAGGACATTTGAGAAGACACAACAGGTCCCTGGACAATTTTTTGGTTAAGAGCTAGCCAGATACTGTGTAAACTTTACAGGGCATCTAAATATATACATATATAGAGCGAGATTGTCTGCATTATTTCTTGCATCAGATGCTGGAGCAGAAGATGGTTATGATCTTGCAATAGAATATAGTTTTGGTCCTAAGCAGAGAGAGAGAAGGCTGGAGGGGTGGAACAGGCATATAGACTAAGGGATCATGTAGGGACCATGGTGGAATCTAAATAAAACAAACCCTCAGTGTCACAGAATTTTTGTGTCTCTCCTGACATGCATCCAAAAAAAAAAAAAAACCAGTCAAAGCACTTACGTGGAAAATAAAAACCAAGACGTTTATTTTCAAAACCAAGAGAAGCTGATTATGCAGCAGTGTTTTATTTCCGTGACTTTATTTCTGAAAAGGCCAATGATGTAGAGTTGATCATTTCTTCTGAAGAATGTTAACGCTTTAGACTAGCAATTAGTCTCTGCATCACTGACTAGCTGCATTATGATTGGCTTAAAGAACAAAAGTATTGTGTGTGTTTTAGCCTGTCAGAAATCAGCTTCTCTGTAAACTTGCTGAGTTTTTAAAGTATATTTAGGAAACACGCAAGCTTTTGGTTGTCTGAAGAAATTTTAACAAAGAAAAATACCTTCCATCATTCAGCTGTTTGGTTAGATGGCAGGATTTGAAATGGTCGTGGCCTTTGGAACATAGTACTGAAATCCAGATAACCTTACAATGTACTGGAATTCAGTGCCCTAAACCTTTGAGTAGCTATTGGAGATCTGAATGAGGTATGTAATACTGGAAGTTAATTTAAGCATCCTAGTTTGATTGAAGTATACATAGTCAAGCATGCATAAAATGGCATGAAGTGTAATGCAAATGAACCTGAGACTAATATGGCACATAGGAACCAGGGAGCTGGTATGCTTTAAAATATGGTATATGCACTCTACCCATCTTGTTGGCCCAAAGTACTATGACATGTTATTGTGCCACAAGATCTAATTGTTTAACAATCCTGTTCAGGTGATTGGATCAGAAATCAAAACCAGCTTGTTGGCAGAGGGATGGCAGTTCCGCAATGAAAATTCGTGGAAGGCAGCTTGTGTTTTCACAGTGTACAGATAAGGAAATTACTGGAGAGCTAGGGAGAGTAAGTAGCGGAGGAATTGGGTAAAATCATGTGTAAATACGCAGAAACAAAGCTGCTCGCTGCTCTGCCTGCCTGCTGTCTGTGTAGTATGCATGGTATGAAGGGGGCAAATGGTTCAAAATGTGAATGGTAGGCGTGACATCTGGCAGTTTCATTCACTTGTGTTTAAAATGTGTTGTGAATGGCAAAAACAGAGCGGGAAATGTCCTCAACAGGGCACTGAGTCTACTGCTTCATATTTTGATAAATCATAGGTGTGTGTCTGTTCCATGTTCTTCCCATCGCCCTCTTTGGCAAGCAGTTTCCTAAGCCTCCCTTCTACCTCCACTACCCTGCAGGCCACTTTTCATCCCTTTGTGCAGGGAGATGGATAGGATAGTAGCAGGATTTCTTCACTCGTCTGCAGGTGACCAGCAATGAGGAGTTATAGAGGTCCCAAATAAATCCAGAACGTGCCACATCTATCTGTCTCAGCAGGAGTACGAGGACAGTTGTGTTGCCAACCTTTGCAATCTTACTACAAGTCTTGCAATATTTGGTATTTTCCATAAAGCCCCAGCTCCTGGTGGCAAGTGATTTTATCAGAATCTTCTTTTTCATTTAAAAGAAAGGGGAGGGAAAAGCCCACAACGAATTTCTAGCCCTTGTGGTTGTGGAGGAAAGGTTGAAAATGGGAACCGTAGGGCTGTAAAACCAGAAGGCGCATAAAAAGAACACAAATGTATTATTATTATTTTAAGACTTGCGATTTTCAACCAGTCTCATACTTTTTTGGTGGCCCTGACTTATGAGTTTTGATTGCTTGGGGCTGATGGAAGCATGTAATTAAAGATTGCATCATAAAGGGCCAGACTGAAAGTTGTGCATGAAGCCTTAACACTGGTATTTCCTGATTCAGGCATGCGTAGCCATGTGACCTTAACATTCTCTGATTCGCTGTAGAAAGGGGATCTCGGGCAGCTCTGTCTCTTATTCTGTGCTTGTACCATTCCTAGCACAATGACACCCTAATCTTAGTTGAAACCTCTCGGCTCTGTTGTAACAGAAATACCACTAATAATAATGAGTAACTTTTCATGTAAAGTCTTACAGTGAGGTTGTTCTAGGTATTCAGTCAAAACATCCCCTGGGTGGAAGTGGCAATTGTATGTGCATTAGAATAACTTGTAGAAATGGGGCAATTTGTTACATAGGTTTTTAAATAAAGTAAAAATCAGGATTATTTTGGGCATTCTGTCGGTTCCCTTATTACCATGTGTTTTTATTAAAATGCTGTCTGCTAACCCCACTATAATATGAGAGCTGTCAATGACTCCATTATACACACAGATTTTATAACTTGACTGAAGAATTTTCTCTTGCCTGCAACTCAGCCTGACAGCCAACTTACTCTATAGCCATTTGAATCCAGAACGGTGCAAACCAGTTAATGATTTTACAGTCTGTGCTTTTTTTGCTCACTTAATAAATATTACTCAAAAGCGGCTTCTTTTTTCTTCAAAGCTACAATCTTTAATGGTTATAATTCCAACATCCTGTATGTTAACCAGAAGAGGAAGCACGGTCTTGTGTTTTAAAACACAGGACTAGGAATCAGGTGGTCTGAGTTCCATTCCCAACTCTGCCATAATCTTGCTCTGTGATTCTGGGCAAGACATTTAAGGTGGTTGTGCCTCAGTTAACTCTTCTGTGGGATTGGGAAGACCCTCAGGATGTGCTGTTAGACCTAGTGAATACAGAACTAGACTGGGATTCCAGAGACTTGGGTTCTATTCCTGACTCTGCACTGGTCTGTTTGAGTGATCTCGGGCAGATCATCTCCCCTTTCTGTGGAAATGGGAATAATGATGCTGACCTCATTTGTAAAGTGCTTTGAGAGCTATTGGTGAAAAGTGCTAAATAAGAGCTGGGCGTTATAATTTATTTAGTCAAATTATGTTTATAGTGCTCTGTGACATTCTCAGGTGAAAGGTGCAAAAATATTGATATTCGATAGTGTTAGGGATGCATGAATCTGTGGATTTAAGAAGTTAACCAAGTAGCTTATGACTCAGAGCCTTTACAGTTCTCCAGGGGTGAAATTCACCACTGTGTGGAGTGCCAGCAGAAAATCTGTTCACCTCTTAAATCCTATTCTGAGTGTTTAAGTGGTTCATAGCCCTCACGCTACCCCATTGCTTGGGGTGAAATTTACCCCATGGCAAGTAACATGGAGTCCATGATGTATGTTTTGGAAAGACTTCAATAATCCATGTTTAAGAAGGTTAACTCAGGATTTCTAAAAGTGCTTTTCCTGAATCGCTGTATCCATAATCTGCATGCTAGATTCCACCATCATGAGCGAGAATCCTGAATGAGTATAGAATGTACCATAGAGATTTGCTCCAAATTTTATCCTGAGTCTAAAATGTTCTGAATTAAGATAGCTAGCCCTTCTAGTACTGTTACAGTCTAAGGTCTGTCAGCTATCATTTTGACTGTAAAACAGCATTTTTTCCCATTATATTTTAATACATTTTTGGAGGGGTAGAATCACAAAAGCGCAGAAAGCAAAGCAATGATTTATGTTGAAATTCTCTCCTTAACAAACTCCATTCTACCCCACTATTCCAGAATATAAGATTACCTACTGCTTGACAATTCCTGCAAAACCTAGGCATGCTGAATGAAGGGATGGCCTCTCGTTAACTCTGAATGTTCTTGCTTTCTTTGCTTTTTCAGGTTTGAGTTAGGCCCCTTGATGTTATTTCAGAGTTGTCTTTTTGATGGTTTAGAATGATAATAGTCTGTGTCATCTGCCCTTTAGATGGAGGGGTTATGCCTCATCCTTTATTCCTTCGCTCTCCCTATAAAATCCTTCCCACAATGCACCAGAGCCGCTTGCAGGTGTTCCCGTAGCTCTGCCCTCTCACATGAACAGCAAATTAGTAACAGAAGCTAATGGCCCAGCATGGGGCCATCAAAGGACTGACAATTCCAGCCTTTCCAAAGGACCCTTTATGTCAAAACCCCCCATGAGACCTGTCCAGCTGAAAAGACTATTTGTCTGTCCCTGTGTGCGGGCCTGCTTCAGCAATGAGGCCTGCTGCTGGCCTCATGCTGAGACCCTGACTGTTGCTGCTAGCAACAGATAAAAATCACTGTTAACCACATCAGGGCCCACAACACATCAATCATGTGGCCCAGATAAAGGCCTCAGGCCTTTGGCCCTATACTTTGGTTGTTTCTAAATAATTTCCAGTGGCTGAGCATACTATGGTGTAGGCTGGGTAATTCAGTCCAGAAAACTTCATTTCACTGAAAACGCTTTGATTTTTTTAAAGACTGTTTTTGTTCAAATAGATGTTTGTTTCAAAATGGGGAATTTAACTGATGAAAGAGATGCTGTGGAAAGTTCAGAGTGAGAATAATAAATACAATTTCATGCTTAACTGCAAAGTATGTTCAAATAGGTTGCAGAAAACAGAGCATTTCACTAGGAGTAAGGGGAGGAAACCTCCCCCCCCCCACAAAAAAAACCCAAAAACTCAGCAGCAGCAACAACCCAAGACTTTGTAGGAATCCTCTCTGCCTATCTTTCATTTTGCCTGAATTTATATGCATTTAAATAGAGATTAATCTCTCTATATAGATAACATCATCCCCACCGCACTTTTATTAAAGAGATTTATATCCAAGTATCAAATTACAATTTTAATACAGCCTAGTTGATTTTTGGTAGCAGCAAATCATATTTGTAACTCTGAATAACTAAATAACTTTGACAGTAGCAAATTTTCTTCATGGCACAGCTAATTCTTCATCCTGTCTTAAGGTTCCACAGCAAAGCCATAAGAAATTGTGATACTTGGAGGCTGGCAGTCATGTTTGTTTTTTTTCTTACAAGTTAGTGATACTTCGGAGAAGAGACTATTGCACATATAAATTGGCTACATGGCAGATTCAATAACTGGGAGATGGTGGCATCTTTTGATAAGCAGCATTTTGTAAGCAATATTGCCATCTTTGCGGCATACTTGTGTGAATAGGAGGTGCAAGGATAGATATCAAAGGTAACATAAGGCCGTAAGTCACAATAAAAACCTCAGTGGAAAAGCCAAATATTAAACCTCAGTCAGGATTGTTTTCTGCATGTGCATCTTTGCATGCTAATTCCATGGGCCTATAATATTTACAATACATTACTCAGGTTTGAGAGTAGCAGCCGTGTTAGTCTGTGTCTGCAAAAAGAACAGGAGTACTTGTGGCACCTTAGAGACTAACACATTTATTTGAGCATAAGCTTTCGTGGGCTACAGCCCACTTCTTCAGATGCATAGAATGGAACATATATTGAGGAGATATATATATACACATACAGAGAGCATGAAAAGGTGGGAGTTGTCTTACCAACTCTGAGAGGCCAATTAAGTAAGAGAAAAAACTTTTGAAGTGATAATCAAGATAGCCCAGTACAGACAGTTTGATAAGAAGTGTGAGAATACTTACATAGGGAGATACATTCAATGTTTGTAATGGCTCAGCCATTCCCAGTCTCTATTCAAGCCTAAGTTGATTGTATCTAGTTTGCATATCAATTTGAGTTCAGCAGTTTCTCGTTGGAGTCTGTTTTTGAAGCTTTTCTGTTGCAAAATTGCCACCCTCAGGTCTGTTATTGAGTGACCAGACAGGTTAAAGTATTCTCCTACTGGTTTTTGAATGTTATGATTCCTGATGTCAGATGTGTGTCCATTTATTCTTTTGCGTAGAGACTGTCCGGTTTGGCCAATGTACATGGCAGAGGGGCATTGCTGGCACATGATGGCATATATCACATTGGTAGATGTACAGGTGAACGAGCCCCTGATGGCATGGCTGATGTGATTAGGTCCTATGATGATGTCACTTGAATAGATGTGTGGACAGAGTTGGCATCGGGCTTTGTTGCAAGGATAGGTTCCTGGGTCAGTGTTTTTGTTCAGTGGTGTGTGGTTGCTGGTGAGTATTTGCTTCAGGTTGGAGGGTTGTCTGTAAGCGAGGACAGGTCTGTCTCCCAAGATCTGTGAGAGTGGGGGATCATCTTTCAGGATAGGTTGTAGATCTTTGATGATGTGCTGGAGAGGTTTTAGTTGGGGACTGAAGGTGACAGCTAGTGGCGTTCTGTTATTTTCTTTGTTGGGCCTGTCTTCTAGGAGGTGACTTCTGGGTATTCGTCTGGCTCTGTCAATCTGTTTTTTCACTTCAGCAGGTGGGTATTGTAGTTTTAAGAATGCTTGATAGAGATCTTGTAGGTGTTTGTCTCTGTCTGAGGGATTGGAGCAAATGCGGTTGTATCTTAGAGCTTGGTTGTAGACAATGGATTGTGTGGTATGTCCTGGATGGAAGCTGGAGGTGTGTAGGTAAGTATAGCGGTCAGTAGGTTTCCGGTATAGGGTGGTATTTATGTGACCATCACTTATTAGCACAGTAGTGTCCAGGAAATGGACCGCTTGTGTGGATTGATCTAGGCTGAGGTTGATGGTGGGATGGAAATTATTGAAATCATGGTGGAATTCCTCAAGGGTGGAATGGTGGAATTCCATGAGTCCAGATGATGAACATGTCATCAATGTAGCGCAAGTAGAGTAGGGGCATTAGGGGATGAGAGCTAAGGAAGCGTTGTTCTAAGTCAGCCATAAAAAAGTTGGCATACTGTGGGGCCATGCGGGTACCATAGCAGTGCCGCTGACTTGAGGGTATATATTGTCCCCAAATGTGAAATAGTTGTGGGTGAGGACAAAGTCACAAGGTTCAGCCACCAGGTTAGCTGTGACATTATCGGGGATACTATTCCTGATAGCTTGTAGTCCATCTTTGTGTGGAATATTGGTGTAGAGGGCTTCTACATCCATAGTGGCCGGGATGGTGTTTTCTGGAAGATCACCGATGGATTGTAGTTTCCTCAGGAAGTCAGTGGTGTCTCGAAGATAGCTGGGAGTGCTGGTAGCATAGGGCCTGAGGAGAGAGTCCACATAGCCAGACAATCCTGATGTTAGGGTGCCAATGCCTGAGATGGTGGGACGTCCAGGATTTCCAGGTTTATGGATCTTGGGTAGCAAATAGAATACTCCTGGTCGGGGTTCTAGGCATGTGTCTGTACAGATTTGTTCCTGTGCTTTGTCAGGGAGTTTTTTTAGCAGATGGTGTAGTTTCTTTAGGTAATCCTCAGTGGGATCAGAGGATAATGTCCTGTAGAATGTGGTGTTAGAGAGCTGTCTAGCAGCCTCTTGGTCATATTCCAATTTATTCATGATGACGACAGCACCTCCTTTGTCAGCCTTTTTGATTATGATGTCAGAGTTGTTCCTGAGGCTGTAGATGGCGTTGTGTTCAATATGGCTGAGGTTATGGGGCAAGTGATGTTGCTTTTCCACCTTTTCATGCTCTCTGTTTGTGTATATATATCTCGTCAATATATGTTCCATTCTATGCATCCGAAGAAGTGGGCTGTAGCCCACGCAAGCTTATGCTCAAATAAATTTGTTAGTCTCTAAGGTGCCACAAATACAGTACTGGTTACCATTGGTTTTCAATGGGAATTGAATATCTAATTCTCTTAGGCTCCTTTGTATATCCCAGGCCACAGGCCTTGCTTTAAAGACACCTCAGACTTACAGGAGCATGTCCCTGTCCAAAAAAAATTATGTTGGGAGTTATCTCAAAATAGGAATCTGAACCCATATAACTTCACTGGGACTACTCACATGAGGAAGAGTTTTCAGAATCAAATACCGCTGGCAGCATTTTCTAATTTGACATTATAATGAGCACTTTCTCTAAATAATGTAAGGCAGATATGCATTGGGGGAAATGTTATATCCTATCACCACCTTAGAGTGTTTTCAACTTAATTAGTTTTAAGATAGAGCTTGGTATATTTATGAGTAGGATTGTATGAGGGGTTGCTTATGGTGAGGGAGGGCTAGGCTCAATGTCCCAGGGAGTCCCTTCCAGTCCCATGGTTTATATTCCTAAATCTCATGCTTCAGGAGCTCACCTGTAGGGGTCAATGGCCTGTGATGTGCAGGAGATAAGACTAGATCAGTGGTCACCAACCGGTAGATCACGATCGACTGGTCGATCCTGGAGCCTCTGACAGTCGATCGCGATCTCCGGCCACTAAAAGTCCGGCAGCACAGCGGGGCTAAGACAGGCTCCCTGCCTGTCCTGGCCCCCGCTGCTCCCAGAGCTACCAGCACGTCCCTGTGGCCCCTGGGGAGATGGGGCAGGGGGTCTCTGTGCGCTCCTCCTGCCTGCAGGCACCGCCTCCACAGCTCCCATCGGTTGGGAACAGGGAACTGTGGCCAATGGGAGCTGCGGGGACGGTGCCTGCAGGAAGGGGCGGCATGCAGAGCCACGTGCCCCCTCTCCCCCCCCCCCAGGGGGCCGTAAGGATATTGATGGCCACTTCTGGGAGCGGGCTGGGGTAGGCAGGGAGCCTGCCTTAGCCCCGCTGCGCCGCTGACCGGGAGCCGCCTGAGGTCAGTGCTGCCCACGGGGAGCCCACGCCCCTCCTGCACCTCAAACCCCTGCCCCAGTCCTGAGCCCCCTCCCAGAGCACCCTGTACTTCCTCCTGCACTCCAACACTCTGCCTCAGCCCAGAGCTCCCTCCTGCACCCAAACTCCCTCCCAGAGCCTGCACTCCTCCTGCACCCCTGCCCCAGCCCTGAGCCAGCAGCCCGTATCCCCTTCTGCACCCAAACTCCCTCCCAGAGCCTACAAAAATAGGTAATCTGTCATTAAAATCTGCTGTTATACCACAGGTCTGCAGGGTAGTCCTTGTTGTATCCATTCTAATAAAAAGTGCACAGGCTGATATTAGGTTAATTGCTTGAAACAATAATTAAGATACATTTAAAGAAGCATGATATGATGGGAGCAAACCAGCCTGGCTTCTCTAAAGAAAAATTGTGTTTCTCCAACCTTTTAAGAGGGAGTCAGTGAACTAGCTTATAAAGAAGCAAGAGAGTGAGAAAAAATAACATTTATTTGGACTTCCAAAAGGCCTTTGATAAAGTTCCTCACAAAAGGCTGTTAAGAGAAGTCACTGGTTGTGGGATGAGCGGGGTAAAGTTCTGTTATGGATTAGAAACTGGCAAAGATAGAAAACAAAGTGTTGGAATATGTGGTCAACATAGAAGGAGGTAAATAGAGTTTCCAGCATGGAAGGATCCTGACTAGGACCTGTATTTAGTAACACTTATTAATGATCTGGAGAATTTAACTATGAGGTGGTCGAAAGTGCAGATAATTCTAAATTATTTAGGTAAATCAAGACCAGAAAGGAAGATGAGAAGCTTCAGAAGTACCTAGAAAAGCTAAGTAATTGGGGGTCTAATTCGGTTAAAAGGTAGTGTTAAGGACTAGAATCCAGGGGGTGAAATTCTGGCCCTGTTGAGTTTAATGGGAAGTTTACCTTTGATTTCAATTGATTTCACCCCAGATCTCCTAACAGTCTGCTGTGCAAGTTGTTGGGAGGCTTGTTTGCCTGCTTCATGGAGCCTTCCTTTCAAAGCTATATTTTGAACTTTATCAGATTAATTCTATATTGAGTTTCCTATTAAAGTAAGAGAGCGACATCAGCATTACAGAAAAATATATAGTCAGTGTCTAGGTCTTTCAGTGTTATTCTCCAAAAACAAAAAATATGAAATGTTTTACATTTTATCACAATCTTTCTTGACAGCAAGGTCACAGTAAACATTGGCATTAGATTTTGCTGGTTACCCTCCTCCCCCCCCCACCCCTTTTTTCCTTTAAAAAACAAACCCACTGTGCAATCCTGCCTAAGAAATAATGAAGGGAATGACAGAAAAGGCTAAGCTTAAATAACCCTTAGGGTGCTTACCTTCCTTGGTATTAACTTCATATCTACATTCATTATGTGAATGGGCTGGGAAAACTATTTCCTGTGACAAATTGGAGTGCAGTGTAGGTTGAACAGACTCAGTTCAATTTTAGGTAATGGTATACAATCATCTATATGGTTATGTTCAATGCATGGTGCAGTCCCTCATTTAGAGAAGTTTGAATGCATAAAGCCCTACAAGAAGCATCATGATGACTCAATTCCTTATTTTGAAGGAGAGTTGTAGTGAATAAGATTACCTCCTCCCTCCTTTTAATAACACCACTAAACCCTCCTTCCTTGAGTGATACTATTTTGTCAGGGTTGAGCATTCAAGGAAACTGTAGTACCAAGAAGGATGGGAAGCAACAAGAGACAGACGAGCCCATTGGTTTAGGTCATTCTCAGTACATGGGAAGTAGGATTGGATACTCTTCCGTTGAACTACTTTGTGCATGTTTCATACAAAGACAGTTTCGATTTGAATGGAACGATGTGTGGAGTGGGTCTGCTATGGTGCAAGCCCTCTGATAATGTGGCAGAATAGCTTCAAGAGTCTAAACTACAACCAAGTACATTTCTGAAACTTGCTGTAGGATATTGCTCATATTTCATTGAACATTTGCTTATGTGATATGTAACCGTAGCTGCTGATGGATTTTTTTTGTAATAATTCACCACCTTGTTTACAGACAGATGCGCTGACCTAGAGCTTACCATGTACACATGCAAATCTCCAAGATGGGATCATTAACTTCCCCTTATTCATTTCAATGCCTAAACCTTCTAACCAGTTATGCAAAACAAGTGGCATCTACTATGGTGGGGGAGGGAGGAAGAGACCAGGTTGCATAAACTTAGTGTGTCAAAGAACTGCCAACACCTGATGTTTTTGGTCAGCAAAAAGCACAACTGTCCCTTTTAAATAATTGGATACAGGCACAGTAAGTAGTAAGGAATGACCAATAGGTCAAGACACGATTCGAGCCTACCAGGCTTGGCTAACCGAATGTCATAGTGGCCAAGCTCTCAATTAATGCTTTAAAGCTAGAATTGTTTCATTTTATTCACTCTGTTGATAATGTCAATCCTACTGTGTAATCTGTAGTTTTAATGCAGATTGCTCATGTACTGTGGGCCTAGTCTTGCTCATATTACTCTTTGAAACAGTCCTACTGAAGGAATTGGATCACTTGTGTGAGTAAGTGGAAAAGGATTTGGTCAGTCCAAACGTATATCCCTCCAGTCAGCACACAAGTCAGCTAGCCACCAGATCATTTGAAGAGTGGACCAATTATCATAGACTCATAGAAGACTAGGGTTGGAAGAGACCTCAGGAGGTCATCTAGTCCAACCCCCTGCTCAACCAGGACCAACTCCAAATAAATCATCCCAGACAGGGCTTTGTCAAGCTGGGCCTTAAAAACTTCTATAGATTGAGATTCCACCACCTCCCTAGGTAACCCATTCCAGTGCTTCACCACCCTCCTAGTGAAATAGTTTTCCCTAATATCCAACCTAGACATCCACCACTGCAACTTGAGACCATTGCTTCTTGTTCTGTCATCTGCCACCACTAGCTCCATCCTCTTTGGGACCCCCCTTCAGATAGTTGAAGGCTGCTATCAAATCCCCCCTCACTCTTCTCTTCTGAAGACTAAATAAGACCAGCTCTGTCAGCCTCGCCTCGTAAGTCATGTCCCCCAGCCCCCTAATCATTTTCATTGCCCTCTGCTGGACCCTCTCCAATTTGTCCACATCCTTTCTGTAGTGGGGGTCCCCAAACTGGACACAATACTCCAGATGTGGCCTCACCAGTGCTGAATAGAGGGGAATAATCACTTCCCTCAATCTGCTGGCAATGCTCCTAATGCAGCCCAATATGCTGTTAGCCTTCTTGGCAACAAGGGCACATTGTTGACTCATATCCAGCTTCTCGTCCACTGTAATCCCCAGGTCCTTTTCTGCAGAACTGCCGCTTAACTAGTCAATCCCCAGCCTGTAGCAGTGGCATGGGATTCTTCCATCCTAAGTGCAGGATTCTGCACTTGTCCTTGTTGAACTGCATCAGATTTCTTTTGGCCAAATCCTCCAATTTGTCTAGGTCACTCTGGATCCTATCCCTACCCTCCAGCGTATCTTATTGTGGCTCGTTACCTTAGGACATGAGCCAGAGACCACTGAAGTCAAAGGGAGTCTTTCCATTGACTTCAGTGAGCTTTGGATCATGTCCTGAATTCCATGCAATGTGAGTAAGTGGTCATCAGCCATTGAATAAGATTACATTTTTACTATTCAAAATTAAACCTATTAATGTAAGGAAAGGCGTGTCTGACACCAGAAAGACACCTTCCTGGTAATTTAACTAGATTATAGTGGGTGTGACGCTGTTCTTAGTGCTACAGATGAGCTTTCATGGTTCACACTTGTTCATTGAAGGTGGAGGATGGGAAAGTTGTTCTTAGTCTACTATTCAAATTTGGATGTGCTTTGTGAATAGACTTGTACATTAGAAACTGATCCAAGCCCCAGTATCTAACAAACTTTTATCGCCCATGAACCAACTACACTTCAAAATGTTCTACAGTATAGTGTCAATCACAGGCTACCAGTTTAGTTTTACTTTGGTGAGTGGGAGTTGTGTGAGGCAGATAGGCAGCCAAATAACACACCTCATATGTAATAATGTATGTATCTTGGTCTGGTCCTTAAACAAGTGTGAAGCCTTTCTTTCTAGATATGAACTGCAGTTAGAAATAAAAGTTTTTAATTAAAGCACATTTTCTGAGCTCCCCCTGGCAGACCTCTTGCAGACGAGTAAAGTTGGTGGCACCGTTCCATCAGGAGGCTAGTAAAACAAAGTAATAGACTATCCCGTTTTAAATACTGGTGTTCTAACCAATGGAAGATTCATGTCTGTATACTCAGATGGAGTCCTTGCTGATAATGAGTTCACATACATAGTGAGTTTGGGTCCAAACCAAAACCTGCAGTCAAAATACTTCCAAAGTTTGGGACAAACAGGATGCAGTTCTGAACTTCATCATTGGCTCATTTCTAAATGAAATGTCTTGAAATGTAAAAACAGAGTCAGTTCTCTCTCCTGTTATCCAGTGACAACTAGACTTCCGCTATGCTTTGAGTAAACTTTTCAAAGCCATTCAGTGTTGATCTAACACTGCTGACCACTTCTGAAAATTCCACCCTAATATTTAAAAACAAAAAAATCTTGCATGCTGTAATTCTGATATTTAGTCTGGATGAGAAAAGAAACATGATGTTTGATGTGGGATCACGGAAGGAGTAATTTTTTATCATAATGGCTACTACCAGATAGGGGATCTTATTTCAATTTAAAATAAAAATTACATACAGATCACTGTATTTGCAGACAAGACCTGCCTCCCATACTGTGGGATTCAAATTCCTACGCTGGCCTAAATGGATACAACTGCCTTTTTTTCTTTCTAGTCTTAGTGGTTTAGTTCAGCAAGCCTACTGGTTAATGTATGCCATATTTTGCCTTACTGATTGCTAGATGCCCATGTCTGTATCTCTAGTTCTGTTTAAGAGATTGGTGGCAGTGGATAGAAACTATCCTAATGCCCATGGCATCTTTACAAGATGGGTGTGCTAACCTTCAGTTTAAAATGCAGCGTCTGTGGCAAAAATGCTTTGAACCTCAGATTGATCCTGTCACCTTATGTGTTTAAATTCTGCCTAAATTGCAGTGTTTTGAAACCACAAACTGTTGCTTAAAGAGCTTTTCTCATAAAACAGCTCATTACTGCGTGCTATTCAGAGTTTGCCAAAAATCTGTGGTTTTTCTTACCATCTCCACCCCTTGCTCCTTTCTCCACCATGGAAATGTCCGCAAGAATGAGTGGGCAAAGCTAATTCCCCTGTGGCTGTTTCAAACTACACAATACGGGCTCATCCTTTGATCCCTCCTCATGACTTTATTTCATTATCCCTTAAGTATAAGGAGGAAAGTTAATGACATCATAAAAACCAGAACTCTATAAAAGATGTTTCTGCTGATTTACTGCCAATGTACTAGCAGCATGTCATATAACTGCCCATTAAAGATGGTGAGTTGCTCTCCTGCCTGCAGCTTTCCTTATTGCCAGCACATTTATTTATGACCAGATTATAAGGATTGGGTGTGCACTGTAAATCATAAAACTTATTTTTATAGTGCATATAATTAACCCTTTAATTATTGTATTAAGGTGCAACGCTTCCTTTTTGTAGGTATAATTAAAGATGCCTGCTTGTGTTCCTAGGGATTAATTTATTTTTAAGGGAATAAAATTCTTGCTTTTTGACTGAGAACTTCCTTTGTTTTCATTTAAGCATTACCCAAGGCATCCTAATCAATGATGATTGTGCAAGAGACAATTGGAATTGCACTAATTGATTATACAACATTGAGTTTTAGCTACCCACTGAAGAAGTCCCAGGAAACGGAACTTCACCACAAAAGGCTCGCCAAACTGTCCCTGTTCTAAGGAAACCCTCTCTCCATACCTTTAGAGCAGGGATTCTGGATAAGTGATTTAAGAGGTCATTATTCAGGGCCACATTTTTGGAATTTATTCCTGCCCCTCCCCTCCGTGCTCTACTCCCTCCCTGGACCAACTTCTGTTCGTGAAAGAGACAAGCTTTTGATTTTACACAGAAGAGCTCTGTGTAAGCTCGAAAACTTCTCACTGACTAAGAGAAGTTGGTCCAATAAAAAATATTACCTCACCCACCTTGTCTCTCTAATATCCTGGTACCAATACAGCTACTACAACACTGCATACATTCTTTGGTTTAGCCGGACAATGCCTTAGAAGACTCCAAGTTTCTGTTCAAGGCATGGTTTGATACTTCGGACTGAACAATCCAAGAGATCCCTGTTGTCTGAGATTCTGAAAAACCCAGGATTGTGTTCTCATTGATAAGCTGTCCAAATGAATGAAGACTTGTTCTCTCAACTCGAGGGTACCAATTCAAAGAAAAACTAAGTTTCCAAGCCAAAGTATTCATATCCTAAAACTATCATGCATGTCATTGGACTGCTTGGGAAGAGTGTTCAATTCTAGCCAAAGGAAGCAGCCTGAAGAATAAATTAACGCTTATCTCTTAGATCAAGTGTTACAGGGAAACTTTGAATATTAGTGGACTAGTAAGAAGGGAGCTTGTGATTCTAGTACCAGAATCAAAATGGGCTAAATATTTAAAAATCAGATTTCGTTGCTGCCAGACATTTACCTACCATGAGCACTAATAAGGACAGTGAAAAAAATTAGAGGTTCAACAATAATACAAGGTTCTCAGTTTATAATGTGAGAAATCATCAATTAATACAATACCTGGAATAAAATATGCCCTCCAGCCTACCAGCTGCCAACATTTAAACTTGAAGATAATAGATTTGGAAGAGAGGTTTGTAATTATTTGCTAGGTGATTCTGATTAATTTACAAGGAAAAATGCTAATACTGATAGCGTATTACCCTGGGGGCAAGTGAAAATCACACTATAGCAAAAACGGATAACATGTAAATGATGGCTCATGAATGATCTTCTACGTTGATTGGACAATCTGATCATTTTCCTTAAGCCACTAATTAATACATATAAGATTAGAGAGAGCATTGGACAACATCACTATAATTCTCATCTCGTGGGCTATAGGAAATATATGGTAAATATACCCCAGTGGCAGTTCTATTAATTAAAAATGATAAGGGCTAGATTATGGAATTACAACAGATTTACAGCAGCATGACAGAAATCAGAATCATGCCCTGCCACACTGAAAAGCATTTATGGAACAAACTATAAAGACACCTTTGAAATACACAATATACGGGGACATATGTAAGTAATCTACCTGGACAATATGTATGTACTGTACAGAGGTGTTATAAGACACGTATCGGTTTTGCCTGTCAATATTAGAATTAAGAACATTATAACTTTACAGAGACTGTCTAGAGCAGTGGTTCTCAGATGTATTTGATTGCGCCCCCTTCTTTGTGTCTGTAGTAGTTTATGCCCCCCCCCCGCCATACAAGTACATATACTGATCAAAAAAATCAACATGCAACTCTCACTAAGTATTAAAAACAGTAAAGCATTTATTCAGACAAAAGCAATGATTCTTTAAAATAAGAGCAAAAACAAAACTGTGATTGTGGTCGTTGCTTACAATTAAATGTGCACACCATGTCGTAGCAAACGGATTAACATACAGATGGCAACAACTTTGTATAATGCTATGCAAGCATAACTGAAATCCGTCAAAATGCACAGCACCAACTAGAGTCAAATGCACAGTGCTATCTGAGGACCTGATATGTCTGGAGGAATCAGCTTTGCTAGTTATTCATTGATGTGGGTAAAATGTGTGCAGGAAGTCCCCCACTCCAAAAAAAACAAAAACAAAAACAAAAAAAACCTTCTCACACTCTCCCTGCCCAAGAATATATTCCATGCTCCCCCATTTGAGGACCTCCGGTCTAAAGAAACTTAAACTTAAATCCAGCTAAAACTAGAATTAATGCAATTGGATTACAGAGTGGCTATGGAGGAAGGTGGCTAATCTATATACTAATCATGCGTTTAATTGTTGCTAATATTTTTGTGTGTTGGAGAGTAGCCATGGGTCCTGAACCAAGAATGATGCACCATCATGCTCGGCACTGTACAAGCACACAGGCAGAGACAGGAGCTTACGTTCTAATAGATAATTGGTATTGGGAGAAACAGAGGCAGTGATTTACCCAAAGTCATACAGTAGGTAAGTGGCAGAACTGGGAGCAGAATGCAGATCTCCCAATTTCCAGCTCAACATCTTTCCCGCTGGACCATGCTGCCACTCAAATTCTGCTTCTCTTTCCATATGATTCAATTCAGTGATCACCTAAATTCAGTGTAGAGCTTTGCCTTCTCCATGTTGAATGGTCCTTTGAGAATTCTGCTCAGGTTCTTACGTTGCATCAATCACCAGGGTATCTGAGATTTGCTCACGCATTTTATATCCAGCTCACCCTCCCTCTTATCAAGCCTCCAAATGGGTGTGAGAGTGCATATTTCTCTCTCCCCACACATCCCCATGTGGTCTTTCCAAAAAATAATCATCCTCCTACACCACCTCCTGTGCAAAAAAAGCTAAGTAACACATAGGCAATTGACTTTCAGTAGTCTTCCCCACCCCCATTCTCTTTTGTGATACCTGCTGGGTCACATTTAAATACTGTAGGGATCATTACCCATAAAAGTTATAAGCTGATACCTAACAACTGTATCTCATATATTGTTTCAGAGACTGTAAATTTTCACTTTGATGGAAAAAGCACTACTTGTGTGTATAGCACAGCACTTGGTTTTATATTGGTATCAAGCAAATAAGCCTGAGGTTCACCTTCATGTGGTAGCTGAACCATTCAGTTTTCTCTCTCCTTCTGAAATTTTAAAAGCAATGGTATAATTTGATGTAGCCAGCCAGCCACCCGCTTCCCAAGTGCAGGGTGGTTGAACATCGGTCACCTGAATGCTTGTAAGCAGATTCCAATCTTCTCCAAATTTCCCCTTTCGATGTAGTAATGAGACCTCTGCACCAGGGTAGGTTAAATCACAGCTGCCAGATGGGTGTGTATTAGATTTTGAAATTCCCCAGTTGAAAACCTTAATGGTTTTTGTTTTCATTTACACAGAGTGTTATTACATTTTGATGCAACACCTCGGCGACCTGCTTTCAATAAATGCCTGTCCTTGAGCAGTAGCTCTTAGCATATTCAATAGAAATAAAATTACCATGAGTAATAGTCTGATACATTTAGAAATTATCTGCTTTAAAGACACTTGCTAAGGATTTAAGGACTTTGGTATTCATTCCCTGAGACTGTATTCTTTCCTGTGCCATTAAAATCATATAACTTTTTAACATCCCAATAAAGCAATATGTTCAAGCACCTGATGTATTTAAAATTGTAAAAACAGCTCAAAATTACTGTGGCCTTTACTTTTAGAGTGTGATATTAATATTTTCTCATTAAGTCTTTTCCATTTTTTAACTACCGGTAAGTACTTAAATTCTCATGTACTTTTGGTTATTGTTTTGGTTTGTTTTTTGGAGGAATCAACTAATCACTGTTCCTGTCCATAAAATAGATCCTTACAAATCACAGTGAGGAAAGTCAGACAACTAGCTTAGATTGTCAGAAGTCAAATTAGCAGAGGAAATGGGTTCATACGTTGTGCACACTTCCATTGGGTAGCTGAATCTTCATGCAGTACCTCCACACATTTCTTCGGGCCAAATTAGTTATGACTCTTCCACCTCTGAGATCCTGCTTTCTTTCCAAAGAGAAAAGGCATCCGTCATTAGGGAGGAAAGAACAAAGTGCAGTAGGTGTCTCCTCTCCCCCCATTTCTGTTACCCCGTCCTGTGTCTTCTCCTCTTTCATCATTGCTGTTCCCTCCCACCTCCACTCCTTCCATTTTGAGTCTCTTAGCTGTCTCTCATCATTAAATGTTGTTGCTAACTGAAACAATTTGGACCAAGTTCTGCTCACGGATGGATGCTATATTCCAACAGCAGCTCCAGTGGAAGTGAGTAGGGGTACGTCTATACTTACCTCCGGGTCCGGCGGTAAGCAATCGATCTTCTGGGATCGATTTATCGCGTCTTGTCTAGACGCGATAAATCAATCCCGGATCGCTCCCGGAAGTGCTCGCCGTCGACGCCGGTACTCCTGCTCCGCGAGAGGAGTACGCGGAGTCGACGGGGGAGCCTGCCTGCCGCGTGTGGACCCGCAGTAAGTTCGAACTAAGATAGTTCGACTTCAGCTACATGAATAACGTAGCTGAAGTTGCGTATCTTAGTTCGAAGTGGGGGGTTATTGTGGACCAGCCCTTGGAGTTGTGAAGGAGTACCTGAAGGCATGATTTGGCCCTTCCTTACCAAATGCTGCTGCTGTCTAAGCTCTCTGATCTCCTTCGTTTCCCCTAGACACCTGGATCTGGTATTCATTAAGCCTGCTTCCTATCAGTGACTAGCTGGCAGCGCAGAGTCAGCAGAGTGTGGGACTGGCATATCTAGCAGTTTTGCACTGGCAACAACATGGAGAGGATTTTAAATCCCCAGTAGAATGCTTGATTTCCACTCCATATATTTGGTGGGTCAGGGAAACGGAGGCATGGCAGAGTGCAGGTGTGGGAGCCTAGAAACAATAAGACTAATCTGGCTCTGAGACACACTGTGTAGTTGAGCAAGTAACTACACCACTCTGCCTCAGTTTCCCCATCTATAAAATTGGGGTAATGATTTTTAGTGCCCTGCCTGGCATAAGGATTAATTACTCAATGCTTGCAAAGTGCTCAGAAGATGTAAAAAGCATATTATAAGTGCCGAGTGGTGTTATTGGATGTCTGACATTTTACATAAGCTTTGGCAGTGGCTTGGTTAATGAATTCCCTAGATTTAATTGTTCAGACAACTGCCTACTCACCAGCACTGTTCACACAACTTTCTTCTAAGCTAATTAAACATATGTTCTCTGTCATTATCAGTTTTGTTAGTAATGTTACAGACACTTCATTTTCCAATACTTCCTTTTATTGTCAGAAAGGCGTTCTGGAGTGTTGCAGAAAGAGAGAGCAACGAAGTAGATGCTATACCATAATGCAAACTGCATTGCCTTGTTTAAATCTGGTTAGTTATTATACAGCCTATAGCCAGCAGAAATAATTTTTATCTCATAAAATACTTTTTTTTTTTTTAGTCTGTTTAGTTTTCCATTAAGATCATACAGCTCCTTCAAGGTTGGGGGGGGGGGAAGCGTTGTTTGATTTCTCTTTCATCATCTAATTTTAATTATTCACACCATTGGTTTCATTAAGTTAAAGCACCATAACATTGCTTATGAAACAATGATCCTCAGAAAGAGAAAAATTAGTCTAATTTCTCTGAAGGCTGAAATCCCATCTTCACTTAGTAGCCAGGTCCCCCTATTGATGACAATTTGATGCTACCTCAATTTTTTTCCAGTGATTCTGTAGGTATGTGCACTGTTGTTTAATAGCCATAAGTTCCCGCTCAACCAGGCAGTCCAATCCTATCTGGACTTTTAGATGCATCAGGTGTGATTTATAAGGTCCATGCTGCAGCATTTGCTGCCTGTTGTCTGCACTTCTGGAGCTGTGTTTACAAATAAAACTTAGCCAAGGGGCTTAAACCAGATATCAATAAGCCCAGGCTGAATAAGGCACAACGGAGTAAATAGTCAGATAAATGCTGTGGCAAGTTAGCTGTGTGATTATCAACATTAATGGGAGACGTGAGGCTAAATCTTCTCATGCCGCTCTGAAAATTCATCCCAAAGTATTGGCTCAGCAGAGTACCAGCCAGCCAACAAGATCCTGAAGTTTTCAGGAAAACATCAGCTTTTAAATTCACTAACCTCCATTTCTTATTATAGAAAGATGACCTTTCCATTACGTCTCTCTTAGCATCAAAACTATCCTCATAATTAACAAAATCTGGGAAAAAACCCAAACCTTAAAAACCCAATGTATTGTTGTCAAATACATACTCGTCTATACTTTGCAAATTAAAACAGGCAGATGAAAAAACATTTTAAAGCTCCCTGTGTTGTTCGTATTTAAGGCAGTGTCTTTGGGTTAGTCCCTTGTTAATTGTAGTTGTTGATTGATTGATTGTGGTAGTGCCCAGGAACATACCAAAAATAGGCCCCATGTTCAGTGGTTGGCTTTGACCTTCTGATCAATATTGTCTGACTACAATCTTCAGTCTTTTTACCACTGTCCAAACTGCCCAGGGAAATAGTTAGCACCTTTCTAACAAACTGTTCCTCTATCTGGGTATTGCTATAAAGGTGCCAACTTGGTTTTCTGGCCAGTATAGACAGGGCCTTAATGTGCTATAAGCCAGACTGTAAATAATACTGTGCTCTAGGAACCAAATTAGTCTTTTGCTGTAAGCCCTGTCCAGTGCCCAAATGATACCAAACCAAATCATACAGCCCTTCCTTGTGCCAAATTTCTATTGACTGACTGAGTGGGACACTCCATTGCACCACCATTCACTGGAGAAAATGATTGAGGGGAACATTCTGCTCTCAGATCTGGATGGGTGATGGTGGGTTTCTTATTCTGCTCTCTTTCCGTGTGTGGATCACCTGCCAAAGCCAAACAGAGTTGATATATTAAGAGAGCACAACATTGGAGTCTCAGGTTTGTTGTGTAGATCTGAGAGGTCAATTTCTCCCTCCAGTCATATGGCATAATAAAAGATAAAGTGGTTGTTATATAGCATTGTCACAGGGTCGGTGTCTGCTGCTTTGAAAATGAGCGTCTTGGCTTCACTCTGTCTAGCATCGGAAGATCATTATCTTGCAGCAATATTATGAATAGATTATCTTCCTAAAGTTATCTCTTTAGTATATCAAATGCAAATATATTAAGCATTTTTAAAGGGTGACATTAGGAATTTCTAGTTTTGCTAGAATTTTTTTTAAGTTAAAATAAAATTGTGAGAACTGCAAATTATTCTCTTCGAACATATAACAGTGTCTGTCCCTGTGTAATGTGCAGTGAAGCACTGTAGCAGATAGGGCAAGCCAATTAGGCTGGCAAGCTATTTTCACATTTTTTAAAAAATAGAAAAAGGAGCATAGGTATGTCCAAATCATTCCTTGAAGCTGTGTGTTTTTAGCTACAGAACATTTTTTCCTGACAGAATGACAGCTAAAACGTTGCCGTTAAAGCAATAAACAGAATTTTCAGTTGCTTGTCAAAACAAGCAGCACTTCGGTGCTAAAGAGTCTAAAGATGCCTAACAATAGGAAGTACCTTTCAAAGTAACATCTTTATTATACAATCAGTTTCTTAACGTAATCTTCTCATACAAGAATAGTGTATTATTTCATCATAACACTTATATAGTAAGTGGACATTAAATTAATGCTAAATGACAATGGAATTCCTGTGGAATTATGTACTACACTGAGATGAATGCCGAAAAAATTCTGCATGATTTAAAAGAGACAGAGTGGAGAGAGCTGGGTACTAATGGGTTGTCGGGGAGGGATGAGGTGAGCTGAGGATAAACATATTAGATGCTGGAGGGAGGAGGTTAGAAAAGCCACAAGCTCAAACCTGAACCCAAACCATAAATGTCAGGCGCTGCCTGCATCTCTGGTTGTTGAAAGGAGAATGTGTTTCTTTCCAAAATGCATGGCTATATTCCTTACTAAAATAAACATCTCTCATTTGTGAGTATTTATGAGAGAGGTGCATACATCAGTTTGAGATTATGGGCCATCAACTTGCATGCATTGTGATTAAAGGCAGAATTTGGCCCTACTCTTTAGGATGGGGAGATCTGGCCATGCAGTGGTGGCATTCAGAATTGAAAATGGACATGACAGCATTCATCACACATTTGTCACTTGTGAATTTTCTTCTGCTCGCAGACCACGTTCACAGATGCATTACAGTAATTCACAAATCTTTAAAATGACTTCATGTGTTGTTGGTCAGAGTCTAAATTTCAGCCTCATCTTTTCACTCCCCCACCAGTAACAGAAATGTCATGGAACCCCTAAACTAGGAGTTTTGAGGACACTGTGGGTGGAAAGCAGGTAGCATGAGAAGGGCAGCATAACCTGCAGTGGAAGAAGAGAAGGTGTTAGAGGAAGGTAGTGTGGTCAGAACAGGTGGCTGAGAGTGAGCAGGCTTGCAGTGAAATCCTCACCCCATTGAAGTAAATGGCAGAGTTCCCACAGACTATCTGCTCAACCCTGCAAGCCTCTGAGCAAAGCCTTACAGGGTATCTAATATCAGGCCCTGTGTTCACTTAACCTCTCTGTTGCCTTAGTTTTCTCATCTGCAAATGGGGATAACTATGCGTAGCCTCCTTGGAGGTGCTGGATAAAAGGTGGTAGATAAATGAAAATTACTATAATTGCTACATTTTTCCTGTTTTAATAACACCAAGAGGGAAATGATTCAGCCAACCCCCTGTTTAATTAGGGTTGTCACACATCCTAAAATGCATGTTTTGTCTTGGGTCTTTCCCACATCCTTCAGCTTTTTGAAAGATGATTAGAGACTCAGCTATATTTTTGAGAATCAGCAGATTGAGATATGATGTCTTGATATAGTGAACCAGTTTGTTGCATCAAGATGTGGTGGCTTTGGATCATGGCAAAACACATGATTGCTTATGGAAGCAATCCCATGACATGGCATGACTTAGTGCTGCAGTACAAAGGTGAAAGGTCTGCCATGATCAGTGGTGTTTCAGTCACTAGGCTGCATGAGGCACTCTAGAAATGAAAAATTAAATTAGACTAAAATACAGTTGCCTACTCCCAATTCTGTGCACCAGACAGAGGTGTTACTTCCATAGTCCATCTTCCGGATGGAACATCTTTGCTGCCACTGCTTCTTCGTATTGCAGTTGCACAGATGACACAGTACAAGCAACAGTAGCAGCACAACAGAGGGCATCCACCTTTTACTAAATCCCCCAGTAGCTGGAACAAAGGGCTGAGGTGCACTATCAAAAATAAGCACGTGTGCCACTTAGGAGTGTTATGGTACCCTACTGTGACGGGTTGTACCCCCTGTCCGGGATGCCACTTAGTGTGCTGGGGTTCCACTGAGCCTGCCCGTTCCACCAGCCTGGGCTTCCTCACCCTGTCCTTGCTGTGCCAGGACCTGAAGCCTTCTTTGGTACGCACACAGTAAGGCCACACCCAGCTGCAGACACAGACTGAAATTAGCTCTGTGTGGGAAGATTCAACTCGGGAATTTACCCAGCACTCACATGCACACCTCCTTTGGAGTGTAAATCCAAAATAATATTGTCTTGCGCTGTATAGAGAGATCTGTACCGCACAAGCTCATAAAAATTGCCCCCTCCCTCAATGTGGAGGGAGATATGCACTGCTTTTTGCGCCTCCCCCCGAGATATGAATTGCACAAACTGGGTTTTGGTATAAACAAGAAATAAGTTTATTAACTACAAAAGGTAAATTTTAAGTGATTATAAGGGATAGCAAACAGAACAAAGCAGATTACTGAGCAAATAAAACAAAACACGCAACCTAAGCTTAATTCACTAAAGAAACCGGTTACAAATAGTAATTTCTCACCCTGAAGGTTGTTTTAGGCAGGTTGCAGAATTTCTGCAGCTTAGAGTTCCAGCTGTTTCTCTTCACAGGCTAGACCCCTGTCTCAGCCTGGACTCAGCCCTTGCCTTTCCCCAGCTTAGTCCCTTTGTCTCTTCAGGTGCTTTCGGCAATCTTTCTCCTTAGGCGGGGAGACAATGGAGAAGAGCCCTGATTGACTCACTTCCCAGCCTTAAATAGGATTTACATAAGGTGGGAATCCTTTGTTTCCAGTGGAAAAATACCAGCAGTGTCCCAGGTGGTATTCCGTATCAGGTGACATTATCACCTGACCTTGCAGTGTCAAAGCAGCATCCTAGGAAGCTTCTCAGGAAGGTGGGAGATTAGTATCTTCGTTTGTCCTTCTTAAATGGCCCATCCAGGCTGATTGTCTACTGTCTGGTGGGCGTTCCCCCCAAGTACACACACAGTAATTGTTACATTGTCAATATTTCTAACTTCAGATACATAGACGATACATGGATACCAATTGGATAAACACCTTCAGTAAAGCATAGCCTTTCCAATGATACCTCACAAGACCCATCTTGCATAAAACATGTATTAATTATGCCATATTCATATTGTAACAATATTTCTATGAAGAATATGGGGTGTAGCATCACACCTACCTACAGTCCAGTTAAATGGATCTTTACTGAAGATAGATTGAGATTACGAGCCAGAGGAATGGATGCAGGCATGTGTAGAATAGGATTCCTAATAGTCAATGTTTCGATTTTAAATACACCTCTACCCCTATATAACGCTGTCCTCGGGAGCCAAAAAATCTTACCGCGTTATAGGTGAAACCATGTTATATCGAACTTGCTTTGATCCGCCGGAGTGCGCAGTCCCGCCCCCCCCCCGGAGCACTGCTTTACCGCGTTATATCCAAGTTCGTGTTATATTGAGTCGCGTTATATCGGGGTAGAGGTGTATTTAATTGGAGTAACAGCTGTACATTGCCAGTGAACAGGGCAAAGCTCTTGACATCTTTTAATTCAAGGCTGGAGAAAAAGAGAGAGAGGAAAAACACAGCCTAATTCTCTAGAAGCTTGGCATCCCCATGTGACCATGCTAAACTTTCATTGCCAAGAAATCAGGATTTTCCCCCTGGCACTGAATTATAGGACCCCGGTGGAATTAACTTCCTAGCAGAGGAAAAGAGAAGAAAAAAGAGCAGCATAATCCGACAACTTTTCTGGAGGCGTGGGAGGCGCAAGGGCTTTGTGAGTGAGAAAGCTTGGATAAAATTTGTGTTGTGCCTCTTCCACACAAGGCTGAAAGATGACTGATGGGCAACTCTAGCACTCCTCCCCACTCTCAGCGAATCCCTTCATGCTGCTTCTGAAGGTACCACGTTTCATTCCAAGAGTGAGCATTCACAACCAGCATCTTCATGAATAAATTATGAGATGCCTTTCTCGTGAGCATTAGTAACAGTCACTGGAAGTCAATAGATAGTTCTTTTTTACAGTATAAAGCAGTAGAATATAGTTAAGATAGGGGAGTATGCTGTATCATCATCCTTGCAAAGAGAGATGTAGCAGACTATTCCTTTTCTTGATGGCAACCAGTCTGTACAGGGGCGGCTGCTTAAGGAGCAGGAGGGTGTGGATGTTAATGGGGGTGTGAGGATGTTTTCCCCCCAGAATAAAGAAGTGTGAGAGGGAAACCTGAGCTATCTGACCAGCTTTTGGATTGTGAAAAAGGATTGCTCAGCTGTTCTCGTCCATTGAATAACTATAGTTACCTCATCGACCGAGGGATGAGCAGTGCTCCCTCAGAAACACTAATTTCAAACCTGGTAACACAACATATTCTCCTTTCAATGCTCATATTTTCACTTGGGTGTGTAAAATGGGCATTTACGCACCTTACATACTGCTGGAAAATTGCCTGTGTCCCCTTGCACCTCCTGGATGGAAATTTTGCATATACAGTCGTGTGTATTTGCCCAAAATTACAGTGATTGACCAGCAGAGCAAAAAATAGATCCCTTGTGACCTGATTTGCAGAGGTTCTAAGCACCTGTACCTCCCATTGACTTTAGCTGGTTTCTAGGGTACTAATCAGCTCTGAAAATCTGGCCACTGGTGTCCTAAATCCCTGTCCTGTGTACTGACCATGAGATGCTGCCTTCGTCATCCAAACAGGGAAAAACATACAGAGAAACCTGCCTGATTTTTTTTTCCAATTGATCTGCACTCAAAACTCCCACTGGTTTCAGTGGAAGCGCTGCATGTGGTTAGCCTCTCTGATTAGGAGACCTCATTTGGGACATCTGTTTTCTCATCCTCACCCAGGAAGATGAATGCTATATTAGACCAAAGCCAGCCTGCAGGCTTGCTCTCTCTCTTTTAGAGGTATTAATGTTGCCAGTATGACTCTTTTTTGCTTTACGTGAAAATCATCATTCATTTGAAACACTTTTTAGCCCAATTTGACCACTGGGGCTGGAAGCTCCAAGAAGATGTCAAAATAGAGGGAGTGTAAAAGAGTTGGGGGAAAATGTTAGAGAAGAACTGAATCTGTGCATACACCCTTAATATCTGCATGGTGGACCCAGAGTGAATATAATCTGGTATTTTAATAACCCATGTCACTGTCATCCTTCATTTAATGGGGTGGTTCACCAACACTTTCATTCTGTGACCACAACCTGAAACAATGGCTCTGAAAGGTATACACTGCAGCCTACCTGTCTGAATGATTTGTTAACTTTGAAACCTAATGATGATCATTTAAATGTCAACATTGGTTCCTATTTCTGTGCTGATAAAAGTATGCAAGAAAGAAGAGAGATGATCATATGTATAGTGTTTAAGGCCAGAAGGGACCCTGACCTTTCCTACATACACTTTTACCCCGATATAACGCTGTCCTCGGGAGCCAAAAAATCTTACCATGTTATAGGTGAAACCGCGTTATATCGAACTTGCTTTGATCCGCTGGAGTGCGCAGGCCCGCCCCCCTGGAGCACTGCTTTACCTCGTTATATCCGAATTCGTGTTATATCGGGTCGCGTTATATCGGGGTAGAAGTGTATTAAGAAATTCTTTTTAGCATCTCATGTTGAGTTGATATCTTCTTTTGGCTCAATGAGTGGTTGGGTCTTGGGATGATATTACTCCTTATTATTTGCTAATATAACCCCTGCTTAGTAAAGGTGTAGCGCTGTGGGAAATTTGGCAGTTTTGGTTCACAGTTTCGCTGGCTCATCACCTTCATAGAGGTGGAAAGAGTCCCTTCAATTGTACATTTCTTGATAATAGTCTATCGTCTCGAACCGAAAATTGAAATCTCACTTAGGTTTGAAGTAATGATGAAATGAGTAAAAAAAAATTCATCCTTGATATCAAGTGCTCCGTGATACTGTCAATGTCCTGTAAACTAGCTGTATTAACAGAACATTCTGTTTCCACAAACCTGTCTGCATTCAGAATGATATAATGTGATGTAGAAGTGAAAACACAATTTTCAGATTTTGATGCTTCTTCCCAGCTTTCCCTAAAAGACCTGCAATCTCTTTGTGAGCGATGCTGCTCAATCAGTCTACCCTAAACCTTTTATACATTCTCTTCAGATAACTCATTCTTTCTCCTTCTGTTCGGAAAAATGTATTTCCAAGTACAGCCGAGAAACATTACACAAAATGATAGTAGCATTGAACTTTTTCCTTTCAGTACCTCAAAGTTAACAATGACAGAATATGGCTGTACTATTAGCAAATAAATATAAAAATGGCAATACAATAGCTGTAGCCCAAAAATATGTCCCAGAAAGGGAATTCCAGCCAGTTCTCCTTGGTCAGAATGATGGAGACTGTGTTACAGAACAAGCAAGTGTGGGACATAAACAGGTGGAAATAAGAGGGCTTCAGTAGGGATTAAGCACATATGTATAGTGGAAGGTATTCACCTTCCCCTGAACTATCAGACAAAGGCCACAATCCTGGGTTATCAGAGTTGACGCACCATTGGACTGGTCTGCTACAGCAAGTCCTATGTTCCTTTTCCCGTGGTTAAATAAAAAACATACTAGTAGCTTGTCGGGACCCACAAATTTCTGTAACAGAGCAGGCGGTGTTCAGGGCTAGCCTCCAGGGGGACTGTTAAATGCATTCCGTGACAGGTTTACCTAACTTCTGTAGCAAAGTATTACGAGGCAAATATTAACAGCAGGAAACATAACAAACATTACTTGAAAGGGTTTAAATCAGCAGGGATTTTGTTTTTAACCACACAGTAATAAATGCAACATACAGCGAAGGAAAAACTAGCAGCAGTTAATATGTATCTGCTAGCAGATATTTGCTGTTTAATCCCATAAAAGGACAGTATGCTTCTGTTTAAGGTTGTAAAAAAGAAAAGTTCCTTCCTCCTGATGTTTTCCTCAGGAAGTGTCCTTCGCCTTTCATGCTAAATTATGATATTTTTGTTGCATGCTGAAGCACAGAGCTACATCTGTGGAATTTTCCACATTCCTACCCCCACCCCCACCCCAAATAAAGCACTGTTGGGTTGTGGTGCCTGCAGACCCGAGTCTGATGCATTTCCAGTTGGAGCCTCCAAGGAACTTGCCTATGTGGCTTGCAACTCTTCCTGGATGTAGCCTATGTTACCATTGTGAATGAAGCACAATTCCCAGCTTGTAGAGTCATTTCCACAGAAATACTGAGGGCTGCTTACACTGCTGGTCAATTTTCTTCTCTTGCCTCCTTCCTTCCTTGCTTTTCCTTTTCCAACATCCTCATGTCAGAGTCACCATTCTTCTGACTGAGGACTTCCAAGAGGAAGGATGGTCCTGTGGTTAAGATGCTGGACTAAGGCCTGGTCTACACTAACCCCCCAATTCGAACTAAGGTACGCAACTTCAGCTACGTGAATAACGTAGCTGAAGTTCGAAGTACCTTAGTTCGAACTTACCTTGGTCCAGACGTGGCAGGCAGGCTCCCCTGTCGACTCCGCGCTACTCCTCTCGCCGAGCAGGAGTACCGCAGTCGATGGCGAGCACTTCTGGGTTCGACTTATCTCGTCCAGACAAGACGCGATAAGTCGAACCCAGAAGTTCGATTGCTTGCCGCCGAACTAGCGGCTGGGTATAGACGTACCCTGAGACTCGGATCATCTGGGTTGAATTCTTGGCTTTGCCACAGAACTTCCTGAGTGACCTTGGGCAAGTCACTTTATCTCTCAATGCCTCAGTTCCCCATCATTAAAATGGGCATAATAGTACTTCTCTGCCTTACTGAAGTGTTGTTGGGATAAATTAATGTATGTGAGGTGCTTAGATATTATGGAGAGATAGGGGGCTATGTAAGCAGAGAGGTAGACTGGGAAGGATCCTTCCAAATGTTTCCCCTTTATCAGCCACATCATTGTTAGTTCTGTGAGAGTTCCTGAATCCTCCTCAGTTCTCCTTCGGGGACCAGAATTACACTCAGTTTGTCATATGTGCAGTATTGCTAGGTCATCCAACTGGCCCTAGCTTCCGTCTGCTCCTCTCCCCGCAACTCAGAGAGAAATTTATTATGAAGAATGTTCTCATTATGTGACCTGTTTATCCCTTCCTACTAGTCTGCTGGGTGACTTGCTTAAAAAAAAAAAAAAGGGGGGGGGGGGGGGAGGTGCAGGATTGTTCACTGCTTCTTCCCACCATTCTGCTCGTAAATTATACTTCATGCCTCAGGTTTAGCTTTAAGTTCAGAGACCAGTAGACCAGATCCTCACCTGAAGAAAACTGGCATAGCTCCATTGACTTCAACAGAACGGTGTCAATTTACATCTCCTGGATTGATTTACTTATATATACAGTTGATTATCACATTTTTGCAGACTTTCCATTATGTTAATGTACTTTGTCAAAGTCCATAGAGCGATGATAGCTCACGATGCATTTGGGTTATGATCAGATGGAATTCATTTTTATAACAGACGGCTGTTCATTCCTCTCGGAAGGATAGGAACCAATAGTGATTTTACTATATTCACTTTAGAATATGGGTTGCTTTATTAAACAAAAAACAGTATACTGTCCATAAGTGCCTTAGAAATATCAGGTGAAACCCTGGCTCCATTGACAGCAATGCGATTTTTCCCATTAACTACAAGGAAGGGCTGGCTTTCCCCCATTGTCCATAAGACACTGTGGACAGATAATTAGCCTTAAATAATTGGGTTTGTAACACATACCTGACTATAACCCAAATGCGCTCTGAGTGGCTGTCATGAATGCTCCATGACATTGGAATTTCTATGAATTTGTTTATACACAATGAGCTAGATCCTTAGCTGGTATAAATGGCATAGCTCCATTGGCTCCATCCAGTAGTTGAGGATCCAGTCCAGCATGTATAAACACGGAGGGGTCGGGGGGAAATTAATATGATTTAATGCTATCTCAGCAAATACCAAAGGAAGTTGCAAAGATTTGATAAAGCATATTATAAAGTACTGTGTTTTGTGTTGTATTAGCGAACATATTGTAAAGCTGAACAATGTCTACCAATATCATATTGTGCCATCTGCAAATCTGGACATTTCTCTCCAGAGATGAATTTGAATCAGGAGTGACTGATAAATATAGCACTTTTACACCAGGATTTTTTGTATGCAAGGAAAGGAATGGTTACCTGTATTTAAGGCTTGGAAACAGTAATTATTCTGTTTGAAGTTTTAACACAATACATTTCCCCGTGCTGAATGACACAGGACATTTGCCATTTGACCTGGTTTTATAGTACATACTTAAATGCAGTTTAATTTTGCCAAGATTTATTCACAGTACATTTCCAATTATTACTCACTTCTTAACAGCTTCTTTCAGAAAGCTTGAAGCTTTCCCCCAGCATATCATCAGATGTTCTTTAGCACTATAAAATTAGTTAGAAAGTAATTTTCTTAATTTGGTTTCTTGCGACCAAATAAATGAAAATCCATCTGCAGCTGAAGCTGGGGGATTTAGGGTTTTTCCTTTATTAAAGAGAAATGATAATCTATAAAGTAGGAATGTGGCTAGGGACGAATATTAACTACTAAAAGGCTTATCTGCCATAATATCTTTGAGATGCTTTGGCAATGAGAGATTCCCCACTGACATCAGTTTATGTGTTTTACTTGCAACAGGAAGTAGGGCAAGTCTTTTGTATCCTAAGAAAGGATACAGGACTTGGATAGACCTCCTTTCTTCTGCATGATTCATGAGGTATTGGCATCCGATTAGAAAGAGCCAGGGCCCTGATTTAATACAAGCTTGACACCAATTCAGCAAAGTATTTAAGCATGTACTTAGCTTCTTCCCCATACAGCTAAAGCACATACAATGTCAGGGTTGGAAGGGACCTCAGAAGGTCATCTAGTCCAACCCCTGGCTCAAAGCAAGACCAATCAGATTTTTGCCCCAGATCCCTAAATGGCCCCCTCAAGGATTGAACTTACAACTCTGGGTTTAGCAGGCCAATGCTCAAACCACTGAGCTATCCCTCCCCTCAAATGCTTAACATGCTTAACTCCAAGCACTTGCTTAAGTCCTGTTAACTCCAGTGGAACTTAAAATGTTCTGAAGGCCATGTCTACACAATAAACTTTGGTCAATGCAAGTTATGTCAACATAAAACTGCTGCAGTTGTATATCCCTTGTGCACCTGCACGCTTGGCTCCTTGCATTGGCTCTCCGTGTACTCACCAGGAGTGCTTGTGTCGATGCACCATAGATAAGTATCCCAGTGTGCAAAGTGCGACCACCTGCAGTCTTTTGGGAAGTTTTGGTAATGCCTGGTGGGGCAGAAACAAGTTATACAGGGGAGTGACTGGGCGCGGAGGAGACAACTTCCCAGCGTGCAACTGTCGCCATCCCATAATGTCATCTACATCCCATAATTTTCATGTCTTGTTTAAAAATCCCATGAACCCGTGTGACCCTCATCGCTGTCCACCATCTCTGACAGAAGCATGGAGCCTGCACAGCTCTGCACTGTGGTCATACATGTTGCAAGCACAGGATGCACAATCCTGCCATGTTTGCAGAGCAGCGGGGGTGGGATAGCTCAGTGGTTGAGCATTGGCCTGCTAAACCCAAGGTTGTGAGTTCAATCCTTGAGGGGACCATTTGGGGATTGGTCTAGGGGGTTGGACTAGATGAGGTCCCTTCCAACCCTGAAATTCTATGGTACGTGACAATTTCTTAGACAGACAAGGTGGGTGAAGGAGAGCTCTGTGTGGCTCGAAAGCTTGTGCCTCTCACCAACAGAAGTTGGTCCAATAAATATTACCTCACCCACCTTGTCTATCTAATATCCTGGGACTGACATGGCTACAACAACGCTGCATACAAAAATTTCTTTGAGGACAGATTGCTGTGGGAGAAAGTGAGCACTAGCTCAAGGTTGCTGGTAGTATTCATAGAACAGCTGCAGATGATGGATTGCTACTTCTGGGCCTCAGAAATGAGCACTGACTGGGAAGAGCACATTGTAATACAGTCTTGGGCTGCAGAACTTTTGGATGTGCAAAACCACATTCCTGTATCTGTGTGCCGAGCTCCTCTAAGCCCAGGAACACCAGAATCGCACTGTGGAACCTTGCAATGCCAGATTGCAACAAGTCACTAGGAAATAATTTTGGAGTTGGAAAATCGACGATGAGGGCCACTGTCATGCAAGTGTGCAGGGCCATTAATCATCTCCTTCTATGCTGGACTGTGAGTCTTGGCAATGTGCAGGACATAGTGGATGGATTTGCAGCAGTGGGGTTCCCAAACTGTGGTGGAGCAATAGACAGCATGGATATCCCTATTTTGGCACCAGACCACCTTGCCACAGAGTACATAAACAGAAAGGGCTACCTTCTCTGAGGTTATGCAAGCCTTGGTGGATCACCGGGGAAGCTTCATCTACATCACTGTTGACTGGTCATGGAAGAATGTAGGCGTCTTTAAGATCACAGGACTGTTCAGAAAGCTGCAAGCAGGGACTTTCTTTCCTGAACAGTAGATTACCATTGGTAATCTTGAAATGCTCATCATGACCCTGGGGGACCCAGCTTCCCCTTGCTCCCCTGGCTCATGAAGCCACACACCAGCCCCCTCAACAGCACCAAGGGAAGATTCAGCAGGTGCAGAAGGAGAGTAAAATGCACTTTTGGAAGATTGAAGAGACGCTGGCAGTTGTTTACTCACAAGATTGGATTGCAGTGAAAAAAAATCCCAATGGTATAAGTGCTTGCTGTGTCCTGCATAATATCTGTGAAGTAAAGGGGGGAAAGTTGCCACCAAGGTGGAGGTGGAACGGCTATCTGCCGAGTTTGAACTGCCAGACACAAGGATTATTAGAAAAACTCAACGCTGAGCTACATGGCTCAGGGAGGCTTTGAAAGAGCACTTTAACAGTAAGCCACAGTCATATGTTGTGGTGTACTGCGCTCTACCTTGCCCTGCTGTTTTGGGGTCCGTAAGGAATCGTGTGCTGCTTGGTGTACTGTCAGTGCACCTCTTAATTTTGTGTTGCTTGCTGTACATTTATGATTATTACACCGTTTGTCACTGAGCCTATGAGTTGTGTCACACTGTACAGTAACAAGTAATTGGTTGCTTTCTGAACTGCTAGGCACTCTGTAGCATGTGTTGTGAACTAATAAAGATGAATTATTTTCCAAATAATGGAATTTTATTCAGTAACAAAATCAGTGCAAAGAAAAATCTGTACAATTTAAAAGCAAATACATTAAAAACTTAATAAATTATTGGAACAGAACTTAACAAGGGGAAAGAACATTCCCCTGTGGCTTTCATGGGTCAGCGTATGTGAAGCTGTGGTTGTCCTTAATGTCCCAGAGTGGAATGGTAGGGCTAGAGATGCAACCCCTAATGCCGGGTAGTTAGGGAGGTGCTGTAATGGAGTTTTCCAGAGACTGCAAAGGGAGGCGAGCCCGGGATTATTGAACCTGTAGGCCCACAAGAGTCTGCAGCATCTGTGTTTGCTGCCGGAGAAGCCCCATTATGTCCTGGTGCATCTCCCTCTCCTTTTCCTGCTAGGATGCTTGGGCCTTTCTCTTTTCTGCTCTTTCCTTCTGCAGGCTGTCTGCAATGTCTCCCGGCCCTTTGTTCACAGTCTGATGCAGTCCTGCCTTGCAGGATCTCATCCCTAGTCCTTCTCTTTCTCCTCCTTATCTGGCATAGGTGTTCTGCAGGTATGGAGGGGGATCCCTTCAAAGCCGTAATGGCAGTAGCTGCAGATAAAATATGCAGAGGTACCATTGTCAGTATAGTCACAACGGTAAGCAAAAGTTAAGATTCAGAATTCCCTTCCCTTGCTCCCCTGTAGTTTTAAACAAGACATGCTTATTGACACTTCTGCTTCACAGTGTTTGTGCACAGCGCCACTCTCGGCACCAACCACAGTGAGCGTGGCCCACCAGGGGTGAGGGAAATGAGGAGGGAATTGCTCGGTTGCATGAAATAATGAGTGTAGGGCAATGGCACTGAATACTGGCACCATTTTCAGCAGCCGGTGGTGATTTTAGCTATTGTCTCACTCCTGAGGGTAACAAAGGCACAGAGAGCACAGCTGCTGCTGGCATCCCAAAGCTGTCCGTGCTCGTGTGCTGTTAGCCTGCATGGTAGTATTGCAATGGTGCCTGCTGAAGTTATTGCTGTCTGGCGCAGGAAAGAGTTCTACTGCAGAGGAAGAAATAAGGCTGCCATTCATAGAAACCGTCAGGGGAGGATTGCAAAGTACCTCCATGACCGTTTCATCGAGCTCTCTCAGGAGGATTCAAGGGACATCCCTATGTAAACAAACAAACTGCTCCCCATGACCTCCCCACCCCGCCCCTGCCAAATTCTAGAGGGGCCTCAAAAGCAGATGACCAATGCTACCTTCTCTAGTCTGAATAAATTAATGAAAAGTTGATAGCTGTGTACTGTTATCTCAGGGGTCTGGTCAATACATCATTGTAATGAGAAATACAATTACACACTTCCCCAAGGTTCCTTCCTCTGCATTTGGTTCATCTGTGCTCAATTACCAGGACTGACTGGACTGTGGTGGAGTCTCAGACAGGTTCTGGCTTGCAGCGTAGCTGGACCCATACAATCTGCTCATAGATATCCACATTTCAGTGGCTGGTCCGTACCTGTACTCTTCTCCCCACAGGCACAGGAGATCATCATCCTGTCTGCTCCAATCCAGAGCGCGTCTGGAGCATATAGCTGGTATGGTCAGTTGGGCAGTTGCACACAACAATGGAGATCTAGGAGTGCTTGCCAAGCTGGATAATCAGGAAAAGCATGTCAGAAATTTGCGGCGGTTAAAGAGGAGTGGGGCCTTCTGGTCTCCGAGACCCCTGGGCAGTGGAGATCACAATTGTGATCAGAGCGGTCAGTGTCAGGCATTGTGGGACAGCTGCTGGAGGACTGTTAGGGTCAACATAAGTTACTCCGTTGACCTCATTACATCGACCACGGCTCAATGTAGCTCGGGGAGGTGATGTTACTGCATTATTCTAAGAGGGCGCTTACATTGATGGGAGACAAATTTAAATGTAGACCCATGTGCAGCTAGATCAATGGCAGGTGGCTGCTACCTAACGTTATAGTGTAGACCAGGCCTTAGTATAAGCATGTACTTGAGAGCTTTGCTGAATAGGATGTACTGATGAATTTAAGCCTTTTTGACATTGGTGTTCTTCCATTTCTGGAGAAAAGAGAAACAATAATCCCCCTAGGACCCTATTACTACAGGAGTCATAGCAATACTTGCAGTGATTGACTGCTGATAGAAGTTACAAAATGACACATCACAAGTGTTACTTAGAAGTTACGGTTCAATCTGCTTATAAAAATGCTTGCAGTTCCCATTTCAAGGCAGATGAAATTATGATAGATAGAGTACAAAAGCATATGTCCAAGCGTATCTGTGTCCAAATCTTTTTAAGTAGAAGTGAGCCATATAAATCCAGTCAGTAGTCCATCTTGTGATAGCTAATCCAGGCCAGGATTTAGGGAAACTCTGTATAGTGACAGTAAGCAGCATAGGCTTTTAGTTTAGATGCTGTAGAGAGGCAGAAAGAAATGCTGGGCCCTGGCTGGAGCCAACACCCTCAGTAACAAAATCCATTTGTGCTTATTACATCCGAGTTCTGTCTCATCTTTCCTTCACAAGGGACACTGTGGCCTCAAGCGTTCAAATTCAGGTCTGGAATCAAATCAGAATACCAACTTCTCCCAAGTCCCGGGCGTTTAACCATTTTAGACTAGGAAAGCCTGAGTCATAGCATTTAGATCTATATCCGAACTACCTCAGAGTTCAGTGGGGACGGGTTTTAATTCTGGCTCAGGCCCAACTCCAATTTTAATATTCAAAACATTACATCAAATCAAATCATTGCAGATTTGCCTCTTTGGGTTGATCAACTGTGTTGCATAGGATGACCTCATCCAGTTTCCGTAAACATAGAGAATGCACCCAGCAGCCAACATCACCCAGGCCAACCCTTGCCCCCTCTATGAAATATATGGGACATGATAATGAGTAAATGAAGTGTGAAGGTTTTCCTTCCTCTGATTTATGTGCAGAAGTGTTGCTAATTTTCCTGATGTTATCTCCCCTTACAAGATATAATTACCTGATTTACTTGATTGCCTTCTGGGAATTTTTTTTTTTATAAATTGACTTAAAATTGTTTATACTGTTGCAAACCGATAATTTCATAAAGTGTTTGATAATCTCTTTGAGATTGATTGTTGTGTGTGATTTATTTCACCCCCATTGCCTTTCATTGCTTTTCATTTGTAGTTGTTATAACAAGTCACCATCATTGTCTGAAATGTTGCTGAGACTAGACTATCTGGGCAGTAACCTGCCTGACTTTGTCTTGACTTATACCAAGAATAAGCTCTCTGATTCCCGTTTATCAAGTGCACAATGCAGGAATTCTAATTTTACAAGATACTGCCATCCAGATCCAGCTAGAGGCACCAAAAGAGTTTCCTCTCTCCCTCTAAAAAACCTTAGAAACAAATGTTGGAGTCACCTCCTGTAGTTCAGCACCAGGCATTTAATCTTTGGTTTTGAAACCAGGAAAGTATCATTTTTGCTAAAGGTCAGATGAAATCTTAGTAATTGCATGGGCACATGGTAACCATCTTATCCTCTGAAATATTTCAATGGGTCACATGTTTTTAAAACAAAACAAAATAGAAGTGCTTGCAGGTTTGTTTCTACAAACATAAAAAAACAAACCTGTGGAAATCAGCTAATATTAGTCAGTGTGGTGATTTTGTACTACAGATGATTGATTCTAAACGGCTTGTGTACATAGTGTCTGTCAAAGCCGTATAGAAAGATCCCTAAATCTTATGTTTGCAGGAAGTGTGGCAATTCCCACCGGTATTTTGCATGTGCTTCATTCTGCTGCTATAAACTTTGCATCCTATCAGAGTTTTTCCAAACTCATATGAAGTCTCGATCAGTCAGTTTTATTTGGAAATGCTCTATATTTATATTCTTGGTTCTGAGTTCACAGATGCTGATTTACATCTGCTCTTCTGTATTTCTGTTCCTCCTCCCCAAAAACTAAAAATTCTGATTTCTGTTCTCTTCTATTTTCTATTCCATTCTATTCAGGTTCTTATATCGCACCCATCACCATGGCATAGAAATGTCTTCTGTTAGCGTACTAAGTGATGAGTCTAGTGTAACGCTACCAATGGCGCTGCAAGAACATGAGTACTAACCTCAGGGCAGACTGTTAAAAACAACGGCACAACCCCCAAATTGGTTGAGAGTTCTAAACTTAAATTTCACCAACCAGATGCACCAAGTGTGCACTCTTCAGGCACTTTAAAAGCCGTAACATGGAATCACAGACAATCCCCTTGGATATGCTGGTTAGGGTTGCCATCTTTCTAATTGCCGAGGCCCTGCCCACTGCCCCACCTCTTCCCCCAAGGTCCTGCCCCTGCTCCACCTCTTCCCCCCAGAACCCTCCCCCATCACTTGGTACTCTTCTCCCCTCCTGCATCACTCCCTGGATTGTCTCCATTCCCTCCCCCACACAGCTGGGCTCCCTCGGCTCCAGGGCTGGAATGGGAGCTGCTGCAGCCTGACAAAGGGCCTGTATATAGGAGGCAGCCCTGGCTGAGCAGGGACTGGTGCAGGTTAATGACCCAGTACCTTCCCTGTCCCGTCGTAACTGGGCTTCTGACCGGCCACTCCCAGGTCTCCTTTTTGACCGGCCTTACCAGTCAAAAATCGGGCACCTGGCAACCGTAAATAACACCCAGACACAGAAGCCAAAAACTGAACTGTCCGGGTAAAACCCGGACAGGTGGCAACCCTAACTCTGGTTTGTCTTGCCACCCAGGTGCCCATAGCTCTGTGACAGATGCCCCTTACAGCAAGAATCACAGCAATATTCAGGTTACTTCTGATTCCAAAGGACCAATCATGTACCCCCAGTCAGTTGTGCTTTCAGTCTCACACCAAAGACAATGCTTGTAGCCAATCCTATAGTAAACTATATGAGTTAGTCTTAGATTTCGAAAGGTAATAGAGGTTTCTATAATCAGTGAGCTCTATTTGACCTTTTGGGCTAAGGAGCTGGGGATCTCTTCCTTATGCCTAGAAACACCCTCTCCCCAGAGGTGGCATATAGAAACTTAGTTCATTTTGTCTGGGGTTTTTATCTCCCTTCTTCCATGTGCTCTGAGCTTCAAACTCAGCTGATGGGAGGAGTCCACTTGCAGGACTCATCTTCACAGGGAGGAGAACAGAACAGCAATAAGAGTCTTTAGTCCTTTTGTTGACTTTTCCTCAGTCTAGATGTGGGGAGTTTACAGTTGTAAGAATCCCCCATATCCTGTCTAATATTGATGGGTCTCCTCTTTTGAATGGATTGTAACAATTTCTGTAGAAGAGCAGCTCCTCACCCTAATTAATGTCCCATTCCTGTATGGTGATTCATACAATCCCAGAGGCTCACAATTCAACTACTCAAATATTACATTACAATATTGAACACACATATTACAAGCAAGACTACTGCATGCAGCAACTCACAAGCATTCAATAGAGTCTGAACACTTCCTTATAATTCTAATGCCTATTTGATCAATATTCACCCACAAGTGAGCCGGACAGATTGCAGCTACGTATCTTTTAGTGTCCAGTTGAGACACAGGCACCTGGCCTGCCAGCATCACATCTAGCGTCTGCAACTTGTGGCTGAAAGGGCCTTCATAGATGCCTCATGATGAAACTCCAGTACGCTTCTGGATAGGAATCAGAGTATTGACACTGTGGGATAAGAAAGTGCATTTGATTGTGGTGTTTTATTTGGTTCTTAGCCCTTCAGTTTTCAGGTTACAAGCTCAGACTTTTGTGGACAGCTGCAGTTAAGGAACAGATAACACACAGCATCAGAATTGCCCAGGGTTTTAAAAAAGAGGAATAATTATGGTCGTTACTGAGCTCCTCTAATCACAGGGCAGGCCTGACTGGAGGACATGTTGTTCCACTGTATTATCACAGAATGAATATACTAAACTAAGCAGAGAAGCCACTTCATTCTTTCTTTCTTTCTCCCCTTGCTCTGTTTACTATTGTTGTGCATGTATCCCAGGTGCCTGTGGGGTTGTTTCAATTGGAAACTTGCGCTTGCTGAATGATGGTCTTCCCCCTCTTCCCCCGACCCCCCTCCCCCCCAAATGGCATCTGATGCCTGCAGGCCACTTGCTCCTCCCATGTAGGCAATTGTGTGAACTGTAAATAGCTATTAGGCTGGCATGGCCTAAATTAGCTGCAAATTGACAACTCAATTGTAAAACAAACAAAAAGAAATGACCTAGTAATTAACAGGATATTTCCATAAAGCCATAATTACCATTTAGCTCTGTGCCATTTGTACTTCCCTTTATTCTAATAAGCCCTACTTCTTCTTCTTCTTCTTCTTTCTTTTTTTTGTTTTTTTGTGCGTGTTGTTTCTCTTCTGCCAGAGAAAATATTATTGTTTCAATCTTTGCAATTTCTCAAGCTGACCTTGGAAAAATAAACGATTAGTCTGTCTGCTTCCCCCTCCTGTAGGAGAGAGGAGAGTTTGTTTGTATTGTGCAACCTTCCTTTAGCGGAGGTTTTGTTTTAACTTAGAGATAGCATCTTAACGGTGCTTGTCAAAGCTCAAGGCCTTCCTCATTTTGTCACTTACAATCAATGGCTGTGTTTGGTTCCCCCTTCTGCTCTTCCCCCACCCCTCCTCTAGCCTAGTGATATAATGGTACTGATGAGCTCTTATCTTTTTGTCACACAGCATAGCAGACAAATTGATTTATGTATGTGGCATCCTACTCCTGATAGTGCCATAATTTACCACTAAATATTGCTTTGACACAATAGTTTTGTAACAAATACATAATGCATATTGCTCTACTTTCCCTCCACCTCAATCGGTTTTTGAATTAATGGAGTGAGACTCCCTCAATTCAGAGGAATCTTATGTCCAATGCTTGCTTGGAGTCTTGCAGAATACCAATCTGCTACTTCTCCTTGCTTTCTCTGCTTAGTGTCACCTTGAAATGAAGCTGGCTCCCCCATTAGTTTTTTTTTCTTCTTCCTTGCGTTGTCAAATGAGGCGGTTCTTCACTCCTTCATGAGGAGCATTGCTTTAGTCAAAAAGGCCTGACTTGATTTATTAGATAAAGAAATACATTGTGTAAAAGGCTGGAAGGCTTTTCATGTCCTTGCACAGAACTGGCGTGCTTTTTGGGAGCTTGCAATCACTTGTTTCATTAAACTGGAGCAATACAGTAAGAAATGCAAAATTCTTTATGAATAAAAAGGACAAGCTCTTTCTGCCTGGCTTGGCAGATATATTGCTATCCCCTCCCATCTTCATAGAAACACTAAGGCTATATCCTAAGAAGTCGGGTCTGCATCGTAAATAATTATTGTGGCAAGTGAACAGTTCGGCACCAGTTTTAACAATCCCATCCATGTAGATTAGACAACTGGAATCATCTTAATGTTTTCTTCTTTTAAAGAACACAGCAGCAGAAGCAAAGGTGAAATTGGAAAATAGAGAGGACTGGGATGCTTTTCCAGATACATGGTTTAAAATGCAGACTTTCACTGGGAATGAGACAAATTGAACTCAGTTGAACATCAGTAGGAATATGACACAAATCTTTTTCTCTGTACTGTTGTACATCACACTTAATCTATAGGTTTCTTCAGATAGTCTTAACGGTATGGGAGAAAAGATGAAGTTTTTTCTGTATCCAAATATTTTGAAACACAGGAGAGGCTGACCTGGATATGACACCGTTTGAAACGTGTTTATTTTGTGTTAGTCTGGAGAGTGTAATAAGCCTTCTGCTCCTTGAGTTTTAAGGCTGTTTCACACCACTGTATTCTTGCCCTCAAGAATAAAGACTGTTTTTGTTGCTAGTCCCTGAAGTATGCAAGCACGAGCAAAGTCCTGCCATTCGTGCTACTGGGATTCTGGTTTGCCTCTCATCTACATCTCCCCTGCTTCCCCTTTTCCTTTCTTGCTAACCTCTGGCCAGGAGTGGGAGGAACTTGTGATCTCTGTAGAGAACAGTCAATTATCGCAGTTCCAAGAATTAGATGCAATATGGAGGTAGAAAGAAGTGTGGGGAGAAGCCCACATAGCCGTTGATAACATTGGGCAAGGATTGCAGGAGTTCACAGACCTTCCTGTCAAAACCAGACATGTCCCCCTTGACTGCTGAATTTCAGGTGTTGTGGTTGTGGGTTTTTTTGACAACTCAAAGATAACCATGCACCTGCTCTGTAATTCCATCTCAAATACCCGTAGTTACATAATAATAATGGATACTTGTTCCCTGCAGGTCTTACGTTAATTTTCAGTCAAGTGACAGTACTGGGGGAAAAAGGAACTTCTAAAGTGATTGTGGGTTGTACTCCCGGTATGACAAATTACTACATATTTCTATCACAATTTCAGTTGTCAGAGATACCTCTCAACCTATATGCTTCCAAATGACCTTGCCAGTTATGTTTCTTTTGGCATTTAATGTGGAATTACTATCAGCTTACTTCCCAATGGCTCCTCTTCTCTTCTGCATCTTCCTTCTTTTGCCAAGTATGAGGGAATCAGAATTCTCAGACAGACACAAATGAAAAATTCTGTTTCATATGATACTTTTATTTTCTAAATGGAAAAGAAATTATTTACATGCAGATCAAATTTAAATGTCAAATGATTGTGGAAAATAGAGATGGAAAAGACAGATTGTCTTAACCCATTTCGTCCATCCCTTTGCAAATGCAGAATTGTTCCCTATAACCTAGTGCATTTGCAATCTGCCTTTCAATGACCTGAGCAGAAGTGGTTCTAGCATTTCTGTTGGGAGCCATTGCACAGTCTGACTATTACAGGTAGGAAACTTTCTAATACGCACACTGAATTTTTTTTTGACTTAATATACCCCTTTTCTTCTACAGTAGGTACACACACAAGTAAACCCTAAACAGTTCATCTTCCTTCTTGGTACTTACATATTTCAGATACTTCTGATTCCTGGCATTCCATCCCCTCTTAGTTGTCATTTGGCTAAGACAGACATATTTAGTCCTATTTAGACATACTTATTTCTATCTCTACTCATAAGTCAATCATTACAGCCCCTTAGTTATTTTGGTTGCTCTTTTCTTGGTTCCTTTCAGTTTAGTAACATCTTTCAAATACTGAAGAGCTCATTACTGATCATGATGTTCTTTGTGAGGTCTCATAAATGCTGTATAGGGAATAATATCCATTCTACTCTGTAATATAATGCCTGGTCATGTCACTGTGACTGGTCTCCAGAAACAGCCCAAAATCACATTGCCTTTTTTACCCTCATATTGCATTGCAAAACATAGCTATTTGCTGTCCATGAACCCCCACTAGCCCATTTTTAAACTAATGTGTGTTTGATGTTCTGCTCAGGACACCCAGAACTGTAAGCCACCATGTTACCCCTCTGCCTTACCAAGAGTGAGCTTTGCTGGAGATTAGACTGCGTGTTATCTCCCTGACACACCAGTCTGCTTCACCAGCAAGACACTGCTAGTCTAAACCTTGCCTTGCAGGCAGCAGTTAGTGAAGCCAGTGCTCAAGTTCCCCAGAGATATCTCACTGAAGTGTCCAGTCTCTCTCACTGTGACACTCACAGAAATTGTTAAATTTGCTGCCTCCTAAAAGACAGTGTTGTACACACCAGCCTGCTAGGTTAGCTGAAGTCACTTTAGTATACAGCTCTGAGATGATTTTATAATAAAAACAGATTTAAGTGATACTAAGCAAAAGAAAAGGAGACAGGTATAGTTACAAGCAAAACAAAATAAAACACACTTTCTAATACATGAATCTTAATGGATTACAATCTTGGTCTCAGGCAATTTCTCACCCATAGTCAGTTCCCAGAGACTTCAACCCACGTGGTATATTTACTAAGTTGTCTCCTTGGCTCATTAGCTTTGTTTACCTTACACATAAATGTACTTTCATTGTCTCCTGCCTGTAATCAAGATGGTTGGATAGGAAAATCCACATTCCTTTGTCTAGACTTGGTATATAAACTGCTGCCCAAACACATTTTAAGAACATATTTGCAGGGCGCGTGCACACGCACACACACACACACACAACTTTTGGACACAACATGTATATGATTTTCGGGATCACCTGTTTACATATAATACATAAAACCCCTTTTAGATATATATTATGCCAACAGTGTGTTGGGGGTAGTGTATGTGTCAGGCCTGATATGAATTATAGTATGGTGGGCCCTCTGCCAGTTTTGTTTAGGGGCTCTGAGGGTCACAGCATGCGATTTGAAATTTTTGTTCCTTCTTTTGAAGGGTGTTGACTAAAATGGTAATTAAAATGATCTGCTGATGCATTGAAATGCAAATCACGAGAGTAAAGCTGAAACACAAATATAGCATAGAATGGTGTTGCAAAGTTGCCATTAACATGTACTGACCCAGGCATAGAAATCTATTCTTCCGCACTTTACCAAGTTGTTTGCTAATAATGCAAAAATACTGAAGGTATATTACTCCTATGTCAAAAAAAGTTATTTGCCCTGGACTGAAAGATTGAATAGAATTTTGCAAACTTGCCACAGAAGTATGTTCAGAAGATGCTGCTGATGAGGCCCAAACCCTATATTCTTTTTTGCAATTTTATTCCTTTTGCAGTTATTAATTGAAAGGTTTGGGTGGTGGTTGTTTTTTTTGACTGATCTATGGCCACATCCTTACATTTTGTAGTAGGCAGAGCTCTGGGTCTTTGTTGATTTACACCAGCTAATAATCCAAACCCCTAGTTTTTCTCTAGTCAATGTTCGGTTAAGTGTTTTGGTACTTCTCCCCCCCCCCCCCCCCCCCCAGTTTTCTTTTTTAAATCAAATATTCATTCAAATATTCAGGGATATAGGAATTATCTGATACCAGTGGTCCACCTAGTCTAGTATCATATGACTGTGACAAGTACCTTATTATTAAAGGAACCGCAATGCATTTCTGTGCAGCATAGATCTGATTCTCATTTATACTAAGTAAATTACATACATTTATGCCCATGTTAAGGCCCCTCTAGACTGCCAGCACAGAGTAAAAGTGCCTCAGTGTAAATGAGAATTGGATGCTATATGTTTTGTTTTGGTACCTGGAAAACAGGGTCTTTGATTAGTTCCATTCTTCTAACAAGCATATTTAATTGGCCTCCATTGTACTGGCCAAGATCCATAATAATTTTCCAGGTCACCAAAGATCTAACTTCTAGGCCAATCTGGATTTAGTATTTCAATGATAAAGCCTTTCTAAGGATGTGGATGAGGATATACATTTCCTTCTTTTTCCACAGTTACCCACCTTACTCCCAGTCTCAGCCATGGAATTCCCAGTTTCATTCTTTTGCCTGGATAACTCTTATTGCTGTGCATGTATGATTTTTGCTCCTGATTGCCTGTTTGGCTATTTAGCCAGCTGGCAGATGTGCTGAAATCTGTTGACTTCTTCTCCCCCTGTACCCATCCTCCTCTGGCCCAGAGCCTAGCCACCCTAATTCAGTCCCAAGTCTCCTCGCAGGTGGCACAATGTCAAATAGCTTAATCTTTTTTTAAAACCATTTCCTTGCCAGACCTGAGCTGTAGTCACTGCACATGGTCAATGATAAATTTGTGCAATGTGGACATTTCTATTCTGCTTCTTTGCACTTTTTTGGGGGGGGGCGCGAAGGAGAGGAGGTTGTCCTTGCCATATCTTGCTGAGTTTTCTGATCACAGCTTAAGAGCTCCGAATAAACAACAAAAGGAAGTGAAGCTAATAGAATGAAAGCTGCATGGAGTGCATGAGGTTTTCTGTGTATTCAAAGGATTTTATTATATGTTCACGGTATATTAAGACTTGGTGCTAACAATGGCAATCAGTTTTTTTTAAGGTGAGAGATGTTCTGATGCTACTGTGAAAAGAGAGTGGTGGCAGATCTTTTAAGTTACAAAAAGGTCATAGGGAGATTTGCTACTAAAATTAATCCACCGCCAAATGGAAATAACGTTTAGATTTTAACATACTCTATTACCATGGCCTTCTTTATCAAACCTCCAAATATTTATTGATAGCCGAGATGAGCTTCCTTTTGGGGAACTAATTGTAGATGAAAAGCGTGTAAGTAAGAATCAAAACAAATCGTGGGCATTCTGTGGGCAGCTGCACAGTGTGGTGTTCCTACGATGACATGTAAAGCTGTATCACCTCAGGAAGTGATCTGGTAAATGCAACATAGCTCAAAAAGAAAGGAAATGGCTATTTTGGTCCCATATTGCTAAAGTCCTTTAGATATCTAGATATTGCAGCCCTCAGCCTGTTGGGAAAGAGTGTGACTTTTCATCTTCACAAAGCTTTTTCAGAGGTTTGAGAATAGTGTCCCCAAACCGCTTGTTAAGTTTTAAGTGGTAAAAGTAGGCGGTTATTGTATAAAAAGACTACAATGTTCATTCCTGGGAGGAAATAGTAGGTGTTCCTGGGAGGAGATGGCTGCCTTACATGTCTCAATGGCTGTGATTCCTTACAGACCAAGGTATTACTAGAGGATCATGGAATTATGACATTACTAGATTGAGCAAGGGAAAAACAATAGAGTTCACCTCTCACTTTAATGCACTGGGAAATGATGGGAAAACCTTTGGGAGGCAGAGTACAAAAGGAGGCTCACAACCCAATCTGGAGAGCGCATAAAAATGTTTTTCTGCTAACTTGCTTATTAGATTCACAGACTTTAAGGCCAGAAGGGACCATCGTGATCATCTAGTCTGACCTCCATCGCAGGCCACAGAACCTTACCCACCCACTCCTGCAACAGACCCCAGACCTCTGGCTGGGTTACTGAAATCCTCAAATCATCATTTAAAGACTTCAAGTTGCAGAGAATCCACCATTTACACTAGTTCAAACCAGCAAGTGACCCCTGCCCCATGCTGCAGAGGAAGGTGAAAAACCCCCAGGGTCTCTGCCAATCTGACCTGGGGGAAAATTGCTTCCTGACCCCAAATGTGGTGATCAGTTGAACCCTGAACATGTCAGCAAGACCCACCAGCCAGACCCCTGGGAAAGAATTCTCTGTAGTAACTCAGAGCCCTCCCCATCTAGTGCCCCATCACTGTATGTATCATGGGATATTATTCTTTTAATACAATGCTAGGATGTCACACCAATGTTTTGGATGATTTACTCCATTTTATAATTTCTGAGATGATGCAACACAGCTTGTGAGCACCAAAGTTCTGAAACAGAGGTGGTTGTGAGGCTCCTTCTTAGTACTTGCAAGATCAGATGAATTGACTTTCTAAATTTTTTCTTTATCTTAAAATATGTGCTGTTTGATTTCCTTAATAATAACACTTGGGTAATATTCACAGATTATAAATAACATGCATTAGATGCTTGCTTATTATTGACTTTTGCATTGAAAGATAGAGAGAAAGGGTGCATGGCCAGGGGTCAGATTCTAAACAGCACAATGGATCCACAATGAAGATCCATAAACAATATGTTGAAGAGGGTAGGGTCTACTATACTACACCATTTATGCTTAGCACATCAAAGGACATGGCACCTTTTATTGTATCAGATAGGATTGCCTTGGGTTTTTGCATTGCCAACAAAGCAAAGAGCCAGTAGCCAGGAAAAGTTAGCTACCAAAGCCCACTAGCATTTATATATCTGGGATATTAAGATTTATATGTGTCTACAACCTCATCTACAATACTCGGAAAGCTATGGTGTTATAGGGGAGTGTATGGCACCTCTAGCATTTAATGCTCTTATCTTCGCTAAATTAGTGCATTTTACTTAAATCTCTCTTCCTCTCCAAAATCACAGCATCAGTTTACTGTTGTCTAAGTAACCAGTATTGAGCTGAGTTCTACCATCACTCTCTTCTTTGAGCAATCCCTTCTTAAATTGGTCACTAACATTATAGCATTTAGAGAGAGGGAAATAGCCCAGAGTCATCAGCATTATCTCTTCAGTCTTAAGAATACCAATGTCTTATCACTCAGGCAGTTATTGAGCAATTCACCCCTGTCTCTATAGAAGAGGAAACAAAACAGCTGGGTGCATATATGAGGAACATTCATTATAATGCCAAGGTAATTAAGAGGTGGTCTTATGATAACTTTGCTGAGCTTTCAGATGTTCCTTAAGTAGGACGCCTACTAAAGATGTAGTTTGCAAACTTTACAGTGTACATTATATTGTCAGCATTGGCTAATTATTGTCTGTCACGGCCCCAGTTGAGCACCCCCTGCTAGACACTCAGCAGTCTGTTGTGTTTGGACCTGCCTGCTAGGTCTATGAGCCTTAATCTCTCCTGCGCCTGAATTAGGCTCCAGCACTGTCTCTTTCTTTGGCCACTAGGCTCATTCCCTGGACATTGACTCTGTCTGGCATCCCTTCTCGGAAGTGGGACCCTGCAGTTCACCTGTCTTATGCCCGTAGGCCTGTGTTGACCCCCCCCCCCTCAAGTCCCAGACCCCTGAGAGTAGCTTAAGCACACCCTCTATGGTGGGTACTGTGATTTACTGATTAACTCTTCAGGGACACATGATAGTTGAAGCCAATAATATACAGATTTTGCAGAGGAATTTCTAACCCAATCATGCTTCTCTTTTAGACAGCCCAAGATGTACACATCCTTGCAAAATAAGAGCCATTCCATGCATCAAGTCTTGTCTATACTAAGGCCATTTTCTGAATGAGTGTGTCTACATGGGGGTTTTCACATGCCTGAATGTCCTCATGTAGACAAGCCCTCAGTTTCCTCACCACTCTTGAGCATTCTTTGGCATTCAGTCAGTATCATTTCAATTCCAGGTCCCCTGTCCTGGACTTCACTCATCCGCCCACAGACATCTTTTCCTTTTCTAGTTGGTGAAAGAGAGCGTGCTGCTCCAAGCAGACCAAGTACTTTTATAACTTCCAGTCCCCTCTGTCATGTGATTCTCCTAGTCAGCCTCAAGCCCTCCCATCTATCAGATGATCAAGGTCCCCCATCAGGTGGTCTGTTACTTGGTTACCACCCACTTGGAGTCCAGACTTGAAAAACTGCTTTATTGAAGCTTTGGCCATACTCTGAGGTAACCATTGTTTTCCTAGGGCAGGGCCTATGCAGCTGTTGTTGAACCTTAACAACTATCTCATTCAGAGGCACACATCCAGGTCCACACATTCCTCCTGTTCTTAACACAGGAAGCATAATGCAACACTACAACAGAAGACTGCCCTAAGGCCTAAACATACAGAGAGTACATCAAATCAAGCTGGAATTCATAGAACAGAATCATAGAATCTCAGGGTTGGAAGGGACCTCAGGAGGTCATCTAGTCCAACCCCCTTCTCAAAGCAGGACCAATCCCCAGACAGATTTTTACCCCAGTTCCCTAAATGGCCCCCTCAAGGATTGAACTCTCAACCCTGGGTTTAGCAGGCCAATGCTCAAACCACTGAGCTATCCCTCCCCCCAATCATAAATTGTACATGGACAGGTCTCCCAAATCGTTACCCTGTCCTACAGATCATAAGCGTTTAAGGAAAGACCAGTGCCTGGAAACAGTGAAAGTTGTATTTTGTGCATGTGTGTTCAGGTAGAATGTTATTGAGATGAACGAACATCCTTCAAGATTATACGAGACAGGAACAGGAGTTGTAAGATCCTCAGTTTTCTATTGCAGTTTTGCACCATATGAAGCAGCAATGTTTAGATATGTCTTAACTGGAAGGAACTATGCTGGCTACAAAGAATACTATAAAGCACAGTCTATTATACTTTACTTGACTACATCTCCCTCCAATTTCTGTTTCATGCTTTTAATTTCTAGAAAATTATGATTGAGATCTCATTTTGCTAAAAGGAAAGGCTGGAAATAATGTCTGCTCATTAGAAGTACTATTGTTTATTTAGTAACTAAGTGATTCTAACTCTCACTGTGATTGCATATGACTGCAGATGATCTGCAGTGAAGCTTTTAGTTCAGGTATGTCAAATGGATCCTGAGCTAAAATGTTTCACTTAATTTGAAACCCAGCATATTGTTGGTTTGGTGTTGTGTACGTGATTAATTTTTGTCCAGAGGGAGAAAGGTATGGATGGTTCTTACTTTTGCTTCCTAAATCAGAGCTCTATGTCTGAAACTAAAATAGGCAGCTCACTGTCTTCTCCAACTTCATCAGTTCCTTGCAAGCTTTCTAAAGCATCTTTGCTGCAAGATGTTGGGCAAGTCACTTAACCTCTCTGCTTCTGTTTCACCCTCTGTATCTGTGGTACATAAATGGATCCATATTAAAAAAGGATTTCTCTTTTTGTAAGGAAGCTATGTATACTTGGCTAGCTGTTATTCTGCCCTATATTGATTTTAATATATATATATCTAAAATTGGAAGAGACATTTACTACCCTTCCTCCTCCAGTTGTCCTAGTGGTTCCACTAATTCTGTGTAGCACTATAATTCAGGTTGCTTAAAATCAGAATTCTGATCTGTACTAGTTTTTGAAACCAGTAATCCCGAACCCAAATAATCTGGGAATAATCATTTCTTACCCCCTTTTTGCTACTGATAGAATAAAACAACCTGCTTCTAGAAGTTAAAGGTTTTCAGTGCATGTGCAGCTGGTCAGGAAACAATCATGCCTCCAAAGCATGGACAAACAACATCTAAAGTATTTATGCTGTGGACCTTGGCCACCTTAATATTTTCAATGAGGGATACTGACAGTTCAAGTACAGTACAGCCAAGTGCACTGTCTAATAAGGTTGTATAATTTTGATATAACAGCCTAGCTCTGTTGTACTATTAAAGCTTTAAAATATTAATGCTCGTTAATGGTGTCACTCAGCCATTTTATATGATTAGTTTTAAGTCTCTCTTGGGTAGGCAAGAAGGGGAATTTTTAATGAAATGTTCCCTGCTCATCTGACCTGCTATATTACTGCATGAATGCCATTTTTATGAGGCAGGTTTATGACGTTCATTACTCTGCTCCTTGAGCCACTTCATGGCTGCTGTAATTTTTAAAGAAGAGATAAAAATAAGTCAGTTCTTTCTTTGCAGTCAAGAAGCACTGCATTCTAGCTTTGACCTTTAAGATGTCATGCATGGATTAATCACATTTCTGCTGGAGATTGTTTTAGACTTAATGCTAGATGTGGACTGATTAGTTTACTTGCCTTACTGGATACTTCTTAAGGAGATTTGTGAATGCTAACAAAAGCCATATTCAGACTACTTCTCCATCTCTTACCTATCAATTGTGTGTATGCATATGTATATACATAAACATATATCAGATATACACATGTAATAGGGGTGGAAGGAAGAGTGTTTGAGTGTTCTTAATTCCTAAACTAGAAAGGTATATAATAATTTTTCCCAATTTAGAGAAGGTAAGTGACTTGACCAGGGTCACACACTGAGTCAGTTGCAGAGCTGGGAGCAGACTCCAGAATCCCTGGTTCTGAGTCCTGAGCTGTAACTAGGAAAAAAAACTTCTGCCCTAGTAAAGATTATACGAAAATGCAGGCATTTGTAATACAACCATTTTCACATGGAAGATGATTGTATTGTTGCCCATTCCTAAATTGATGCAGTGAAGTTAACTTCAAACAGCAGTTCTGTATTACAGAAGTTTGTCAGAACAATATCTTGCATGCATGGAACTACTGCTGTTAGCAGCAGCAGCACAAGGTTTTTGACCTTTGATAAGCAAATCTGGTGGGAACGCAACAGCTAGGTTACCCAAAGATTGGCAGAGACTGGATATTTCATGAATCAGTGATCGTTTAAAGAAAGTGCTTGAAGCAGAAAAAAAATTAATGCCTTTTTCAGAACCTCAAAATGCAGTGCGGGTAAGACTCTGGCCTGAAAGTGCAAAGTGATGAGGAAGTGAGGAACAAGTTAAGTGAGAAATTGAGAAGTCTAGGGAGCCTTTTTTAAACTTCATAGTTAAAATGTTATTTTCCCTTTTTTTTTTACCAAAGAATTCTCACAAGCACTGGAAAATTCTGGGCATTTCCTGACGCTGACATTTTTGGGATCTAAAATAATACATTCCACAGTATGTCCTGGTTTCCTCCTCAGCTGCTCATGTGCTGATGGATCACAGTACTCTACAGTATATACCTTTAATTGGGGGTGTTATGTAAGGATCTGTGTTGGCTCCTGTAATAGGAAACCTGCATCTGTATTTAGCTAACTCCTTTTAGCTAACTAGGTAAGGACCATGCCTCCAAGCATAATCCACTGCCTGATAGCAACTTCTCTCTTATGCTGCCTGGAAGAGATCAGAGGGTGAAGCTGGTTGGTGACTCTCATGCTGCAATTCTCAAGGGAATCAAAGAACTAGTGAGGAGTAAAGGAAATCTAGTTTTACATGCATGAAACTGTATCAGATTAAGGAGATCCATCAGTGCCAGTTCATAAATAGAAGCAGATGATTTGTAAATTCATGTAGAAATTAGGGTGTATGTAAGACATCCAACTTCCTGGTGGAAGGAAGGCAACGTGCATCTTTCTCAGAGGTGATTGTTAGTGCTGATAGTCGTTTCAGGGTGTGCTCACACAGTTACACACCCAAACTTCTCCCCCACCACCACCACCTGTCCTGTCCTCCAGAAAGCAGACAGTACCCCTACCCTTTTGTGACGTCAGTCCTAATTGGCTCACGCATGTGCTCATATATGGTACTATGGAAGATCATGGTAAAAGAACCTAAGCCAGGGGTTCCCAAACATCTCTGGGGGATATGTGGGAGAAATTGTGTAATTTTTTTTTTTTATTATTATTTTATTGATTACATTTTCATAATGGGTTACTCAGACAATGCTTTAAAACTCTGGGAATTTGTTATATAAAATACTGTAGTTAATTTACTTCAGGATGTACCAGTGAGAACACAGATAGACGGAGACACTGACATACAGAGCCCTCACCTCCGATCACCGTACAACACGGGTTCAGTTGTCCAGCACCTGTCCAATCTAACTAAGCTCAGAACCTAATCAAGTTTTTTTGTCTACATCACATCTGTACGTAACTGAAATATGGATAGATGGCTAAAGACAGGTAGTGTTAAGAAGTGCACACAAAGTATTAGTGATGAAAAGGGTAGGGGTTTGTGGGCAGCTGGTAGATCTGGAAGGGGGTTCGCAATATGAAAAGTTTGGGAACCTCTGACCTAGGCTATGTCTACACTACAGCTTATGTCAGCATAACTTGCGTCACTCAGGGATGTGACTAACCCACCCCCCTGAGCGACATAGGTTACACCAGCGTAAGCACCAGTGTGGACTGCGCTATATTGGCAGTGGGAGAGCTGCTCCCACCGACATAGCTACTGCTGCTCACCGGGGCTGGAGTAATTAAGCTGACGGGAGAGCCTGTCTTCCGTCAGCTTAGAGCAGCCATACGGAGAGCTTACAGCTGCATTGCTGTAAGCTCTCTAGTGTAGCCATGTTCCTAGGCAGACAGATTCCTAAACCTGAGACTCCTGCATGGGGATACAACACAACACCCTGACAATGTGCAGTAGCTGTGAAGTAAATGGAGAATAAAGCATGCCGAACTACACATAGAAGGGCTCCCCTTTTACCAGGTTTTTCAAATGATAATGTGTGTCATGCCAGCAGAATCGGAGCAGTGTACATTCTTTTGGAAGAGCCCTGTGATAAATATAAAGCCGCATAATACATATTATTTAGATGTATTTTACTATTTGATACTCGTGAGTCAATAAAAAGCAAAGACACCGAATCCCAGCTTATAAAAATTCTATTCACAGTTTATTGGACATGCTGTCTTTCATAATGTCATTGCACTGATGTGACCTTCTACAAATTTCTTTTTCTCCGCCACTGTCCTACCCTCATACCGTAGCATAGTAAATCTGAGTTCTTTAAAGACAACCTACCGCAAACAGTACCTGAAATTATTCTTAAATATTTAAGAACTCTACTTTTTATATATTGTGACATCTTGTGTAATGCTACTTTGTAATATTATAGTTCAAGGCATCACCCTCTAAAATATGAGGCTCTTAAATAGTGTATTTTAGAATGCTGGGTCCTGCACCTATGTATTATAAATACAAACAGCTGCATTTACTAAAATGACAGGTACTAACTATACTGTTCTCCTCTTCAATTCACCTTGTTAATATGACTATTGGACTGTTTCAACAGAGCACAATTTGAAGAACAGATTATATATTGGATATTTTTAATAATAACACATGATAAATGAGCACCCACTTCCCTTAGATTTCATGTGAACTGTGAGACATTTTGGCAGGAGCGTCTTTAAAAAAACCCAACACTGAAATGAGGTTTTGGTTTGAAGTCAATAAGACTTTCTGACAGCCTAATTTCCTATTTGCTTTTGAAGGGGTGAGGGTCAATTTACAATTTCAAAGCACTTTATAAACATTAACAAATCCCTTTGGCCCTTGGTAGGTAGGTAATTCCCATTTTACTGATGGAAGAGGGAGGAATGAGAAATGGAGAAATTGACGTACTCAAAGACATGCAGCACATCACTAGGAGAGCCAGGATTAGACCTCCGGGGCCCTGAATTCTCAGTTACACAATGGGTATGTCTAGACAGCCCACGACAGCAAGCCTCCGAGCCCAAGGTGACAGACTTGGGATAGCGGGGCTTGAACTTGCGCTCTAAAAATAGCTACGTAGACGGCGCTTCGATGTTGTGGCTTGGGCTGGAGCTTGGACTCAACTGAAGGCTGGGGGGTGGGAGGCTTCAGAGCCTGGGCTCCAGCCCAAGCCACACCTTCAAAGCGCTGTCTACACAACTATTTGTAGAGCATTAGCACATGCCCCGTTAGCCCAAGTCTGTTGACCCGAGCTGGGAGGCTTGCTGCCAGGGGCTGAGTCGATGTACCCTATAAGGCCTCTTTACACAGCCAGAGTTGTATAAAGAGGCCTTAGCAAAACTGTGAATCAGGCCCAGGATATCATAGTCCTCTGCTCAGTACATAGCCCACCTTGCTTCTCATCTCCAGTTCCTGATGATAAATGTTTAGCCACATCAACTCTTCCATTTGGAGCCCTGCCAACTAGATCCTGAGCTTTTTGGCATTGAACGTGATTATGCAATGACTTCCTCTTAAATTTGGCAGCTGCAGCTTTATCCTGGTCTGACTTTATCTATTGCTGAGATCGCATTAACAGCCTTGTCTGTCAAAGGTTATGAAAACATGATCCAATAACTCTGTTTGCCAGAAGCTGGGAATGGGTGACAGGGGATGGATCACTTGGTGATTACCTGTTCTGTTCATTCCCTCTGGGGCACTTGGCATTGGCCTCTGTCGGAAGACAGGATACTGGGCTAGATAGAACTTTGGTCTGACCCAGTATGGCCGTTCTTATGTTCTTCTACTGGCACCTTACTTTTAGGTAAAGTGGAGGAAAGCAAAAGCAAATCTAGTTCAACCAGTCCAGAGTATGTCTGTTACCCAGAATTTTCAAAACCCAAAACAGTGGTAATTTAACTGTTTTTCTCCAGGCAGTGTCAGGAATAAATCAGTGGGAACACAGCGCTTCCATCTGATAAATGATTGATACAAGCAAGCATGCTCTTATTTAACACTACTATTTATTAGATATTAAGCGCACACTCATGCGTAATAGGTTTAGAATATCCCAGATATAGTTACCCACAGTCTGAGGTGGTTTCGAGTGATCACCAGCCTGCCTTCCAGGGGCCCTCTTACCATCCAGCTGATGGGGAGTTTAAATGTCAGCTCTTTGCCTTAAGAAAGCTTCCTCGGACTGCTCCGAAGTATTTACTTTTACTTAATTTTTTTTATAGCTAACTTTAACGAAGCACATAACCTACAGTGATTCTTCTTGGGTTTGCATAATAATCTCTACTGGATTACTAATTTTTTAATTTTAACAAACTACTTATTATTTTAAAACATTTTAGCTAGGACAACACTATGTCAGGGGCACTTAAAACCAAAGTTGCTATTTATTCACTTTTTCCCATAGTTTTCTGTCCCATTCTCCCATTCTGATTAGTAAACTGCAAGTGTGCAGTTGTCTGACTTTGTTTTACAAAGGCCTAAGATTATTCCTAGCTATGTGATGTTTGGTTTTTGTCTGACCGTGGCTGAACATACAAAATGGCTGACTGCAGTACTGTCAAGTTCTGGGGTACATGCAGGAATGTCAAATTCCAGGGTAACATCTCCACCACTTCATTTTGAGGTTTGTGTCTTAGCATTCTTTTCTCCTCCATTTCAGTAAGTAGCTCAGTGGTTCTCTCTTAAGCCAATAGATATTTCAATCAAACAGTAGGCAAAATAAAAGTTTCTACATATTGGGCCAAATTTTCCAAGGGCCTCCAAAAATGCACCTACAGTACATATGGAAGTCATCTGTTCATGAATACAGAAGAGCTAATTGTGCATGTACAGTGAGTACCTCATTTGTATAGTAAGAAGCCTGTTTGCATATGAAAATACCCTGTCTGTCATTTTATCATCTCCTCCTCCCATTGTTACCGTGCACGGTCTGTACTGAAGTTACTTATTAGAGTCACTGCAGGTAGCACTGCCTGTAGTTAGGTTGCCTAATACTTCAGAAGACTCTAGTTTTGGTTGCTTATAACTTTGCCAAACTTCACCTGTTTGGGCTGAAATTTCCATGGGCTGAAATTTCCATCTTGCGTATTTGAGTTTGGCCTTTTCTCAGAACAAGTCTGGAAAAAAAAGTTGTAAAAAAAAAATGCTTATAGCCATTTCTTTGAGAAGCTCTAATGCCTACATGCTGTGAAGCTGGGACTTTAAATATGGTGGTAGTCTCTCTAGTGTCATTGTTGTGCCTTTTGCCACCTAATTTTGACCAATTTATGAGCTCCTGAAAATCTTAGTATGCACATGCTCAGTAGGGACTCAACTGGTTAGTTTGGTGGCTACGTTCTTTGAAGATTCCATCTGTATTGAGTATGCTCCATCCTGGGGCTGCAGGGGCTGTTAGCTTAGGTGACAGAAATTTGTGCTGTGGATCTAAAGACTGTAACCGTGCTGAGGAATCACGTTGGAGTTAGTAAGATTCCACATAATGGACTTTGTTTTTTCAGTTTGCTTTTTTTTAAAACCAAGGAAATTACACATAACAGCTATATTAAAAGAACAGTAAGATTGCAAATTCAGAAGTTAGGAAATGCCAGAGTTGAGGTTACCCATGAAATCTTAATTCAGCCCGTTGTGCATATGCATTATGATACAGGTTTTACTTATAGGATCCCATACTTTTTTTCAATTCTGCCAACTGAGTTTGCTGTGTGACCTTGGGCAAGTCACTTAACATCTCTGCCGGTTTACCCCTACGTAAAATCAAAATATTACCAACATTCGTAAAGTGCTCTGAGCTCATTGTAGGACTCCATTGTAGGGCAAATTATTATTTTTTCTAATTAATGGGCAAACCCCTGTGCCTGTGTCTCCGACTGTTTCTTTCTCCTTTTCATTAGTGCTTCTAAAAATCTTACATTGCATCCTGCCCTCTTTGCAAGCTCCAGAACAGAAAAAATCTGCCCGCAATATGTGTGCACAACACTGTCCCAGGAGGCAGTCAGGGCAGCTTAATAAAGCGTTGCAGACAGCAAAAGAAAAGAGTTATAATCCTGCAGCAGCAAAACACATCTCCAAAACGATGAATTCTTTATCAAAATCCCTCCAATCTCCTGCGTATGAGAGAGCATTTTCAAAGGGAAGCTCCCTCCAGATGTGAGTGATTTTTTTTCCCCAAGGATGTAAATTATTCCAAGGACAGACTCTGATCTCCATCATTCCCCACCTACAATTCCCTTCCTACCCTCATCGCCCTTTAACACAATAATCCTGGAAGTAGGCACAGTGTAGACTAATTGTGGTGGCCTTCCCATTGTACTGTATATCATGTGCCTGTCTCTAGCCAAGATATAAATTCCAGCATTTATGTACCTTGAGCTTCCAACTATCTTTAACTTTTATTGAAAAAGACAACACTAAATTACAGAGTCTGAATAGATCTCCTCCTCTCCTCCTATTTGACAAGAGCCTGCTCTGCATTTCCATGTTGTACGCTGTGGCTTGAAACTTGCATGAACCTTTGATGAATTCGCAGTCAGCCTCTTGAGGTTACATTTTCTTCTGTGATGTCAAATGCATTTATCAACACACAGTACCCTCATTTACATTTACCCTATCATAACATCTTCTGATGAGCAAATACCCCATGTCAGTGGCTTGTTTTAGTGTACTGTGCTTCACACTGATGCGAGGTATTCCTGTTATGTTGCAGTAGACACACTATTATACCAGGGCACAAAAATGCAGTAATTCATCTTTGTTATGCGGGCACCTATTACCACTCTCCTAATTAACTATATTTTATTTATACCTCGCTTCTTGAAACTTGGAACGCAGCCTTTCCATTTTAATTTGAAGCCTAATCTCCAATCTGTGAGATAAAACCAAAACATTGTGTTGCCATGTAGATATCTGTTAGGAAACAACTTAAGGAATAATTAAGATACAATGGGGGGGAGGGGCGGCTCTCATGCACTGTATCTTTAAGGAAATACCAGTATGTAGTTTGTTTCAAAGTTGCGATAATTCCCTGGCTGCTCTCTAACTACAATAGTCAGAGATTTGGTACCTACCTAAGGTTTGTTTCATCAGCATTTTGCTTAAGCATGTGTATCTTCCTTCTTTATAGAGACAAGGTGAGTGAGGGTAATGTCTTTTATTGAATCAGCTGCCGTTGGTGAAAGACACAGGCAGTCGAGCTACACAGAGCTCTTCTTCAAGTCCCGGGAGGTACTTTTTTCTTATGTGAGTTTCCTGCTTGGGCCAGTTGCTGTACGTATGTATTGCACTTAAAGGACATGTGTACCTAGAGCCAACATTTAGAAACACTTTAGCTTCTGTGGACTCAATGACTAGAAAGGAGGATATTTGTACTACCGTCAGAGAGAGCTCATAATAGACCTTTAGGTGTTAGGGGTGAATCCACACTAGAAATTTTCAAGTCCATTATTACCAAAGAAGGAAGCACTCCACCTGCATTAGCACCAGTGGCTCTATTGAACTTAAGGCATGGGTATATTTACCACCATGTCATCCATTCCTGCATTCCGCACTGTTGGAGCACTGTGCATTGGTAGTAAGTAGAGCTGATAATAAGTGGAGCCTCTGACTGCCAGGTGCTGGGACTGGACCACAGGGATGGATCACTTGAGGTTTGCTCCGTTCTTTGAGGCATCTGGCACTGGCCACTGTGAGAAGGTAGGGTACTGGGCTAGATGGACCATTGGTCTGACTCAGTATGACCGTTCTTATGGAGTTTTTTTTTCTGTTGTTATGGTTGAAAAATGCTAAATATTTTTTTCACAAAACATTTTCTACGTTTTCTTTGAAATTTTGTCTCTCTGAGAAGTCCATCCTCTCTAGGAGCCAAAAAAAAAATTGAAAATTGTTTAACTTTTTTGGTCTAAGTTTTTGCAAATTGAAAATTTTCAACCAGCTCTAATAATAATGAGTCAGTGCTTCATGCTCACATGCTTCATGTTGAGCAAATGCTAAGTACTTTCCAGGATCGGGACCAGAGTGCTTAGTGCCTTGTAGGATCCAGCCCCTGATGTTTCGGAACTGTCTCTACATCTTCTGCGACTGCTTGTCAGTGACCACTCTTCGCAAAGAATATACTTGAGATCTTCATTTGATGTGTGGGATATCAGGTACAGTACCCAAAATATGGAACTACTGGGTAGAAAGTTTACTAATACTCCTGTAATAGCTATACTATGTCACTAGAGCTATACTACGCGATTGCAGACCCTTGAAACAAAATAAGTACTACAATGATACTTAATTTTTCTCTCCTGTTTTTCCCGGATGGTTTTTTCCCCATCTGTTTTCTCTCAAAATTAATCAAGATGAAACCAATTATTAATCTTGTTTAGAAGTGACCAGAGTTTAAACCAGAAGGATCTTATAATGAAGCCACATTCATTTACTAAATTGTTTAGTAGTATCCAGTAACAAGAAGATACTTTTATTAATTAAAATTTGAAGTCACTTGATTCTTGGATTTGAGATTACACACAGAAGGGCTTTATGATAATGGCAGTTCAACAAATTTCTGGGCTACAATAAGACAAAGGGGAACTTCAGGGTAGAGAATGAGATTTCCTGTGCACTTCTGACAATAAACACCTCTTCAAGGGGGGTGGGAGGTGGAACAAGAGGACATTCATGTCTGTCATTAATGGCGTGATTCTTATTGGGACAATGAAGAAGATGTTAAAAAAATGTTATACTTGTAAGACCACATGCAAGGGTCAGTTGTATATTTCCGAAAATACAGGTACAAAGTTAAAGCCATCTCTTGAAGCATGTTTCTTTCCTAATTGGACACTGTAAGCTCTCTTCTGTTTGGGCAATACAAATCTTTTATTGCTTTTTCTGATCCCCTTTTTGTCAGGTGGACTCCTCCTAACTTAATGACAGATTGAAATCTGTTCTTTGATACAAGACTCTTTACAACTTTTCTCACACTCCTTACAGGGCAGATTGTGATCTCCTTACTCCCATTGGTGAGCCGTTAGTAGCACAGTGAGACTAATGACGTGAGTAACTGCTCACCAATGGGAGTAACAGGTCCCAGTGTAGTCCATAAGGAGGGAGTAAGAATGTAAGCTGTTTTATGCCAATGATACAGCACTTGGATGGATGTGTCATATGACTTTCTCATGTAGTTTTATAGTGATGTGGCCCTTCTATAGGGTACAACCCATTCACACATAGAATATTAATTGTTAGAAGACAACCAGATGGGTACTCATCCTGGCTGGTGGATCAAGCTGGCAGTCCTTGTCTACAGAGTCCCTTGTGCCTCCATAGCCCTAGGCTCTCATTTTGCAAAGTCTCTCCTAGAGTTGCTTATTTTAGAATCATAGCATTGTAGGGCTGGAAGGGACCTCGAGAGTTCATCTAATCCAGTCCCCTGCATTCATGGCGGGACTAAGTATTAGACCATCCCTGACAGGTGTTTGTCTAATCTGCTCTTAAAAATCTCCAATGATGGAGATTCCACAACCTCCCTCAGCAATTTATTGCAGTGCTTAACCACCCTGACAGTTAGGAACTTTACTCCATTTTTACTCTATTATTTTCAGTTTCAAATATATTATTAAATCATCATCTGGTTTTGATAACTGGCAGCCTTGCTGATTTTGACTGTATGTCAACTGTGAATGTTAATAAAGTTTACTCAGTCATAAATGTCTTTAATCTATCCTGTTTTATTTTATCATGCACAAGTAAAGAATATAGCATAACTGGTTATTAGTCACCTTCAGTTAGTGACCCATGTCTAGCTTTAACCACTATATTACTGGTCAATATTTGTTATGGTAGCACCCAGAAAAATATAGATTGAGGGTAGATGAGCAAGAGACTCAGAATCATCTTCTTTTCTTCCCCAGCTTCTTTAATGATCTTTTAAAACACAAAATCATAAATTATAGCACATCTTTAGTTTACATTCCCACTCGTCTATAAATGCACGTTGAAACCCTTTTATTTATTGGGGTTACAGACAGGTTAAACGAATTTTGTCTCAGTAAAGGCAGCTTATTTCTTTTGTAAGTCCTGCATTCTATAATAGATATAATTGATTTAAATTTGGATCAAACAGCAGTCTGTTTTCCCTCTTGAACTGTTTTATATTTGCTAGTGCTTATTTTGTATTGTAAATACAGAGACACTTGGTTTCTGTCATCCTCACAATACAAAATAGGAGTCATTTTAGAGTGGTATTTGCCATTTACGTTTTGAGTGATTAAAATAAAGATCAATATCATAAGTAGTTGTTGTGACTGTCACTATTAGACACTGATGGCAAATGAATGTGTACAATATTTTAAAAAATCTAGGCAATTCAGTGGCCGGTATATGGGCTCTTTGAAGAACTAATGCATCTCTAGCTTTCAAAGTCGAGTCGGAACATGTATCTCAATGATAAATATATATTCTCCATTTAAAAAAAAACACCAACCCCAAAACAGCAGTGTAAAATCAGAGCTTGATCTAGAGAGTCACACTAGGAGGCAAGGCGAGGGAGAGAAAATGAATCGGAAGCAGCCAATCAGAGCGTGCTGCTCATGCTTCCCTTTTGTTTCCAGTACAACAAGCTTTAGGTCTTCCTCCTAAAGCACTTGTTTAATTACAGCTTCAGGAACATAAAGCCTGTTATTATTTTAATGGAAGGAGCTGAGACTGAAATAAAACTGAGCTGGGCCCATGTCTTTTCCTGGCAACTTGTAATTTCGTGGATGGAAAAAACACCTGTTCAGTGGGGAATCCTTATCATTATGTTTTAGATTTCGCCATTAATTTATTTTACAGTCTTTAAGCATATATACAGATGGGAAGCAACAGCATTCATGGCCCCTCTTCACTCTCTCCCTAGGAGGTATTGCAAGGCAATAGCTGCTTCATTACTATATGGCAACCAGATTTAGGGTTTACGTATGCAGTGAACTGCTCAGAAGTTGGAAGACTTGGAAACACACTTAAAACATCCTCCAGGAATCTAAGTGACCTTAGTACATGAAACGACTGGTTCAGATAGTGACTTTCATGTTATGTGCAAGGTCATGATCCTGTAAACGGCTGTACTTTCACTGAGCCTGGTTGGCTGAACTCAGTAGGTCCCACACAGGTGCAGCAGTCTGCCCACACACTGTCGTTTGCAGATTAGGGCCTCAAACGTTGGTATGAACTGTTCACCCAGATGGCATAAGCTAATTCTGGGCTATGAATAACTTCGGGGCGTCACAGGTTCCATTGTCCCAGGAAATCCTGTTTCACAAATGCCATTTCAAAATAAGATATTCAGTGTTAATTTGCCTTTTTGAAATGTTGTGCTTGCTGACCCAAACACATCTGCATCCAAGTGGTGAGGGAATGAGAGGGTGTTGTCCTGCCTTTTTTGCCTGACAGAGACTCCCCATTAACAGGATCCATTAATTGTATTCTGTTTTAATCGCCTGCGTACAAAATTAACGTTGAAGAATAAAACACAGGAGTTCAGCAGAGGTTTTTAAGCCTTCTTAAAATAACTTATATTTTAAAGCAAATTTACTGCTGGCAAAAGATACAGCTCGGACAGGTCTGGAGATTTTTTTTAGCCAAAAAATGGACTACGGCAATGCCCTGGTAACTTAATAACCTGCCTCATCCATGACGTAGTGACCACTTTTTAAGGGTGGGAGAGTAGTCTAGTTGCCATGCCCCAACGCATCCATGATCCCCCTGTTGAAGGTACCTGTAAGTGCTGGACAGAATGGCCATGTCTCTGGTATGAATATTTATGCACTAGAATCTGCACTGAGGACTATTAATTCATTTCACAGTTAAGTCTCTGGATTGTCATTTGATTAGTTAGATTTAAAGCTTGAGGAAAATTGGGTGTTTAAACATGGTTGGAGTGCTGCAGGCTTTTAAAATTTTGATCTTTCATAAGCCCCTTAACCAACCTTATAAATGTTGTCTTCTCCTGGCTCTGAATACATCTGAAGAAAAAATTATTACACTGGCCCTCAGCGTGAAAACATAGCAGCTGGAAAACCTGAAACACCATCAGTGCTTACTAGAAGCAGAAATCTTGTATGAATGTGGCAAACCTCTTTACATTTCATCTTAAGAAATACATTAATTGATCTAATCCCTTGTACCTGTACATAATTCCCATACTCAAACCCAATCTATCCCTCCCCATCAACCACAATAAAAAATACGTACATATTATGCTAGGTAATCCTAACACCACCTTTCAATTACTTAAAGCACTCTTTGACCCTTAAACAATGTTCTCCTACACTGCAATCCAAGGTGTGATTGTAGCACAGATAGACATGCCTGCACTTGGTATACTCATGCTCCCATGGCTAAAATTAGCAGTATTGTCACAGTGATGCAAGCTTCCGCATGGACTACAAACATGAGTATATACTGTACTCGTGGCATGCTTGAACAGTCCATATTGAAGCCTGTGCCACCACCCAAGAGGTCAATCCATCTCCTATTGAAGACCATGAGCGCTGCACTTGGCCCTATGTCACCAGCAGCATGTCATGTATACAGCAGGACCATTTCTGAAATCAGTACTGTTTACCTAGCAAAATTCCCATTGATTACAGTGGGAATTTTACCTGTTTTTTTCAGAATTAGTCCCTAAAACATTTATGCCTGACCTGGCACCAGCTATTGAATCACAGTGCTTCCTGCAAAGAAGAATCTCAAGTTACTTCCTAGCTTCTTGAAGAGTTGGGCCATCCAGTACCCGAGAAAGTTGTGCTTTCTTTTTTATTGTACAGAAAGATCAATGCAGTCATGCTGTAAAGCACTAGTGGTTTTAGTTCTCTGCATGAGGGATTGTGAGCTTTTAATCATATTTTAAGCAAATGTTTCCATGATGTCTATTAATATACCCCAATTAGATCAGAAAGAATCGAGACCAGTAAAAATTGAGACTTTAAGCTCTTCTGAAAGCAGCCTTTTAAAAGACATATTGTGGTTCCAGATGTTTTGTGCAGCTATTTATTTAGCTTGTAAACAAGCCACCAAAAACATTCTATGCGATGATGGGAGAACCACAATTACATTGTTGTGGGAATTTACAAAGAGCTCGGCATACTTTTATGATTTAGAGAAGAGAAAACTCATTCCTTCTGAGAGCTGATTTCCAGATTTATGTCTGCGCTAAGAAATGCTCTGGGAATCATTAAAACAGTGACAAAGAAAAGTGATTTTCTTTATTAAAAGGAGGTGGGGGTAGGGAAGGAAATAGGAGTCAAAAAAACCAGAAAGCACCTTGCCTTCCTCTTTGACATGGGTTTTATGTAAGGCCAAATGCTTCTCAGCAATAATTGATCATTTTCTCTTCAATTTTTTATGTGAATTTAGTGATGGTGAAAGGTGCCAGGAGTGGCAATCATACAGCCTGAAGCCCTCTGTTTATCATGTGGCATAGGCAGTGCAATCCCCAGTACTTTGCCCCTGCCATATGCTGTCTGGAGGACCCGTCTCTTAAGAATGAGAGAGTAGTTCAGTCTCCATAGCTCCAGCTGTGATTCCTTTATGGTGTGGACACCCGTCTGCTGGGAACTGGAAGGAAACCGCCAAAGTCATTTCACTTGGGCCACTCAAAAGCCATCAGTTGGTGGTACAGTCACTGTGAGCCGCTATTGACTCAGGCTGGATTCAAGCTGATTAGTCGTAGGTGAAACACTCTGTATCTCATTATCAACCCCCTGAGCCATAGAGTCCCCATGATAATCTTGTCTTGTTTTGTGATTTGTCATACAAGTTAACCATTTGAACCCAAATTAGATTTAACCCTCCTCCCCCCCCCCACCAAAACTTCTGGCTTCAATTCTGCAAAAGGTCACATAAATCTCCAGATTAAACGTTTCAGGTCTTGTGTGGGCTTCTGCAGCACAAAAGTGTATAAACCCTGCCAACTTCTTTAGCAGCCACTTCATTCACTCTAAGGAGAATGGGGTATGCTGTCTCTCAAACTCTGGTGCTCTGGAGTTCGGCTCCCAAGCAAAGGCCTAACCATAATTATGATGATATTATTTAGTGCCTGCATGTCATTTTTCATGTATCAGCTCATACCAGTGGACATCATCAGATATAGAAACCCCTGGTGCACATTAGGATCTTCTCAAGCATCCAGTGTAGTTTATAAAATCTTCTGCGATGAGCTCATGTAATTAGAAAGGATTGATTTCAAAGGTTTATATGTTTATTTCTAATCCAAACTTTTCAGACATGTCATATCCACTTATTCTTATGGAAGATTAACAGTACTGCCTATTTAAACTTGTAAGAGCAAACTGCTTTTAAGATAGACGAGAGCATAAAAAAGCAAGACGATTTTTTTTTAAAGGGATACATTAACTTTGCACACCCTGTGTCTTAATCAATGTCCTTTAAATTTTCCAAAATATAACGCAGCAGTGTGGAAATTTTTAGTGGGTAAAATTAGGTTTACAGAGGAATGGCTCCTGCAATCTTAACTGTGGATTCACTACCAGTAATTTCTTGGGACCTGATCTAAAGCCTGTATAATTCTCTAAACTGGCATGTTGTTCTTAGTGGATCAAAACAATTAATTATGCTTGGCTTTCTCCAGCAACTCCCAATATACAATCTAGTTTCCGGGCTTGTATAAGGACTTAGTAAATCAATGTGAAATGTATGATAGTTACTGTAATGGTAAATCATAGTGGCTGGGTCATTGCCCAGATTGGTCTAATACAGTAACTATGGTGATTTGTATGGAGTTGTCAAGTGTGCTGTTGGATGTAGTGAAAATCTGTGCATTGTATTCAGGCCCAAATAGGAATCATTCAGAAAATACACAGCAAAATAGGAAGCGAAGCAGCAAAAAATCTTCCCTGTGTGTTTTGGGAATATTCATATTGATCCTGAGATGATAATCAAACTCAAATGCAAAACTGATATGAGTATGAAGCTGAATACAAAGGGGAAAGATGGGTTTTCATTCTGAAATACTTTGGTCTGTTGAGCCAGAACTCACCTGTAGGAGATGTAGTGGAGACTGGGTGGTCAATGGAGGAACAATATTTGAAGAAAGAGGAGAAACTCCCATTGGGCATTTATTTTTATGTATTTATTTATACTATTTTTTTGTGGTTTTAGGGAACATCAGAGATGCCTTGAACACTAGGTAGTTGTATGAAACATGACAAAATTCTCTAGTCTCTGCTATCAGCATTATGCTAAATTAGACTTTTGACCTTGTAGCTGATTTTTGGTGGGAAACAGGGGAGCCCTTGAGAAGCTGCAATACGTACTGACAGAGAGCCTTCGACAAGACATGTGGCCAGTCATCAGAAGATGCTACATGATTGTGGTGGTTATGGACAGATTTCCGAAGGAAAGGTTACTATGCAGGCTTCTCTGCCTGTTGAGTGCAATAGAAAAGAAACCCCAGCTACTCTTCTCTGTGCAGTAGCTCAGAACCATCATAAACCAACTCACAACATTGCTAAAGAGTTATAAACCTGGTAAAGATGGAACAACATTGAAAAATGATGAATCAATGGGTAGCTATTTAAGTCTAATCCAGGAAGATAAATAAAGAGTGCTAGATAATACTGCTTTGGGCACTGTGGAGATTACCAAAACTTCTTGTAAACTTTACAAAATATAGGTTAGTTGTGGCATTGAGATAATTATCCCACCACTCTTTCACTGACCTGTAGCAAGGTAGGAGTGCTTTAGGGGAAGTTTTCAGGTTGGGTCTACTTTCCCTTTTAAATGTAACCTTTGGGAGTGGAATAGGAAAGATCCTGGCCTTGGTTACTAGTCTGGTATTGAAATGGTTACTTTTAAAGCATAACTTGAGCAATCAAGAGTGCCTGCTGGGATGGAGTGGGAAAGAGAATTTGAATATCATTCCAACAGCCTGAATTCCCCTCCCCTGATGTTGATGTGTTCACTTCTATTTATTTGTTTCCTACTGATTTCAGAAACTTTGTCCTTTAGATTTGATGTGTGAGCTGCACTACTGGGAAGTTTTATGGGGAAAAGTCTGGTGAAGACTAGGCCTTAAAGGGAAAAGAAAACACGACTGAATGTGCTGTCCACTTGGCACCATCACTACTAGTCGTAAAGCTTGTGATTTTCAGACACATGGGCCAGTGAAGATCTAGAGCTGCTTTTTCTGAAGACTTAGGGGACTTTTAAATATAGTTTCCATCAGTGGCCAGGGTATGTCATGTACAGGTTTACTGGACCTCTGTGGAAGGCTCATGCACTTGTCAAAAGAAAAGAGGGGAAAAAAGTCTCCTTCTTCTCTACTTTCTTCAAACCACCCCTTTCTTCCATGTGCCTTCCTAAAGCTGTCATAAAAGGTATCCCAAGATGGTTGTTACTGAGCTCCCCTCCTGAGAGATGATTAAAGCCAGATGAGACAGAGCCCCGAAACACAGCCCCTTTGTTAGAGAAAACAAAGGCCTCAGTAATTGGATTCACATTGAGTGAGGCACTTAAAACAGCAAAGTAACAAGAAAAATCTGCCGGGTTATGTCATAACTGCCAGGGTGGGTGTTGTGTTATTTTAAAAGAGCATGACCGTCTCATTTTTTACTAGCCTAGTCTGGTATATTGAAGTGGGAGACTAAAAAAATATCCCCAATTGTAACATATATTTTACACAACCGACGGGGAGAGTTTGGGACATTGAGAACAATGGGATATGAAGCAGGTCACTGCATCTGCGAAACAGCTATAAACCAATACGCTATTTTTATCCGTTGGCCAATTTTGCAGTGTATGAAGGGTGGAATGTACCTTCCACGAGCCTTCAGTGAGGGCAAAAGTCAATCTCAGCATATCAGTCATTCTTAAACCTCATTTATTTGGCTTGTATATAAACTCTTCAGCTTCCAATGCAGTCATTTTGTATAGTGCAGCAGTAAGCGTGTGCAATTGGGAGCTAGTTGTCACTGACCTGTGGTGTGTTTGGGGGAAAAAAATTAATAAATACCAACTTTAAAGGAAGACTTGTGATAAATTAAGATCTTGTCAAATTATTTGTCTCAACCTTGCAGATCTTATAAAGGTTTTGATCTGGGCATTAATAAATAGTCACTAGAGACCAGTTGGATGTGCCAGGTTAGCAGGTCATAAGAAAGCAGGCAGAGTGTTGCTGTGCTTGTTATTGAGGTGTATTAGTAACATGTTACAGGGAGGATGTGAGGTGATTTTCAAGAACTGCTTTTCACTATGCTAAGATAGACAACTTTAGCTTTAATATACAAATAGGTACCAAGGAAAAGTATCTGGTTGGCAAAAACTGACTTCTGCCATTTCAGCCTGCAGAGTAAAAATAAAAACAAGACAAAAGAAAGTTTAAGAAACCCTTCTGCTCAGAAGATTCTAGATCCCATAAACAATTATCTTTAACCAAGGGCAGGCAGAGCAATGAAAAATATAGTCGTCTTGTTCCATTGAAATTTGGCTGACAGTCTTACGCCAAAAAGCCAGAACCACACAGTCTAGCACTCGCAAAACTCTGCGCTTGGTATTTCAGATTAAAATATTCATAGTCAACTCTTTCTTGTTATAAAGGTGTGACCCGCAGGAGTGTGGGTAAAAGTAGGGATTTTATTACCAAGTCCCAGTCACGTGACATGGGTGAGTCACCTGAGGGTTAATGCACCTGTCACTGGCTCAAATGCTGCGCTTCTCGGCTGAGTTTTTCAAAGCTGCCTATGGGAGTTAGCCACCCAATTTCCATTCATTTTAACTGGGTCCCCAGATCCCTTTGGCATGTTTGCAGAAGCTCAACCTTCATAATTCACAATTCATGTACTGCACTAGGAAGGCATGGGGGCCTGATTCTAATTTCGCTGATGTGGTTTTAACTCTACAGACTTTGATCAAAGATACCATGCTCCCAGGGTTGATTCCTACAATCTCGGACCCTCGCAGCTGTCGTGTAATTGGGCCCCACACAATGTGGTCACGGGAGTGCCGAGACAGAGTAAACTTTCTCAGATACTTGGCATCAGGTGTACCAGGAGTTTCAGAGACAAGTGTTGCAAGCTGGTGCTTATAGGCGGCTAATTTTGCTGGGCTCCCTTCATTTATGGTTGCATTGGCGATCCTTTCACATTGTCCTCCTGTCATCCAGATGTAGTGGTTACCCCCTGCCCCTATGCCACTGTAGGCGACAATTAGGCTATAACCCCATCCAGCCATTTCTCCTTATCTTTGCTTTGCACCTGCTCCTTTGTGCTCAGCAGCCTGCTCACCCCTTTCCCTTTGTCCTGGCTTGCAGTCATGTCAGACTGATTGACCCTTCCCCCAGGCTCAAACCCTATGCCTGGGTCATGTTGGCTGAACGATAGCTTATTTCATGTTACTGCCCTTTAAGAGACTGGAAGGGCTGCTGCTTTTATGCTTCTGAGCTTCACCTTCAGGTTCCCTCTCTGTTCCGCTCCTTGACTGCGGGACCCCCTACCTCAGTCCTGGCTGCTTCCGCACAGGCTCTGTTCAAATCTGTGTTCTGCTGCTGCAGTTTCTGCCAGCTGCAACCTGCTCCCGTGCTGGGCTCTCTGGTTCTCACCCAGTCTCCTTATCAGAGCTCCCAGTATGTCTCCTGCTGGAACCCCAGGGAGAATTCCCTTCTTGGGACCCAGCTTATGAAAGAGTTTCCATCCCCTTCCTCAGTTAGGAGAGAGGATTTGGGTCTGCTCTCCCTGCTCCTGCCAATCTGTGATCCTCTGGGATGGGGGAGAAGAGTAGTGAATCCACTGCTTAGCACTGATTTGTCACAATATTTTAGGCTGGGATTTTCAAAGGAGCCTAAGGGAGCTAAGTGTCCAAATCTCACTGATTTAGGACCTTCTTCGACTCCTTTGAAAATTGCAGGTCTAGTGTCTTCAAAGACCTACAAACCCAATAAAGCCATTAAATGTGAACTGAAAAAATAAACTTATAGATTCTGCTGGGGGTGGGAAATGAAGCTGCTGTGTTCCAATGGTATATAAAATGCTTTCCATCCTGCTCACATAATGCTACCCCTTTGTACTGTGCCCAAGTGCATCACTCCGGCTCACACCTGCTGCAAGTATGATTCTGAGCTCTTACAGCTAATCTTTTCATCAGGTAAACATGGTACATGTTAAACCTAATCTGTGATTTGATTTGGCAGTTACTCAAAAGTGGTTGGGAATCACTGTAGTAATCCATTTCTCCAAAGGTTGCTACTGACTAGACTTTGTAAAATCATCCAAATGGGGAACAGCCAGGTTCCAGGGGAGAGCAAATGGTGTGGTCGAATCCCATCTCCGAGATGGAGGGATAAAAGGATAGATAAAACTACTGTAGCCTTTGGGCAATCTGCATAATCTAGGGTCCCACAATTTAGGTGTATTATGTCAATTCCGCCCACAGAATGTTATAAGCTTTAGAAGCCCTCATGAATTTCCATACCACGTCCTTTTAGAAACATCAGTAGCCATGTAATAATTAGTACAGCATCTAGTGTTGTTACGGCGAGAGAACAGGGTAGAAGAGAAAGAAGCAAGCCTTTTCAGCTGCAAACGCATTCCACATTTGTATCCAGTCTGGCTTCATGCTCACAGAAACCTGAGCCGCCCGTAATGCACCAGATGTGCAGAAAGAGCATCCGTTCCTCTCGTTATCATAGGCAGCCACACTTACAACAACAGTGACTTGTGCTTTGATTGCTTGTCTAAAACTAAAATTCAATTATGCAGTGCAGGCAGGCTTTGCTGTGACACAGAGGGTTAGAAATTAATGTTAACACTGTTTCTGGTTAAGACTTTTTGTGTTGATAAATAATTCATAAGGCAGTTAGCTCTTTGAGTCTGACAACACAAGAATATATTAATACAGTAGACTCAGCTAAAGGTCAGCCCTGAACAGTGAAGCATCTGAGCCATCTTTTATTCATTTTCTGACACAGACTCATTAATTATTACCGCATTTGAAGGTCTGCACGGGAAAAACGCTAATGAGAAAAAGGATATTGGGCTTGATATCTGACACTCACTCTTTGAAATGACTTTAGACAAAAAATCAGAACAATACAGAACAGGCCAAGTAAGACCAAAAAAAAAAAAAAAAAAAAAAAGTGTGTGTGGGAGGGGGAATGGAGGAGTGGGAGAAATCACTTGAACTGAACCAGATGCTATTTGGGTGACTTGTAGATGAGTGGAGCTGGATGAGGATTCTGGAAAAGTGTTTGCTACTGCAGTGTATACATTCTTTTAAAGAATGCCACTCTTTTGAGTAAGATCGTAGTCACTTTGCATCTTGTTTATGTTGACTTTGAGTTTGTCTTCATCATTTTTCATCTTGCTGACCCATTTACTTTTGCATGCTCGGAGTATAGGTTAGACTGATTGCAGATGGCTGTAAATGGGGACAGGTGTGGTTTTGTGTCGCTGTCTGCTGCTTTATCAGACAGATTAAATTCCTTGCAAAAACCACTTTCATCCACTCATCCATGCAGCCATCTATCCTAGAAGAAAGCTCATTGCTTGCTTACGTTTTCACTGAAAGGCGTGGAGAAAACTTTGTTTATTCGCTGTGCAAATGAGACATCCCTATTGCTTTTAGCTTATTAACAAATGCATATATATATACACAGTGGACCAGATCCTCAGCTGTAAATTGAAGTATGGACTTCCATGGAAGTCAGCGGAGCTATGGGAATGTACACAACTGAGAGTCTGGCCCAACAGGTACTTTCGGGTACAGATACACATTTGGGTCCTGATTTTCAGAAGTTCTGAGCAGCCGCCGCGCCAGGTGATTCTCAGCACTTTTAAATAGCAAGCCACTTGGGCGTAAGCCTACAACTATGTGCTCCAGTGTGTATTGCCTACTCCAGAATTCACTGGAATTATTCAGGGTGCTTTGTCATATGTTTGCAAGATTGGATCCATATTTTTAAACCTGTACACACAAGTATGTTTTGGGATTTTTTTCCTAATGAAGGCTACCCATTTTAAGTGCATATACTCATGTCTGTGGGAAGCTGATCTCAGGTTTATCCGGTAAATTGAGGTAAATGGAAACCTGGCTGTGCCAGGGTACCCCCTTTCCCCCCTCAAAAAAAATCTGATTTTGTGTTTCAGTAAATCTTGCTTGGAAAAATACATAAATGTAATAATTTTCTGCAACTGAGATTAAAATTAGACTTTTAAAATGTTACTTTGTGGAAATAAAGTTACAGACATAGATGTTTCCCTTGTTGATGTAAAAAAATTAACTAACATTAAATAAGTGATGTTATTTGTAAACTCTCAAGAGAAAAGAAGTTCAGAGTGAAATTTCAAGCTCTGCCCTTAACTGTCATCCTGTGATGTCTTGGTACTATCTTTGTCAGAGCTGAGATGACCCACTCTTTGAAGATCTGTCCACAGTCGAGGCACAACAGGAAAATTTTTAAGCCAGAGTAAATGTTGTACAGTTGAGTTATAAACTACCTGATGTGCTAACATAACTTCCAATATAGTACCCCTTCCTCCCCTTCTCATGGGAATTGCTATAACAAAAATATAAGATAATCTCTCCTTTTATCAGAACTCTGCTAACTAAGCCTCCATTTCTTAAACAAGCGAATGATGATTCAGGGCTGTGACAATATTAGCATGTAATGTAACATCTCTGGAAATGTAGTTTTTGCTACAGCTGTGTATAAATTTGTTTAATGGGTCTCTAACTCACCATCAGACTCATAAAGGCAGCCACTGTACAGGCTATTAGGCTGCAGTAACTTAATTGCTCGTTAATTGGGTAATTAGTGCTTTGTTTTGCTTTAAAGCCTAAACACTCATAAAAAGTGAATTAGCTGAGTAAACAAGAATGGAATTTTCATGATATGCTGTCCCAGTTATTGCACATAATTAATCAACCTTTTATTATAATTCTTTTTTCTGGTGACTGCATCAGGTTGATGGGGGAGGGGTGAATACGAATCCCAACACACATTCAAAAAGCACCCAGAATTTACCTCATTAATCCAATGGTTTCTCCAAGGTCCTAATCCTGCTTATTGTTCCATATGGGCAGATCCCAGAACCCTCACTGAACCCCGTCGTCTTCCTTGGGGTTCCCAATAAGAATAGAGATCCAAACGCATGGATGACTTTCATGATTGGGGCTTAAGGCTGAGTCACTATTAGGCAGGACATGCTAAGGGGAAGGGATTATTTTTTTATCCCTTCCCTCCTTTTCCATCTCCCCATGTACACCTCTACCCCGATATAACGCTGTCCTTGGGAGCCAAAAAATCTTACTGTGTTATAGGTGAAACCGTGTTATATCGAACTTGCTTTGATCCGCCGGAGTGCGCAGCCCCACCCCCCTGGAGTGCTGCTTTACCGCGTTATATCAGAATTCATGTTATATCAGGTCGCATTATATCGGGGTAGAGGTGTATTAATTTTAGTTCCACAGCATAGAGCAGTCTACCAAAACCCCCAGCAGTATGGTATACAGTGAAAACAAGTTTATTTTACCAGGGTCTGCATTTACATGGAAACACACAGGACCTCTGTGGTCTTTGGAGAAGAGACAGCCCTGCAGATGGATGTGCTAATCAGATAACATTTGTCCTAACTTTTTTTTTTTTTTGAAGAATAGTAATAATTAATACTGGTACAGAAAAAATGAGATTTAAAGCCTGCTTGTATCCAATACTTATTGGCTTACTTCACACCCACCCACGTCGGGTCACCACACGCCTAACCCCTGCCAGTATTGCTTTTGGTCTTTGAATGTCGCAAAGACTGCCGTTGCCTGCACTACTCAAAAACACCAACATCCTTAACTGGGCATTGAGGCCTTATCTCTGAAGAGTGGTCGTAACAATATTCTGTAGGTGCTTCATTGTGCTCTTCCTTGCAGTGCTGGACTTTATGGTTTAATGGTGTGGTAATTGGATCCGAGACCTTCTGAGCAGTAGAGGAAGGGGAACAGAAGGATATGCATTTATTTTTATTCTTCTTGCTTTAGGGGTTGGATTTAAAAAGGAACATCAGTGATCCGTGGAATATTGCTCGTGTATTATATATAAGGCCACATCCTGTTCACATTTTCACTGGTGAAGTCAGTGGAGTTAACTCTGGATTTACACTAGTGAAGTAAGAATTCATTCCAAAGTCAATGTTGTCCCAAACCGAAGTCAGTAAAATATTTGCCTGAGGAAAGCTTGAGTAAGAACTTTAGGGTTTGGCCCATAATAAAGTACAAAACACAGTAAGGTGAAATCTAATAATTTTTATATTTGGCATTTGTGGTCAGATGTTGATATGGTAAATAAAACTACCATAACATTAGACATCTTTCATTGCAATGCAATTGAGGTTTTACAAAGAACGGTACTGAACCACAAAGACATTTTCTTAGCGAGCTGATAAAGGAAACATCTGTAAAGTTTGACACGTACAAGAACTTTGAATTGGAAATATTTGATCTTTTTAAGATACATGAAGTTAAACTACCTCTTTCATGTTACCCTGTACATACACATCCTTCAGCTTCCACCCGAAGTTATGCTCCACATATGACTTCTATGATGATCCACTTTCTTGGCTGCTCTGTCTCTTTAACATCGTCAGATAACCAATGGTCTGTGAGCGAACAAGCCATTCAGTTCTCTCCGTCACACGTCTTTGATGGACAGCCTCCTAGGGATAGAGTTTCCTATAGATATTTTTCTGTGGGTGTGTTGGCATTTCAAATATAACAGCCAACAGCGTGGCTCAGTATGCAACAAGCGAGCCAAATAGAGGCTGCTGTTCTTTGCGATATTGGTGTCTGATACCCAGAACTAGCAGTTAGGTAGGGAAGTAGAATTGGAGCAGCAGCATATTTCTAGATTTTAAAATATTGGTCAAATGTGGAACAACGTACATCCTTATGGTTGAAGCAAAAGCAACAGCTGAAATTGATCTGCTGAAATGACACTGGCTGGAAAACCTTGAGTTGCCATGCATCTTACTAACCTGGGGTTTCTTCAAACCAAGACATTCAGTCAAAAACAAAAACCCAACCTGAAGCAGAGCTTTCACCCCAGAAAGGGAGATGCACCAGAGACTCCTAAAAGTTCACTAGAAACTTGACTGTTGCTATTGATTTAATGTGGAAGTTGGTCACCCATCACATAGTATCAGATCAACTATAAAACCTAAGACAAATACTTTTTTTTTTTTTGAGGGCCCTGCAGAGAGAGAGAGAGAAGAATAGAACATGAGAAAATGAAATAAAATGAATTTGAGGAAAAATACACATACACACCCCTCTTTAAAGAAGATAAGTTAAAATGCTTGATATCCCTTGGTTTCAGTGCTGCCAACTTTTGTTACATACTCTGCAAAATTATCTCCGATGTGCTGACTTTATACACCTCAGTCACAATTCTTCTTTTTTTTTTTTTCATGTAATCTTGTACCCTTAACTTTTCTTGAACAGCATTACATATACGTTTTGGAGAAGTGAAGAAAAGTATTGTGAAATTTTTACTATTCATATACGTCTAGGGTTTCTTCCCCCTTGCAGACATTTTTCCAGTCAGCAATGAAATACTGGCTTCTCAGAAACTGACTGGAATTTTTAAAATTGGCTGAAGATATAAATGCCTGGAATTAACAAGTTTCAGCTTTTTTTATGAACATATTTTAAGCTGTGTGAGAAATATGTCTTTCTACCAAATAACAATTTATCATCCATTAACATGCAGGCTGCATTATTTGGCACACGCTACAGAAAATAGATGGCAGGTTTCCTGTTAAGGTAACCACAGCCTGCCTCTGTGTCTCCCCTGCTCCGCAAGTGAAAAACACACATCCACGCTTATCCAGAATGCGGTGTGAATTTTTAAAGCGGACTATTGCAAAAGTGAAGCAAACTTGATTTATTGTTTCACGGTCACATCAGTTCTGCTCATTTTTGAAGACTTAACTTACACACACAGAGACACACACACAGTTTCCAGCCTTTATCTTCAGTGGCCAGTCATAAATAAAAAATTTCCCATGGGTGCTTGGGATACCTTTATACCCCTTACTTTTCTCTGTGCCTCTGTTTTTTTGGGGGGAGGGGTTTGTGCTGCTTCAAAGTGCAAAATACTTCACTTGAAAGCACAGTATCACAAACGGACTCAAGGTCCTTCTCTAGTTGTATTGTTGATACTATTGTTATATATTTACTGTTCACACAATAAGGGCCAATTCCTGCCCTCAGCTAGGAGCAATGAGACTCCCATTGACTTTCCCACAGATACGACGTGGCCCTTAGACTTGCATTAGGAAAAGTGGTCTTAAAGGAGAAAGTGAGTTATGATGAGACCGTGTTCCTGAGAGGCTGCAATAACTTTTGTTTGGAACCTCCTGTCTAAGTGGGGGGTAATTGCAGCACAAGAGCCCTTGGCAATATAATTCCAATAGTTGGGCTGCCAGATAACCTTCCAGAGCGTTTTGCATCCAGTGAATCACCTAAAGTCCATGAAGTTGTGGGACAGAACTCTTGTTTTTCCTGCAGGCCAGAGCAATCTGACCCTGTGTTATCAGTTATCACAGTCATTATTTCTAGTATAATAATAATAAGGGTGACGGTCTTGGCATGTTTTCATTGCAACCCTCTTCAGAGAGTCCCAGACCCTGAGAGCCAATGACTAAGAAGTGGTTTGGCAGCTGTTTCAGTCTGTCTCTTTCAGAGAGTTTTTCAGAGGGACTGTAATGGATGATAAAGGCCATGGGAGAAGTTCAAGCTGATGAATGGTTGGAAAATTCACACACACACACACACACACACACAAATCAGCAAATCTGAAAATACATCATTGTGTCAGCAGAAAATTTTTTGTGTAGAGTTGAATGTGCATTTTAAAAATGCTAGTTTGGTGAACACATTGCGTGACCAACTCTCCTGTGCCTTCACTTTACAGTACATTAAATTACTCCTGTCATTATCGTTATAATTAATCATTTATATAACACCTTTGCAGCACTTTGCCAGACATAGAGAGAGACTTAGTTTGCCCACAAAAAAGTTATAACCTGAGCTACGAGACAGACGGGACGGGGAGTGGATAGATACACGGCTACCCCCTGATAATTGGTATGGAGAACTGGGTAAAAAGAATTTTTTGAGGAAATAGGTTTTAAGGAGAGGCTTGAAGGAGAGGAGAATTTGACAAGAATTGAGACTAGAATTGAGAGGAGTCGTATCAAAGAAATAGCAGAACATAGAGGAGAAGAAGATGAGTTAGCCAGTAAGGAGAGAATGAAAAAGGAGAGACAATCTTCTTTCAGACTGCCATGAAATCTTATGCAGTATTTGACATTCTACTCTGATTAAAATCAGACTTCATGTTATAATGTACTTGAGGCATCAAAAAAAATAAACAAAACTAAGGGCCTAGGTGTGTAATATTTTTGCACTTTTGGAGACCTGGGTTCAAAAATGGGTTAGGGACATAAGTGAGATGAGTTTAGTGATCTCAGTTCAGTGCCCATTGGGTAATCGTATGGATCACAAAAACATCACATCTTGGCATGACTCTGGTTCTCTGCCAAAGCAAGGCTCGGTGTTAGCATAGCAGGGGCAACTGCAAGGTCTGATGTAGGAATGTTGGCAGAGCTATGTGGAGAGTGAAGCTAACAAAGTTTCTGCCCAAAAAGGGTTTTTTAAAAAAAAAAAAAAAAAAAAAAAAACACTCACCAAATTAACTCTCCCCCATGATAAAAAGCTGGAAAAAAAGGGGAATGCTTTGCTTATGGAACTGCCAATGCCCCATTTTCCTAGTAATAAAACTTTCGGCAGACTGGGTAACTTAGCTATTCTCCCCTTCCCTCCAGGATATATACAGCATTTTTAATTATTTTAATAAAGAATATAGTTTTCAAATCAGAACATTTAAAAAAAATTCTAACCATAATAAAATGAAATAAAAAAATCTACAGGAACAGGGCTGAAATCCTGGTCCTATTGAAGTCTGTAGCAAAACTTCCATTGACTTCAGTAGGATCAGGATTTCACCCCAGATCTCCTGGTGGTGTAAGTCACTATTGTTGCACTCAAATTCATGGAGTCACATTAATTTGCACCAGCTGAGGATTTGGTTGATTGTGTCCAGACTATCCTCATCTGTGATTGCTTGCCTTTTCCCAATCCTTCAGATGAAAGAATAGAAAAACTCAGGCTGCAAAAATCCTCAACTCTGTTTGAGTAGCTCTAATTTACATGACTTAGGTAGGCGTAAAAGATGAGAAATGACCTTTTCAACATGACTTCAGATATTAAAACGATCTTACAATCTTATTATCATGAGAACATTTCGCAGAGTATTAAGCTCAATAAATTACCTTTTCCCCAAGCTGATAACCCTCGATCCCTCAGGGGCAGCTGCAGCAACGATGTTGGTTCACGGCCTTCTTATTTTAGCTGAATTGCTTAATTGGTATGTGTTCTACATCCCCGATTGAGTATTTGGAGCACAAATGAAGGTTAGAACCTTTGCGCTAGTTATCGACTGAACGAAAATTGATTCATGCTCAGGAGTGCAATTGGGAGATGGTTCACAATCCTCCCTAGGAAGGAAAGAACCTGCTCTTTTCTTTTTCCCTAGATTTCTTGCAAAGGTCACTCTGGCAGAACAAAATTTTTAAAACGGTGAACCATTGTTCAAGGGCCTTAGTTTCTGTTGCCAGACATTCCGGAAATGAAACTAATCAAAAGAAAATGTTTAAGATTCACAGTAATGTTGATGATGTTCCCCTCCCCCTACCCACTGAAGATCATACTGCATGTGACATTATGTAGGCAGCAAGGTTATAATTCACCAAATGCTTTCTGCCATTGCTAGATGCACTGGAGGGATGTAGAGAAGACCGCCACCCTCGCTCCCATCCCATCTGATGTATCACTTAGCAAGGATGAGTCTCCAACAGCATATGTTTGCATTGTGTGCTGAGCTGTTATAGTTCAATGGGTGAAAATAACCATAAGTAAAGGTCATTCAATGGGTAATTCAGGAATGCAAGAACCTGACAGTAAAATGCACCAAATTGCATTGTTAGAGTACTTCAAATTAAAGACGCTTGCAACGCATAAAGTAGTGATTAGCACCCTTATTTTCCCACTGGCAAACCTTTCTGCTACTGTACTATATATATCGAGCGCTAGAAATGTCATTGTTTCCTGCCATCTTTATGTTTAGAACCTGAGCTTTCTTGTGCTCTGTATTAATAGAAACATCAAAATGGCATAGGTTCCGCTTTCTTTTTAATGTTCAGTAAAGGGCAAACGTGTGACTTAGCCAGCCTCAGCTAGACTCCCTCAGGGTCCATGTGCATGCCAGAAAGAGTCGAGGCAGCCAAAGCAAGAGGCATTCCTGGACGGCAGTGCAAGTTGCACATAATCCGGAAAGGAAACAGAAAGAAAAAGCTTAAAGTCAGGCAGATGTGGAAGGAGCATCAGAACGTCAGTTTAGCATGTTGACCTGCTGCAGTCTGTTAGTTCAGACTCATTAACTCTTAGACCAATAAGAAACTAGACAGACAGGGTTGAAGTGGAAGATTTGGCAACGTCAGATGGACCCCGACCCATTCACTGTGAAAAATGTCAGATGCTTGATCTGAGAAATGTTGTAAAGTTGGAATAAAACTGGACTGTTAACCAGAAATGAGGCTGTAACTTCAGCGTCTTATTCATTGAGCATCAGCTGCTCTTGGAATTATCACTGACCTCAGTTGCATAAGGAGACAAATATAGCATGGCAATTGTTGTTTTCTGTGGCACACAAGCAGGTATTAATGGGAGTGGACTGGAAGGAGGATATTTTAAGTGAAGGGTCCTTAGATCTGGAACTCATTTCCCTCCTTTATTCTCCAGAGTCTGGATTTTTTTTGGACGTACTACGGGAGTCATCTGTTTCTCAGCCATTTCTAGGGAAGGATGATTGTGGAGAGCTGAGAAGAGGAGAGATTGTTAGAAGCCATAAACAAGTCGTTAATGGTTGGTAGGCTATGAAGTTGTATTACGTAATAAGTCACGTGCTGTGAAGGGCCTAATACCAGGGCTGGGAAGGTTTCCAGGAGGTTTATTTGTCAGTGTTTATTGTACTTTAAAAATAAATGTAATGCAGTTGGCACCTGATCCAAAGCCCATCAAAGTCAGTGGAAAACTTCCATAGGATCAGGTTCTTAAAGCTTGTAGTAAGCACCATGAAAGTTTGAATAAGTAAATATAATAAAACAAGCAAGCATGATGGAAAAGTCCTGTGGAAGTTTAATAGAAAATGATCACGTTTCTGTAGGTGTTTGAAACCATCTTGTGGAATTTAATAAAGTATATCCCTGCCATAGAATCCTTTAGGGTGGTTTAATTAAAACTATAAAAAAGACTATCATCAGCTGTTGAATTCTGTTGGTTTTTATAGTCATTTCTATAGAAACCTATTCAAATTCCATAGAACTGTGCTGGTTACATATAGGTCTTTTCCATAAAGGGATCACTCCATATACTTTTGCAGTATTCAGCATTGTGTTCCGTCCAACATTGTGTTCATCTGCCCTAAGCTAGTATTATGCTTTCACTTTAATACAACTGAGGCTTGGGAGCCAATGTCAGAATATCTAATGATCAATGACTGACCATTAATAATAAATAAAAAGAACACCTTCACCAGTATTTTACTTCTCCTGTAATTGTTTTTCTCACTGGTGTTTAGAAGAACCTCTTGGCAGCTTAAAAATGAAAATGTGTTTCCTTATTGAAAATGTTTTCTCTTCCATCGTGTTTGTTACTGCACTGTAGGGTTACTCCTGGGTGTTTGCTAGTAGGGTGTGTTTTGTTTGTTTTTTGAGGAAAAAAAGCATTAAATCATTTGTTGTAAAATCCTTCTGTGTCATCTGTCCCACACACAAACAGTATGAAACACACAAAATATGGCTTATTTTGAAAAGGAAGCATTTGCTTTATCAGTTTCAATGCTTTCCCATTCCTGAAATGCAGTATCTGGTCAGTTGATAGCAACAGCACAATAAGGCGAATGCTTTGCTCTTAATGAGTGTGGGTTTGGATGCATGCACGTTCAGTTAATGTTTGGTCAGACTCACCTCTTTGGATGTAAGGGGTATAAATTGCAACTTTCTGTGTGGAGGAGGCATTCGTTCCCCCAGGGGACAGCAGGCAATGGTACTACCAACACCTCCCCCCAAAGTGTTCTACCCTAGGGAAACAGCTCCAGCTGGGAATGCATTGGCAGGCTCCAGCCCTTCTGGTGAGTGGGGTTTGCAGATGTCTTGTGCCACTGCAACACTTCTATAACGGACTATCCAATGTTGGGAATACCCAGGCTGAGCTCCACTTTTACCACCAGAACCCAAGGAGTTGATCTGTCCATTATGTGGTATATTTCTTCATTTAGTCTTCACCCAACTGTTTTCATGGTGGGGGGGTGGAAGCTCGCTCTCTCTCTCTCTCTCTTGAAGCCAGAAACTGGAATTGAGATTTAGAATTGACTCCTACAAATCTATTCCCAAACTTCTCAGGCCACAATGACTTTTGCACGGAGTCAAGCTCCTTTTTACAGAGCCTTTTTATCAACAAATTTCAGGTCTGGAGTTTAAAAAAAAAAAGTAACAGTTTCTTAGTACCCTCAGCATTACCTTTCAAGAACATAAATGCAGTGGATCGTTTTGATAGTCTGGTAAAAGCAGAATAGTCTTTAAAGCACTTAAAGAAATATGGTTGTTATTAGGCTGTGTAGAGGAACCTAAAGAATCGTACTGGGAGTAAGACAGTATTTGTAGCCTCTATATATACTAAAGGATTGTGGGGGGGCGGAGGAGGTCAAAGGAACTTATACTTTCTTCTAGTGTCCCCAGTCCCTATATCTGACGCACAACTGCACTGATTCTGAATCTGCGTGTTATGAAAGTGCTGTGGTCTGCAGTAGATGTGCCAACTTTTCCTGACTAAATTATAATTTTGAAGGTACCTTTTTATACCTTCCTTATACCTAAAGGTTTGTCCAAGCCTTTCCTTGCGGCACCGACAAATTCTTCTCCAAAACACAATCCATGTGGGTCGACCACAAAATACTTCAGGGACCAGCAGGAGTTGAACCAATGGCACAGGTGGTAGGGGTGCAGAGGGGGGGCGCGCGAGGGAGGGATGGAGAAGAAAAAAGAATACAAAATGAAACAATAAATCCTGAAATAATAGGCAGTCTAATTGCATTGGTGTAACTGGACACTTTGGTCTAACTGCAACTGCTGATTGAATTAAGACAATAGGAATTGCTTTCCTATGGAGGAATTTGATCTTAAATGAATTCAAAAAACCATTCAGTTATATTATCATTTAGGTGTAGTAAACCATAGGGCCTAGCTTGAAAACACCATAATTTTGTTTTCCAATTAACTGGAAAGACCAAAGAGATTTATGTTCAATAATAAACTCTCCCTTCAAATCAGTAAGTTATGTATATAGATAAAGAGATCATTTTAACCGTACAATATCAAATGGTTAGTATCATGGCCAAATGTGCTTCATTATTCTAGTGATACAATGACAGTCTCAATTTAGTGGTTTTTTCTCCCCTTTGCATAGGGGTCTCCCAAAGTGCATGATAAGTTAAAACCATTTTGGGATGGTTCCTATGAATGATTTCCAAGCACACTGTATTGTAGATAGCAACTGAGAATTATGCCTGTGGCGCTAGGGTTTAATTATGGCACTTCTGTGTCTCAGCATGTGGCATTCTGGAAGATGGGGTGCATATTTTTTTCTTCCTAAAATTATTTCATTCAATAGTTAGGGCATCAGGGAGACAAAAGTGCTATCCAAAGATGTCTGTCAGGATCACTCACCTCTGTAAGGCCCAGACAAAGAATTTTAGTTTAATGGAGTTATTGGGTGGGGTTGTGAGCCCATCTCCTCTTTCTTGAATACTCTTTCTCCTTCTATTTATTTCCCTTGTTCCGCACTGTATATATACTGCTGTCACTGTGTGGGTAAAATAGCCAGATTCTTACAAAACAGCAATCCCTGTTCCCTGAGTCGAATTCTGGAAAGTGTAGGTAGCATAACAGTGTGGACACCTTCTTATCCTCCCCAACCTGAGCAGAACCTGACAGTTCCATAGGTGGAGGGGAGTGGAAGTCTCAAATTCACACCCATACAGGGATCTCCAAGCTGGTAAATTTCCATGGTGTCAGCCAAGCTCAGGGGGTCAGTCTCATATTCAATTTCCCAGGCTGGAAAATGTTGTAAGAAAGGAAAAGAGTTAAAACAGAAATTGTGAAAACATGCCAAATGGCAGCCAGGAAGCAAGTGCAGAGTCTAGGCCACAGGCCAGCAAAGTCTTAGCACAGCAGAGCCTGACATGCAGTAATTAGTCATTAAGGGGAAGGAGTCCACTACCTTGCAAAGGACACTGTTAAACATTGTTAACCAGGCATCTGCCAGCATCAGTGCCAGTGGTGGTTTCAGGAGGCAACAGCCCTCCAGTCTTGTATGCCAGGAATATTGTCTATGTGGCTGCCTCTAGCTAAAGGCAAGATGAAGGGTGTTTAAAAAAACAACTTGAGCAGAGCTTGACAAGTGCAAGAATCCAAACCTCACACTTTCATGTCCTTTTTAGTGGCTTGTTTCCACCCTCCTTTAACTTCACACAGATATTTAACCTTTTAAACAAAAACAAAGCAACAATTTCAGTTGCATGATACAAATGCATGGTGTGTAATTACAGGATGCAGTTACCTTGGGTTAAAATCTCTAAGCTTTTTGAGCCACAGAGTCAGTGAGCCATATTCTGGAAGGAGCCATGTTTTCGCAGAATAAAAAGTTAGCAGAGAAACTTGGGGTGATCAAAACCTGATTCATCTGGCTAAAAGCTTTAGTATATTTTAAGCCAACGCAGCTACGTCCAGAATATTCTTTGAAGATTCATAAATGTTTAAGGTGAGAATGGATCATTAGATCATCTCGTCCTGACCTCCTGTAGAACACAGGCCGCAGAGTTGCTCCTGTATTGAGGCCAGTAATGTGTGTTTGACTAAAACTTACCTTCCAGAAAGGAATCCAATCTTGATTTGAAGACATCAAGTGACGGAGACTCAATCACTTTTCTTGGTTCATCACACTCATTATTAAAAATGTGTGCTTTATTTCTAATTTGAACTTGTCTGGCTTTAATTTCTAGCCAAAGGTTCTTGTTAAGTGCACCCCTTGGCGAGAGGGAGTAAAGTCCCATTGTCAGTAAATCGCTTCTTACCCAGCAGTGGTAGAATCTACTGTGACTAGCTAGTAATTGCTTTGCCAATGGCTGTGGTTTAACAACACCACTGGACCCACCAAGCAAGAAGATTGGTATTTCCAGGTTTTATTTTTTATAGGCTCCTATTTGAATGACTGGTAGTGTCTTCCTCAGAGCTTGCAGTGGTCAAAGTGAGCACGAACTCAAAGGAGAAGAGCTCTGGGATTTAAAAAAAAAAAAAAAAGAGAATATAGAGTTTTAGCATTTTTTTTTCCTGCTTCACTAGAGGAAAAAAAATTGGAGAAAATACAAACATAAAGGAAACAGGTTTTAAAATTGAGGCACTTGAGGAGTGGGACCCTTGCATACATGATGCATCTTCTGAGGGGTTCTTGCCTAGTGAAACACGGGGGAGAGAAAGGGAATAGTTTCACATATGAGGGTTTTCTTAGATCTTTTCTTCAGTGCTAACTCCTACCCCTCTTATGCCCTTCAACATTAGGGATATATCTACACTGCAAAGTGAAGGTGTGATTGTAGCATAGGTAGACATACCCGCGCTAGCTTTAATCCAACCAGCACAGGTAACAATAGCAATCTAGACGTGGCACGAGGTTCAGCATGGGCTAGTAATCAGAGTACAAGCCCTCTAGGGACCCTGGATATGTACTCTGGTTGCTAGCCCATGCTGAAGCCTGTTTTACCATGTCTACACTGGTATTGTTGCCCAGGCTACTATCACACCTTCATTTTGCAATTTAGACATACCCTAGACATTAGCATCCTGCTTTGAAACCCTACTTGGATTGCGTTGTCATTCAGGCTTCTGTGGACTAGTTACGCAACCTTGTTTCTCATGAAGCTGTAGTTATGCAAAAGCCAGTTCTTTTCAGTGGGGCTTTGCAACTTTTGTTCCTCTGCTTCTTAGAAGGATAAAAAGAAGAAGCAGGGGTTTGGCTTGAAGCAGGAACTGAGAAACTTGATCATTGCTTTAAATATGACTTAGTGCAAAGAAAGGCGGTAAAGATGTAGTATATTTTTTTTAAAATTATGCTCAACACAAAAAGCTATTGACTCATTGGCAAAAAATGTGTTCACGTTTATTTGCTGACACTAACGACTTTTAAATTAGCAGTTTTCATCAAACTGAAACTGACACTTGTCAGAGATTTTGTTCCCTTCCAAGTAAAGAAAGGGGGTTAAAAAATGCCTTAATTTTATCTGATGAAAAATATTTGCCACAATTTTCTTGGTTGCCACCTTTGAGTGGTAATTTTGCGTATAAGCCCTTCCCAGCCCCGCAGATAAGGAAAAATATATTTAAAGCTCTTTTGTATGACTCTGTAGCATAATACAAAGAACTTACTTTTGTTCTTTTTATATGAAAAAGAAATACTTTGAATAAGGAAGGGTTAGTGGGGTATCCCTTGCTTCTTAGAGAGAGATACAGGGCAGAAATTCTGTTCTGTAGCCTCTGCTGATATCAGTGGCCGTGCATTCGTGTAATTGAGAGCAAATTTTGGCCCTTGGATGTGAAAACCAATTAAAAGGATATAGAATTCAACAAGAGATTTATTTCTTAAGGTTCTTGTTTGAGATTGTAGTTTATAGCCCAGAAGAAAGGGTTTGATACAAATCTGAGAATGAAAGTACAGATATTAAAACTAAAATACTCACTGTTTGAATAATAATCCAAATCCAGACCTATGTGTGCCAAAGAGCTTTGGAAGAAAGGTGAATGATTGGTAATTACTGGTGATTCCTGTGACGTACATACCTGGGCAATTAAAGTTGCCAGATTACCATAAAATGAGCTGAAAGGCTCATTTAAAAGTAGGATGTTGAGTGTTTGCATTAAAGCCTTAGTCCCACTACTTTCTCAGGCTCTGTCTCTGTATTTAAAATATTGTTACATTGATTTCCTGCATTTGGAATGTTATTTGACACCTGAACGATAAGAATTGTAAGGGTTAGTGCTGTGTTTACTTAAACGGAACTTAAAGTGTCCAGGAGAGAGAGAGAGAGTAAACAGTTAATGCATTCAGGAAATAGACTTCAAAGTTTGTCATGAGAATAACATTCTTCCTTCTTAGAAGTTCAGAATGCCAAATTCTAAAAGCCACTCAGTGCTTCAAAATCAAATGTATCACAGTAATGCATAACCTCATAGCGAATGTGTTTCCTATATTAAAAAAAAAAAAAAAAAAGGGTTGGGTGGAGGGGGGTGGAATCTCTGTTACCAAATGAGAGAGAGAGAGTTTTGCTCTAGCCCAGTGATTTTCAACCTTTTTTCATTTGCTGACCCCTAAAAAAAATTTCAAATGGAGGTGCCAGACCCCTCCACAGTTTGAAAACCACTGTTCTATGGTAACAACAACCTTTCGCGGACCCCTTAGACATAGTCTGCAGACTGCACGTTGAAAACCACTGCTTTAGCCCATTAAATGTATACAGCTGAAATAGTAGACAAAGGTCCAGAATTTGCCCTGGAAGATCACTATGGGATTTTCTCAGGTCCTGTCTACACTACAGATTCTTTGCTGGTATAGATATTCTGGCAGTGCCCCCAGTGTAGATGTACTTTATGCTAACAGGAATAGTTTTTCTACCAACAAAGTAACACCACCTCCCCAAATGACATTAGCTGTGTCAACAGAAGCACTTTTCTGTCAGTATTGCTGCATCTACACTGAGGGGTTGCTGGCCTAGCTGTGTCGACTAGGGGATGTGGGGTTTTTTCACACCCTGACCTACACAGCTATATTGACAAAACTTTGTAGTGTGGAGTTGGCCTTAGATATAATGAGTCCTGATTGTAGAGACTGCTTATTAGGATATTTGTATGTAATATCAGCTAAAATGGAGGGAGCATATTCTAGTCATTAGAGCAGGGAACTGATGGTACATCTACACTGCAGCTGGAGGGTGTGGTTGCCAGCTCTGGTAGGCATACATGTGCTAGCTTTGCTCAAGCTAGTAAGCTAAAATTAGCAGCGTAGCTGCTGCAGCACTAGTGGTGGCTCAGGCTACCTGCCAAAATACAAGCCCATCCAAGGGCCCAGGTATGTACTTGCTCAGCTTGCCTGAGCTGCTGCCCTGCCATTGTAGCCACACTACTATTTTTAGTGTGCTGGCTCGAGCAGAGCTAGTGCATGTACATCTACCCACACTTGGAGTGCACCTTCCAGCTGCACGGTAGGCACACCTTGGGCGTCAGGAGGGGTGGGCCCTATTGTGGGTTCTACCACTCACTATGACAGCTTGGACAAGCTACTTCTCTCTCGTTCTCTCACATTCTTAGGTTTTTTTCCATCTGTAAAATGGAGATAATCGTGCCTCGCTCAAAGGGGTATTTGGGGATTAGGCACTTAAAGATTTTAAAGCTTTCTGAGATCTTCAGAAGGCAGTTCAGAAGTTTCATTATTACTGGTATTTGGAATGATGTGATGGAGATAGGCTGATGGAAGAGCTGCAATACCTGAAATTATGCCAGCACACATTCCTCCAGCTTCTACACAAACACAGAGTGCCAGATTCAAGCCCCTGCTATGGTCTTTTTGCTACAACCCCTATCTATACACCTAAGAGGGAAGCTCATGGGATAGCTGGCTCTCTACAGCAGCCACTCAGAGCCCTTGGGGTAGGAGCAGGTGTGGCCAGGAAAGGGAGTGTGTGTCTGATACACTCCAGCTTGTAGTTATTACCAATCGGTATACCTTAGAGCGGCCCTGCGTCCAGCCAGGCCCAAGATCCTGCACTGCAAGGAGTATGCCTGGGCCTGAGGATTGGGTTCGGTATGTGCATGTCTTGTGTCTGTGCTTGATTAACTCCTATCCACTTACACAAGCAATGGAAGTATTGTCAATGCTGTTCTTCCAAGCTTCTCCCTTTAATATATGTGACATCTCTCCAAGTTTGCCAGCTCCGTTTCACAGACCAAATTCTGGTATTCTGCAGCAGCGATGAGAGGCAGGTTACCGCTTACCTCAGTGAGTGGCCCTCCCCAGAAGGTTCGGAAACGCATTTGACAGGTACATCACTGCACACTGATTTTTTTTTTTTTTTAAAGACATGTCAAAGTTGGAGTAATCACTTTCATGAATCATTGTGGTAATAGAGAAATTCTCCTCTTTATTGACCTGGATAGCATGGCTCTGAAATCAATCAGGACTCGGCAAAGTGAAGGGAAGCTTTCTGAACATTAGTCATTCAAGCAGTAAACACCAAAAAGCAGCTAGGCTGCATTATGTTCTAGTTGCAGCATGCTCGGGGAAAGGGCTGTCCTTTATTCATGGTAGCTTTTTAATGTTTCATGGATTCATTCCCTATTATTATTATTCCCCTGACTGCAGCAAAGAAGTTTTAACCATTATTTTCCATATTCAATGTGCCAGTCCCAGCTCATAAATAGGGCAAAACGTGTCTTTAGCGATTAGATGATGGTTTGGAGGTTAATTTTAAAGTTACACCTCTACTGTTAGGAAGAACATAGCTTTGCACTTCTACTTGCAGCCAAAGGCCTTACACGCAGGTTAATTTAGCCTTCCTACACCCCCACAAAGTTGATGGCATTATCCCCATTTTATAAATGGGTAAAACGAGGTACAAAGCAACTTGTCCAAAGCTACAGAGCATGAGCCTTGACCACAGAGTGGCAGTGCTGAATATGGACTATATACAGTAATCTGCGAGAATAATAGAAAATACGAGTGGTATCATGGTCCAGTTGAAAGGCCATTGAAGTGTGAGTGAGGAGACCATGGTTCTGTTCCTAGCTCTTCCACTGAAACTGCTGGATACCCCGGGGCAAACCACTTCTCTATGCTTCTCCTTGTCTCTATTTCTTCTCCCACCCATCATCTGTCTTTGGGTGCACAGTAAAGCAGACTCAAGCATTTGCGGGTAACCATCCCAGCTTCTCTTTTTCCAAGGGTTCGTGTACACTACACCGTTTTGTGCCCATTTTTAGGTGCATTAGTTCCAACAAAAGTTGAAGTGCTAATGGCAGACAGGGCTTATTTTATCACTGTGTTAGAGCATGGGGATTTTGTGTGTTAGATGTGGTAAGAACACCTGAGCCCGGTCTACTCCGGCTACATGGTTATTGAAAAATTGGTAAATTTTCTAGTTATACAAAAGACCATGGAGACTGAGCATCATTGTTCTATGAAAACACTGCTACAGACTAGAAAACAACAATTCTTAGTATTGTTTCAGCAGGAAATAGGGCACCTTAAAAGGGTGAGAACATGTCGGTTTAAATTCTGATGAGGAACAGATTTACTAAAGATAATCAGGGTTCCTGGAATCACCCTGGATTCCTCACATATAAGTAGTCCAGTGTTTTCAGTCTGAGTTTATGGAAAAGAATGTTTTTCAATCAGTTCCACAAAGTTTCTGCTACAGAGATAGGTGAATTAGCAACGAACCACAGTGAAGATACAGGAAGGGTATGACTGGCCACTAAGCATTTCCCTGTATTCTCTCAGGTCTGATCAATGCCTCAAAAGTTAGCTCATCAAACGTGCTGACCTGCCTTTAGGAAAGAGTCCTTAGTTTAAAGTTTGTGGGAAATGGAGCGTCAGATGAGCCACATGAATTAATGGTATGGCAGGCTCGGAGGCCATGAGACTTGCCTGTTTCAATAAGACATTATGTATGTTTATTGTAAAATAGTTATCGGTACTGAGCCTGCCACTATGGTTGGGGCCTCTAGCAACCATAACATAATGCTATACTGATCCCTTGTTTTGAAGGTCACTGCTCTTATATTTCAGCCCACACTTCACAGTGGATCTGTGCTTTAGCAGTGTCACTGGACAGCTAGATTGTTACCAGGTCACCTGACATGATACCATTTGCAGCTCCATCGGCAAGCTCAGGTGTCTCTATTCAGCTTCTTGTCTCTGTTTGGAGCTATTACTAACATTTACTTTCCCCCTGTTCTTTCTCAGACACATGGGCTGTCCTTTGGACTGTTCTGCACTTTTTGTTTGTGTAAAGTACAGTAAAAACTGCCAACAGGAAGGATGTGTTTGATTGCCTTGCCTACTGGTTATGAAAGCTGCTATAAGTGATGGCTTGGAACAAAAAGAAGCACTCCAAAAGGCGACTGTAAAGAATCAAAGGATTAATTTTAATGCAGTTTAGAAATTCCAGTAACTTTCTTTAAAGTGTAGAATAAACTTTAGTGAATGGATTGAAACAGTCTGGAGGAAAAGAGGTTTGTGTTCATCCCAGTGAATAAGGTCTGTGTGTCTGTAAATTGTCCTTTAAAGCATTACTGAAGCCCCAATTGGGTGGGGGGGGGGGAGAGACAGGCTTATATACCTCCATAATACACCAAGACAGTTAACTACTATTATTATTTATATTACAGTATCACCTACTTGCCTCAATTGAGATAAATGTCCTGTTGTGTGATGGACCGAACGCATAGGAAAAGATTAGTCCCTGCATTAGACCTTACATCCTTAATGGACAAGGTGGACAAAGGGCAGGGAACAAGCAGTATCAAGATTCCCATTTTGCAGATGGGGAACTGTTGGATTAAGTTGCCCAAGGTCACACAGGATGTTTTCGGCAGAGCCAGGACTCTAACCCACATCTCCTGAGTCCTAGTCTAGTGCTACTAGCTACCTTTCCTCCGCAATAGTCCATAATAAATGGGCTTTAAAGACATCCCATTGTTCCAACTCTTTCTTCTGAGCATCTGAGGACACTTAGTCTCAGAGTGTTGTTTATTAAGGTCCAATGTGAAGGGTCAAAATTGTGACGTCACTTTAGATCTAGGGTGTACTTCTCAAGTACTGTCCAGAGTGCTGACACAAGCAAGGTCATAGCACATTCAGGAGAGCACTATCTTCCCCAAGTCAGTGTTCTGGGTGAACGCTGCACTTACATTATTTTTAGACTTAGCATCAGGGTAGAGAGGAGAAATAATAAAAACATTATGAGGGCGCAGGAAACACAACACCCAAGATATCTCATCCTAGTTTGATTCAGTGTCAAATAAAGCCTATCATTTTATCTAGGTCTCCTCCAGGATTAAAATGAAACACAGATTTCCCCACCTGGTGTTCATTACTATAGTTATCTGATGTAATTGAATCAAAAGTTGATGAAAAGAAGGTCAATTACCATATGTCATTGTTTCAGACTCAAGTGAGATACTGTACCGTAGGTTCAGGGAATAGTGTGATGGTCTTCAGGCATTGCAGAAGTTCCAATACCAAATGTGTTACCTCTCACCAATACTAGAAAGTTCACCCTCTGTCTAATGCCCCATCCCTCCACCACACATGATCACAAAGCTAAAGTATGCCTACTTCTTATACCAAGCTGCTCTAGGATGGAAATGAACAGAATTTGGGGAGAGAATCATTCCTTGTTTCATGGATTCGTGGAGACACGTTCCCTGCTGGTATCATTCCACTGAGGTCATTGGAATTACGACAGCAGGGAATTTGATGCTTATGTTCTAAAGCCAATGATCATCTAGTCCAATGGTTTTCAACCTTTTTTAATTTGTGGACCCCTAAAAATTTTCAAATGGAGGTGCGGACTCCTTTGGAAATCTTAGACATAGTCTGTGGACCCCCAGGAGTCAGAGGACCCCAGGTTGAAAACCACTGATCTAGTCTGATCTTCTGCACAGGCCATAGAATGTTACCCAGTGAGTTCTGCATCCAGCCAAACAATAACTTATGGCTGAACTGTCTGTTAGAAAAACACCTAGTCTTCATTTAAAGACTCCAAGTGATAGAGAATTTAATACACAATGCAAGCACCCCAAATTTTGGGAAATTTTGGGTCTAAATCTTGCAACTCGTGTCCATTCTGAATAACCTCTTACAGATCTTTTGCCTTCTACATGCTCACAACATTGCCTATGGTTAGTATCTTGTGTTCATTTATTAATTCATTTAAATTTATTTATTCCTAGTAACTACTATAAACAAGTTCCTATCTTATTTCTTAGTCTGTGTTGCTTTTTAATCAGATATTCAGCTGAATGCAGTAGCCTACCATGCATTACGAAAATTAATAACACTACCAATTTTAATTTGTATAACACCTTTCATGCTACTATCTCACAATATTTAACATATGTTAATGAATTCATATTATCTCATTTTACCAACAGGGAAACAGAGGCACAGTGGGTTAAGTGACTTGCCCATGGTCACATGGAGGGTTAGTGGCAGAGCTGGGGTAGAGCCCAGATTTCCTGACTGCTAAGCTCAAGGTCTTCTAGCCAAGCTAGGAAACTATTAGGTACTAGTGTCCTCCTGAGAATTTTTCATATCTGCTTATTACCTTCCCTTCTTGTGACGGATGGTCTAAAATAGGGTTGCTTTCACAACATTTGCATATAGAAGGCAGCTGTTATCAAGCTCCGAATAGACCTTATTAATGAAATGAATCCACCTTGGGGTGTTTATGTGGCTTGTGTATAATTTGAAGTTGTATATTTTTAACTCCAGCACACCTTAAAAACCTCTCTGGATAATTCCCCATAAGTCTTCCCATTGATCATATGGAATTTTCCAGCCTAAATCTGCTTTCCATTTACTTTTCACCTTCAAATTGCAGTTCCCCAAGGTCCTTTATAAAGAACTATAAATTGTAGATAGACTTTTTGATTCTTTTTATTCGTGCTTAATATCTTGCTCAGTTAGTGAACCCTCAGGAATTGCTGTGGGGCCCCTTATAACCGGGGTGGTAATAAAGTGGCGGTTTTGCAGAAACCCTATAAAAATGTGTGCAACGGTAAATTGTATTTAGGCTACTACTGGGGAGAGAGGCATGAATGTACAATTATGAGAAGGATGTCCCTGAAGAGAGATTTCAATCCGTTGCCATAGTCTAAATCCTCTATCTTGTGGTGCACAAGGTAATTCAAGCATAGAGCAGAGGATTTTTTTCTAAAGAGATTATATTACCTATCTCCTCTGTTGATGGATTTTATTGCACAGTTTCACTGAGAGTTTTATTATTGCATTACTTAATCTGTTTTTGAGGATCCTGAAACATTTTAAATATAATAATGAGTTCAGCTGTATGCCTTCTGTTTGGTTCCTTTCAATCTGTTACTAAGACAGAGTCTATGACCCGCTTAAACCATCCAATGTATAAAAATAGTCAGTTTGGAACCTCAAGGCAGAGTGTGTTTAAAAAATCCAACTGGTTGGCATGGTTTTGAGAATTATTTCCCTGGAGAGAGACATGAATGTTAGAACAGAGTTGTAGGATTTAATCTAAATAATAGATTCCAGTTCTTTGCCTTCCTTCCAAAATAGGGCAAGGGCAGTCATGACAAAGATAGAGAGATGACTGCAGGATATATCCCTTGATTGACATTCTTGTTCTGCTTCTGAAGTTTCACGTGCTACAGCCAGTTTTAAAATTCAGCCATTCTCATGACTAAGTGTCATTAAGGGGAATGACACCTGTCATACAATTTAAAGATGTGCTTTAAAAAGTACATTCCTGTGTGAAAATCAGAACCTGCCAGCCTTTTACAGGACACTCTTATTTAGCTTAAAATAAATTAGGCCATTGATCATGATCTTCAAGAGTTTTCACCATATGATGTTAGGCCAGATTTTCAAATGGGACTCAACCCAGCCTCTCTAAATCAGAATGCAGATTTAGCATACACGGTTTTCAATGGCCAATTTTTGCACATGCAAAACCTTGGTTTGCCTGCTCATGTGCTTAATTTTATTTGTTTGCTCTCATAAGAGCAGGGTAGTACATCTCTACCCATGTTAATATTTTACTTTTTTGCCTGCTTACTGTGATTGTTAAACAAGTATTAAAAAGGATGGGAAAATGGATCGTTATCACTTAAAATGGATTCCCATATTACTTGGGTCACAAATGATCTAATGATTTAGCAAGACAGCCACCTCCACTAGCAATTCTAGCTCTGTGATGCCAATAACAATAAAAAAAAACCCCAACAGCTTTGCTTTGAAATTTGGCTCATAGTTCAGACAGGGCAAGAAATGTGTCTCCCCATGAACTTTCACTGCACTCAATGAGATAGGAACAGATTTCATTTCTATGGGTTTTTTAATATGACCCTAAAAGATGGATCACTATCCTGATGCATGCCAAGAAGGTTTCAGCTTCTAGCCATGCACAGAGCTTCCAAGGCTCTGTCACATGGCAGGATCAGGCTATTAATGGAACATCTGCCAAAAGCAGAAAAAGTAGGGAAATGAGGCATAGTCAAAGACTCAAACACTGAAACAGTCACACGTATGCCAGACTGCACTGGCACTACAGAAGCATATAAGCGCCCTGGGGTGGAGACTGTAGAACACCAAACACAATGAATTCCTGAATCTATCTGGGGCGTCTGGTCACTATTGTAATGCTGTAATAATACATGACCATAACTTCATTCATATTAATATACAGTGGTCTGTGGGAGTGAGGGATATGTCTATGTGGGAGCAGCACTGTCTACTGTTTAGAGAAGGAGACTTAGAACTAAAAAGTGTGAGATTGTCTCTCTCATCATCATCAAGCCTCTGTAAGCTGGGGAGTGAGGCCAGGGTGGCATAAAAGGGCTCTTAAAGCTTCAAATCTGGTCGGGGAGAATTACCCCACTGCCATAAATTATCTTCTGAGGGCCCTTTTACAAATCCTGGTGAAGGGGATGGAGTGTCAGGGTAGTATGAGCATGCCAGGGAATGGGTCCATACCACATATCAGTGCAGAGATTTGGGGCACTGCTGTTGCCCATAAGCAGTCATTAATAGGCTGCTGTAACTTTAGACAGCCCCCCAGGACTATTCATATTATGCCGGGGCTGCAAAGCTTTAAAGTCACCCCACCCCTTCCAGGATATGAGTTCTGTGTTGGCCCACCTGACAGTTGCAGCACAAAATTTCACCTAAAGTTGCTTGGGTTCTGTTCCCACTTCTGTTACTGTCTTTCTGTGACCTTGGTCAAGTCACTTTATCTCTTTGAGCATCAGTACCCGGTGTCCCCAGTTGTGGGATAATACCCACTTCTATAAAGCAGTTTGGGATCTTTGGCTAAAAGTCCCTATATATAAGTTCAAAGTATTACATGTTTACTTACAGTTTCTGAAAGGTATTTTTAATGAATGCAGTGCTCATGAAAGTTGTCAGATTTATAGCCCTTGTGACAATAGTCCTCCATTTATCCACATGTCAGATACAGCATAGGTAGTAGGACAATCCTACCCTACTCCCCCACCAACATGCCTCAGTTAATCAGATGGAGCCTACTCTAGGGAATAAATAGATGCATTCTTCAGGCTCTTACCATCCTCCACCTCTTTGCTGAGACTGATATCAAAGGTGCCAGTGGTAATGATGATATTTGTTGTGTTCTTCGCACTTGTGCACTCAGAGCTGGATGGAGACCATCAGCTCATTTCACATAATAGGCCCTCGGATGGTGGAAATGTCCTTGGTTTGGACCATTGGAATAGAAGCTGATCAGACTATGCCAGCTGCATTGTAACAAGATTTTTCTTGCACAATGGCAGAGAGTGCACAGCAAAGAAAACATTGTACAGTGCCTGAAGTGGAAATAGCTATTTAGCTATAGGTGAGCATTGTTCTTTTGACCAATCATGTTTTTCAGATGAATGCATTACTACCCTCAACAGCACAAAGTTCTCTCATGCACAGCTTTCTGTAAACTACAGTGCTTAATGATACCAATTCATGTATCTAAGGTGGGTTTTTTTTTTTAATGTGAACCTAATGAAAAACGATACATGCAAATACAGACTTTTAACTGATTGCCTTATTTTGGAGAAAACCTTCATCAAAGGCGCTTGAATGGAACTCTTTACTCTCCGCCTACAAAGCACTACTTGACATGCATAAGGCTATAACATTAAACAAGCTCGCCAAGTTAATTCATTCTTCCTGTCTATTCCCTGCATGTTGAGAGCTCTAAGATCACAGTAAGCTAATCTCTATCAAGCATCTAAATGTGTGGGTAAACTAAAATGGTTTAACTTACTATAAAGATGTTCCCTCTTCTGGGTTTGAAGTGAAACATATCTCTGGAGTTGTTTTTTATTTTATAAGCATGTTGAAAAGAAAATGTAGTTTGTTCCTAGTGTTTCTTTCTGTCTTTCTTTAAATTGCCAAGACACTACTTCCTCCTCTCATTACCTCTGAGTTGCAAAAGCAGCTCTGTTCCCACTGCTAATGTCACAGCCTATGACAAGTCATTGAAGCTTATACACTCAAAGATTCCATAGATGTTACACTCAGCAGTCCCAAGGCAGATGCTCCATTTATTGATTATAGCTATTGTACTTGATTACAATAGAACCTCTTCTCTATGCTGCAAGAATTCTGCACATGTTTTTCATAAGAAATGTAGGAAACCAGGTTAGAGGATGGGGAAACAAACAAAATAGAATGAGAGGGTGAGGGGGAAAAGAGGAAAAATGTTCCATGTCTTGCACTATCAAGAATAATTCAGTTGGCAACCTTATTTAGCCAATGGCTAGCCAGGCAATAGTTTAGCTGTAATGTGAAAAAAATATTTTTTGCAAGGTGACCTTTCCATTTGTATCAATGTCACCAAAAAACAGTGTAGTTTAAACTTTGTTTCCAGTTTCATGCAGTGAAAACCAGTTGAAATGAAAGCAGGAATAGTCAAAAGAAAACACTGTGGTTGAAATATAAGACTAATGAGCAATAAATACCTGGGTTTAAATCTCAGATGAGTCACTAACCCACTGAATGATCTTGGGTAAATCACTTCAGTTCTCTGTCTCTCGTTTAGGCCAGCTGGAAACAGGGTAAAGTCATGATCATCAGCCACTGCAACTGGGTTGTTTTCCTGGGCAAATAAACATACCATGGAGGATACAGTGATTTCAAAATCAAAATGGCACAGGTTTGCCACCAGGCTGGTTTCCCCAGTTTTGAGTTGCTCTGGCTGTTTTGTTTAATCATAGCCCTCAGCAGTGATAAGTTCTACTGTATCTAGAGCGTTTCCTTTTTGTGGCGGACGAGTAGGAGGGTGAAGTTTGGTTCTCATGAAAGTGAGAGCATGAAAGAACTAACTGTAGCCAGACATAGTGCATGCAGGTGCTATACAAGTCTCCCAGTCATAGCTCGGCCAAGGCACCTCAACCCTGACCTGAAACTCCCCTGCTGTTCCAGGTCCAGGCTTGCCAATCATGCTGAACAGCGCCAAATTGTGTAATGTTTTTGGGATGTTGACAAACATCCACTAAGGGACTAAGCCATGATCACAAATCTCATTTGCATTGCAACTTGAGCCAAATTTGTTTTTTTAACCCAGATCTTTAAAACATCAGGAATAGATACTAGGGCAATTTAATTAGGAAAAGGAAAATAAACCTACTAAATGAATGATGAATTGAATCAAATATCTTTGTATCCTAGAAATAGATGTGCTTTAATCTTCTCTTACTCTGACCCTTCGAACTGCTTCTTATTGTCCAAGTCAGTGGTTCTCAACACGCAGGCCACTTGTGGCCCAATCCACACACAGCTGTGGCTCATGTGACATCCTCTGGGCCCTACAGATAGTATATATATTGTGTGGATGCAGCCCACACAATACAGAGAGAGCTGCATATGCAGCCCACAATGGTAAATGGGTTGAGAACCACTGGTCTAAGTCAATATTACATGTGTGTACCCAGTAGCACCTTTCAGTCAGATCTGAAAAACGGGTCTTTTGAAGCAGAAATTTTCCCTTCTGAGTTCTTGCCTCTCCTTTGGGGCCTTTTCATATTAAAAAAAAAGGTACAAACCTGAAAAACAAATGTGTTTGGAAACAATTTTAAGATTTATCAGCATAAACAAATGGTCTCTGGGTGTGTGCAGGGGACACTGTGCTATTTTGTACCATGGAAGTTTTACTCTTATGCCTACTTTTTAATTCTCCTTATAAGTGGCCGACTTTACACCATCTTCATCTTCAACTGCAGTATCTTGGCAAGGTCTCCTGTTTACCTTTTTGAGAGCTCAGACTTCCAAGAAAACTTCAGAAGTTTTTTACCCAAACTCTTGAATTCCAATGAGTATCCATCTAACACCACAAGACACATTGTATAAATGTAATCTACTGGTTGCAATTAGGCCTCTGTCTTCCCTCAGAGAGCTGGGTGTTTATGATATTTCTGGTAAAAGAAAGGAGCAACGGATTTGGTCATCTCTGTAGTTATGGTGACTCACGTTTAGCCGCTTTCCTACCTGACATTAGAGTTGAGCCTGTGGTTTGTAATACTGCAATGATTCACATGTGTGCTGCTTCCCACTCATTAGTGAGAGGTGGTCAGTTTTGTGCTAGAAGCTGTGGACAAAATTTTGTCCTGATTCACACCTGTTATAACCACTGTCGTCGGTGTGACTGTGCAAGATGTAGGGTCAAGCTAGAATTTGTTCCAGTTTGTTTAAAACACTGATTAGAAACTCAGTGGGGCATTTCTCCCCATTCTCTTTAGTTAATTACCCTGAGAGCAGATTAATTACTCTTAGTGTAACTGGTGTATCAAGGCTAAGAACACCAAAAGGTTTGCCATTTTCTATCGAAACAGACTCCAATTGCCATTGCCTAGTAGAGTAAACTGAAATGGAAAACAGTATCCCCAACCAATGTGGAGAATAAAAGTGAGGAAAGTACAGACAGGAGAAGAGAGAGAGTAATTTGTATAAAGTCTTTAGGAGCCAGTAGGTTGAAAAATGGTCACAGAAGGTTCACACTAACTAACTAAAACTGAAAGTGACTCGTGGAAAAGCAGTGACTCATTTCAGAAGGAAGTTGGCCTGGATCTCAATAACCTCATTGTGAGCCTTTACCAATAGATGTGCAACCAATGTCAGTATAGGGTTGACTCATGAGCATTGCTGTTCAAGCTAACGCTATCATTTGTAACTAGCTGGAAATAAGACTCTCTGCATTCTGCTCTGATACTCCCAAACCTGTAGAAGGGAAGTTGTCCCAGAGGTATGTAGGGGCTTTATATTCTGGCTTTGGGGATAATATTTCTTGTTATGGAGAAATCTGTAGTACAAGGTGGAGAACAGATGAAACACTTTGCAAGATAAAATGAGGAGGGAGGGGAGAAATGATTTTCATAATGCTTCTGCTTTTTACATCAGGGAAGATCTTTTCTCTGAGAATTGTGCAGTGCAACTTTACAGAATGGAAACACTCATACAGTGATATTTATGGGTGTGTAGAAAGGGGGGAAAGCTTCGTAAAACAAGAGGTGAGACAAAACCCAGGAGTATGGCATTAAACAATGTAGCCACTGAGAAGACTGCTTGAGTCCATATATGCTAGAAATGGGCTCAGACTGAAACACTGGATCAAACCCACTCATATTGAGAGATTTGATCCAGATCTAGAGCAAAATTCTGTACTACTCTGTGCCCCATTTGTGCCAGTCCACCAGCACAAAGGGGCCATCAAACCAGCAGATCTGTCCAATGGAGGATTCCCTCAACATGGGGGAATGCTACCTCCTACACTACCTCCCCCTCATAAAGCATATGGCAGGGTATAAAGAGTGTGTGGCCAGAGCATTGCTGCACTTTAGAGATCTGAAAGAAAGATGGTCCAGTGGTTAGGACATTAGCCTGGGACTTGGGAGATCCGGATTCAGTACCCTGTTCCACCATAAACTTCTAGCGTGACCTTGCGCCAAGCCATTTAATGTCTCTGGACCTCAGTTCCTTATCTGTAAAATGAGATAATAGCACTTCCCTTCCGCATCTGAAAATAAATAAACTAAAGATTGCAAGGTCCTCAGAGACTGCATTAATGTGGGCTTTATAAGTACCTAAAATAGATAGATAGACCCCCTGTGGTGCAATGGCATTTGGCAGCTATAGGTAGCTGGTAAAATTTTACACCAGGGAACAGACCAGCATAGAAACATCCTCAGGATCATTGAACCACAAATAACTACTTTGCCTCTGACCCACCTCCACTCAGTTGCACCCCACACGTGTGGATTGCAGATGAGACTCTATTGCCATAATTTTGCAGCCAAGCCCCTTCTCTGTAAAATGTCATATGGAACAAAAAATTGTGTTCCAAATAGCATGAGATTTCATGTGTATGCCTGCATGCAAACAGGGGATGGCCCATGGATAAGAACAGGTGGGGGGAACAATACTCAGGCTTGTTGCACTCAGAAGAGCTTAGAGTGGTTGGTTACAAATGTTGTGTTTGAACTCCAAGTGGCTCAATGTTGCAATGTGAGAGCAGAGAGTGTGGTTAGCTGAAAGCGTACAGTGGTTAGAATTGCAGAAAATGTCTAGTATGGGTACTTAAGAGAAACATGTTGAGGTTAAATGCACTTGCTTTTACTTTGTCATTGGCCTGAGATAAGGAGTTGGTGAAACCAGCTCACGCACTTTCTTCTCCCTTGTTTAACGTGTTTTCTATACCTACCAGCAACTGTCTTTCAGTATCTGGGACCATATTAATCAGAGGTGACCTACAAAGGAGGGGGAAAACATGCTTATGTCTTATTCTGCTTCTTTATGATACATAAAGAAGGGCTGAAAGCTTTTTCTTTGGGGGAGGGGGGAATTAAAGGGGTTTTTTCTCTGCTTGTGGTGTGAAAATCAAGTCCCATCTAGCTAGGAAGAACTAATGAAATGGCAGTATCACAAGAGCCATGACAGTGCAATTCTGACCTATTGTGGGTGGAAGGATGATTAGTTAGTGTTTTAAAACTTTGTCTTGGGGTTTTTTTTAAACACCTATTTAATTTCAATGACCAGTTCACTTTTTGGGAAAAGGAAGCATTTATTAAACATTATTTCCCCACTCATCCAATTAAGGTATGAGAGTTTGCAGAGCCTCCTGCTCCAGCAAGTACACTGCAGTCTCCCTTCCACATACAGTATCTAATATTTTTAATAAATATTTAATAAAAGAAATTCCATTCTTGGAAAATGTTCTTAAATACTACCATGTTGCTAACTCTCATGATGTTTTATGTTTTACCTTAAAGCTCCAGCTCCTGCAAACAAATGATTATGTGAGACTCTTAATGTTTTTTTGTTTTTTTTTTAATATATATAACGCTCTTCTCCTGATGATTGCAAAGAGAAACTTGAACACATGACACGAATATATACCCTAAGACTCCAAAACCAGAAGGGAAATAAAACAAACCCCAGATTTATTTATTTTTAATCTCATGATTTTTAAACTAATCTGACTCCTGGGGGTGGGGGGCTGATTCATGATTTTTGGACCTTTAGGATTGGTGATCCTGACACCGAGAGAGAACATCTCCAGGAGTCTTATGCCACAAACAGTAGCAGCATGTTAATGAAATTAAGCATTCTGAACTAAGCACAGATATGCAGTACACCAGTATGCTTTGTGGCACATTGCTAGGGATTTCTATGTCATGCTCTAGTTAACAGCTTACTTCTACAGTAGCACTTCAAGACAGAATCAAGCCATTTGACCTTTTGGGTCCATTCACTGATATGTCTGGTATTGGCAAGTGGGTTGTTTTTTATTTGTAGGTTCTTGTCTAACTCTAGGAATTTAATTATCAAATAAATCAGCTCTTCGTGTTATTTTACTAAAAAGGCTAGATTACCAATATTTTTGAAGCAGTGAATTTGAGGCAATTTTTGGATTAACCAACTAAGGTCCTGACCTTGCAATGAGCTCTGTGTGGGTGAATCCCTGCTCCTGTACAGAGATCACTCCAGGATAAAGGCTTAAGTTAAGAATTGGATGCACACATTATGCATGCAGTGCATTTAGTATACAGTATTATCTTTATATAAGCATCTATATTCCAAGAGATCTGGCAGTTTTGAAGTTGAATAAATCCTTTTTAAAGGCTTGGGGCAAGGGTGGAGTGACGATTTTGATTTGAGGAATCATTTTTAGTAACACATGTAAGGGTTCTGTGTTGTTAAACAAGGAAAGAAAGAATATGTAGAGTGTTCAGGCTTTGAAGAGCTCATCAAATTCCTTTTGCTGCTGTAGTGGTTTTGATGAGGCAGGGGAAGGAATTTCACAAGATCCAAAAGCTTTTGTCTTATTCTTACATCCGAAGAAGTGAGGTTTTTACCCATGAAAGCTTATGCCCAAATAAATCTGTTAGTCTTTAAGGTGCCACCAGACTCCTTGTTGTTCTTATTTCTTGTTAGCCAGCTAAATGGCATTACTTTTCTGGCACCGGATCTATCCTTGATCTAGGTGTCAACATACAGCAAATAATTTTTTCTAACCCTTAAAAAAAAAAAATCTTACCTGAGTTTCAATAAATGCAGCACTGACTTAAAGCAAGCAGCATGTATATGACTAATATAGAATAGTAGATCCTTTAATTTATATCAGCTTCTGGGCCAAACTTGGCAAGATCTTCACCCAACCCTCATGTAGGGTGAAGTTCAGTCCAGTGCAAGGGCCTGGCAAAACTCCTGTGTACTGTCTAAGTTATACTAAAGACTTTTTGCTGGCCCTCTGCACAGGGGTGAATCTCAGCCATAGAAAATAACCTGTATTAGAATTTTCATGTTGATTTTATGACATTTATTCCTAGCGTAAAACAAGCTATTCATAATAAATGTGGACATATTGGAGCTGAGGGTGCTCAACTCCCTGTAAGATCGTCTCTTTGGTTCTTTTTTTTTTTTTTTTTTAAACTGGGATGAGTAACCATTACCAAGATGCTGTTGGCCAGTGAAAATACCATTGACAGGGTCACATGCAGCCTATAAAATTCCTATTGCTTTTACTTCCAGTTGACAGGCATCCTTTAGACTTGAATATTGGTGTGTAACCTTCCCAAAGACCTCCGGAGCTGAAATATTTGACAAGAAAACTGAAGCTCAAAACCAAGGTCTCCCCTGCTCATGAATTTTTCATGTCTTTGTTTGAAAAATGCTAGGCATTAAAACCCTCTTGTTATCTCCGCTGTAAAGCACAGTAATTAACATTCACATTGTTAAAAAAAAAAACCTGTCTTGTTTTTGTTGAAGCTTAATTGCTTTGTTGATTTTTATCTTGTGGATTTGTGTGTTAGTGAATTCTCCCCTCTCTTGCTCCTGTTTCTTCCTCCTTCATGCTGTCTTCTTTCTTATTCTCTCTCTCTCTCCCCCCCCCTTCATAGGACCCAATCCCACCCCCACTGAAGTAAACAAATCGTCTGCCATTAACTTCAGTGGGAGTAGGAGCCCTAAGTCCTCCTCCTTATGAATTGGGTCAATTAGCCATGCTTGCAATTAGTTGGTATTGTTAATGCTTTCGTTTGCATTCAGGTGCTGATTAGCTATTTTGTCATGATACCTGGGAAAACCTTAGCTTGTGTGATTTCCACATCACTTTATTAAAGAGTGCTCTATCTTGTACTGAGCAGCCAAAGTGGAATCACTAATACATAGCAATGACTCCTTTTTACTGTGCTCTTCCATTATGAAGTTTTAATCGAAAACTACATCCTCTGTCGTTAGACAATTCCGATGAGGTTTTCAAGTTTACTTTTAGATTATACAGTTGTGCATCTCTCATATTAGAAAAGGGCTGAATGGACACACACAGGCTTACCCAGAAACATATGTCTAGATCTCAGAGGCCAGCATCCTGACAAAATATTGTTGCACTGGAAATATATCCTGGGGGATAGCTTCTAAAGCTTTTTTTTTTAAGCCCTGCAGTGGAAAAGCGAATTTCCATTGTCCTTAAAGCGAAAGAATCTTTATCTGATGTGAATCTCATAGGACAGGAGAGTTAGATTATTTTGGGAATTGCTTTTCTCAAGAGACACAATCTGAAGTTCCCCACTGTAATACTTTCTAGTTTTGAATCCGTTTCACTCTGTGTCTTTGCTATGAGATCTAAAGAGCTACATGTTCAGTGTGCATAGCATGACCACTCATTAATAAGTATGACTGGCTTGGACTGAAGGCACACAATAGGTCACTTTATATCTCTCTGTCTTTCTACATTAAATAGAGTGAATTATTCTCCTTGTTAAGACTGGGTCCCTTTTAACCCATGTTGTTGCTTTAGAGAGTCAGTTATTGGCAGCTTTTCAATAGATTTTATGAAGATCAAAACTTCTGTTCCTATAGCTTTCTGAATTTGCCATGCTATGATTATCCACACCAACATGCCTCCTGCATATGTGAAGAGATTCACACATTTGGGTCCTAATGGCAATTGGATATAATAATTTCAGTTCTATTATTTCTTTAACATAATTCTTACATAAGATGGTGCCTAGATACTTGTTCATTAGGACAATATAACTATTTATATAGAACAAATATGGTTTTATTTATCAACTTGAAATATGACATCACTCATATATCACGTCACGTCATCATCTTTGCTTTTGCATCCACAGTTACTAAAATTAATAGGGGCCACTCTCTTGATGTTAAAATTCTCTATATAGCTGAGTGGGAATAGAGCATCCAAACTCCGTGGGCAGCTTTGAAATCTTGGCTTTACTGTTTTCAAGAGGACTGCACTAAGGACTTTCTCTTGTTCAGGAAGTCATATGCACCAGGGTCTGATCCCAAGTCAACTGAGTCTTTCTGTTGACTTCAGTGGGCTTTGGATCAGGTCCCTGAGCTGTAAAAGATCAAGGAAACCCATCAGTCATTGACACTGATCTTCCTGTTCCCCTCAAACCCATATTTATAGCAGACTCACTGCACTAAGTCGAGCTGTTGTGATGCTTGAGGAGGGACGTTCTGAAAAGAGCTCTGCATGGAACATTCTGAGCTCTTTTGAAAATCTGGCCCTAATTGTGGTTGGTGAACCCTTCCAGAAATTCTGTCCTGAGTGTCCTCAACTCCCATTCACTTCAACTGGAGTTGAGTTTACTCAGTATCTTGCATATCAAGCATTTGGATAGTAGATGATATTTTTGCAATGGTGCAAAAATGTCTCCATATGCCAACCTATGGCTTGGATATTCTTCATCTGCAATAGTTCCCTCTGCTGCACGGAGAGTACTGGCAACATCATACCTTTCAAAGTGAATTTTATGTGATGTTTCAGAATCTGTGACAATGAAGACTGTCTCCATTGTGTCCCTCTTCTTTGATTTTTCCTATGTTATATATTTGAGTTCTACGCATAGGCTACGTCTAAACTATGAGCTATGGGTGGGATTCCCCGTTTCTGTAGACATACACTGGCTCAATGAGCGCTAGCGTGAGTATAAATAGTAGTGTAGCCGCAGTAACACAGGCAGCTGCAGCACAGCTTAGCCGTGCTAAGTATAAACCTGCATGCACCCTGTTAGTACGCACTTGGTATGGCTAAGCCATGTTGCTGCTGCCTGTCCTACCATGGCTATACTACCATTTATACTCATACTCGCTCTCATAAGGCTTGTGCAAGTATGTGTACGTGAGCTGGGAAATCGCATCCCTAGCTTGTAGTGCAGGCGTAACCTGAGTGTTATTCTAGGCCATCAGTCTACGGCAGTCTATGCGAGGGAGGCTTCAGAGATACAAAACAGAGACACAGAATAGAGCATATACCATTACAGTGACATGAGTGCGTTGGTATCTTATGAGACACTGCAGTCCCCGTCTGATGTAGTTAGGCAATATGAGTAAGGGTACTGTATCATAGAGACATTCATGTTGGCCCCCCAGAGTAAATCAGCTGGCATTGGTGACACCACCTGCTTTATGCACCACAAAAGAAAAGAAAAAGAAAATGTAATTGCTAGTGTTAATGGGGAAATAGAGAGGTAATTCTATTCTGCATGACTTTTTGCTGAAGTAAGCTATTACTATACAAAATGTCAAATTACTGTACACTGCAAAGATAATACAAGGTGTTTAATGGACTATTGGTATGAATGTAGGAGTATAGGAACTTGATAATCACAGTTCAAATGTCTGGCAAACTTATCTACAGTTTTAATCATTATTAATTCACCAACAAACCCCAGAGCAGACATTTTCAATGGCAAGTCCTAAACCTAAACCTCAATGCAGTTAAGAAAGGAAATGAATATGCTGATTACCTTCATGCCAGGCTCTCCAGCAATCCATTGTAGGGGGAAACAATTACAACTTGAAAGAGTTGCAGCTCATTTGCTTTAACCAACAAAACAAAACAAAATCTGTATCAAATTGATAATTATTGCTTAAGAATTTGAAACAAAAATACCAATAGAATTTCAAAAGTTTTAAGTATAGTTTAGCTTTCATAATTGTATATGGAAGAAAAGTCCCAAAGACTGTCTCTCTGCTTCAGCTAGTAGTACAGTGGAACAGAAGATTTATCATAATATTTTAAAATATTTACTATTACATGTGGAGAATGGTTAAAGGCTTTAGCTAGCACAAGGGTCATTAATAGTATTTTACAATTTATTAATCTAAATAGGGCAACTTTAAAATAAATTGAAATAAGAGTATGTGGGACTTTTAGAGCAATCAGGAATCTCAGGGAGTTTAATTATCCCATTAAAGAAAATTCCACTATGGAATTTAAGATTGACAAGGAAAAAAGGAATTTAGCATATTTTGGATGATCAAAGAACAATCCCTGGAACAAAAGCTTCTGAACAGAATTTTTTCAGTTACTGTAGATGGTGAAAAGCATTAAGCCTCTAAAACTTATAATTAATATATGTCAGCTCCCCCAGTTTCATTTTCTTAAATCTTTGAGCAGATGTAGTTCACATTTGTAACTGGCATGATCTTCTCTATCTGAGCTTTCATGATTTTATGAGATGAGACCCCTGAGAGACAATGTTCTATTCCCTTAGGGTGACATGTACCCCCGAAGTGACTCAGAGTGAAAGCTTGTATCTGTTACACTGACTAAACTTTCCCTCTGTGGTGGCACCAGGACTGTCAAATCAGTGGGCGGCATGCTTTGATTGACAGTACTGTTTTGAAGGTCGTTCAGCTGAATGTATTCAAAGTGAGACAGATGCAGCTTTTTTTTTTTCAGTTCTTACTCTGATTAATTGCCTCATTCAATTTCAACTCTATTGCAGTTAAACATTAATTCAGTAGGACTTAATAATGTATTCATTTATGATCTTGCTTGTGCATTAATGACAATGATTTGCTGTTTTTTTAATTATAGGGATCCATGCAATGCGTATTTTACATCCACTTACTGAAAAATGCTATACTCTTGTTCTTTTATGTCAGATAAATTAAATACTCAAAGAAGTGCTGAAGTACTTTGTGAAATATTTCATTCTAAATACTTGCTACAAATATGTATTGCTGCAGATGCTGGTTTTAAAAAAACAATTGGAAAAGATTTGTAAATACCTCGGAATTGCATCTTTTTTATGCTTTGTGTGAGTAATTGTCCTAGTCATCTTTGCAAGAACACAGGACGGAAAAATGTACAACCTACTTAATAAGAAAGTGTCTTTGTTTCATTTTAACACTAATTAGAAGGTTTGCTTTGTTTTGGCTTTCTTCTGTTTAACTTCTTTTCAGTAACTCAAGCATTCTAGGATGAGTGGTTAAATATGGCTTCAGCTTCATCACAGCATGCCTTCTAATCAACAGGCATCTATGATGTACCCCCATCTTCCTGTGCCGCTGAATAGTCTTTTTGAAGTTGGTTCATAAAGGAATTTGCTAAGCTGTAAATGTATTCTCTAAAATGATCTTTGTTCTTTGGTATGCTGATCTTCTTTAGGAAAAAAACAACAGTTACCCAGTAATAAATCTCCACACTTTTTGTATTGCTAAGATTTTCATGGGTCACGTTTCTTCTTCCTTAGAACGCAGAGCAGTATAAAGCCAACTTAAATTTTATAGACCACTACCTGCATTTCTGTGCCTTGATGATAATTTACGTACACATTCACGTGATGGGTGTTTCATTGCTTTGAGCCTACTCTACTGCTACATTTAAACTTGATGGTTATATCAAACTCATGATTTACCTAGGTGTGAACTACCATTATATGGATTCCTTATTCCCAGATGCCAGTCTATCCAATCTATTGTATTTATGCTCAAGTACACAACAGGAGAGCTATATTACCCTTCTCTGCATGGCACTCAGTACGCTGTAAGTACTGGCCTAGTGGTACTGAAGATGTACCTAGAGCTGAAACTACTTTTTTGCCTTGTGTGTTAAGTAGTGTTACTCTGTACTAGGATTCTCTATTGATGGTGCTCCTGCCTGCACATTTATGCCTTTCCGATGGTAGCATTAATACTACGCACAATTCCTGCTAGCATAATTACTTAGTTTAGCTTGAAAGGTCTGATCACCTACAGCTAAAATGACACTTTAATGGGGATTACAGTTTTCCAGCTCAAGTGTTCAGCAGCTTTAATTAAGCAGGAAAAGGCCAGATCGGTAGCAGAGTCAACATCACTCTGTTGGATGTCATTCTATTTCTGTTCTGCACTGTGTATTGGTCACATGCGAGTCATTGTATACAGACTGAATTTTTACCATAAATGACTTTACTTATTCAACTCTTTCATACACCTACTTGTGTCTTTCTGTCTTCTCTTTTTCATGAGCTTCATTATTTGTTTGTACAGTTACTATCTTACCTTTTCGTCTGCTGCTGCTTTGGAAGCTTCTATCACTGAACAGTACACATTATCCATGTCACCTCATTACACTTTTGTTCTTCGTTTCATGTCCCAGATTTGGATTCTGATTTTAAGATGAAGACTAAAGTGGATTTCCTTCTCTCTTTCTCTCCACTCCCCCGGCATCCCCATCTATACCACATCCATTGCATCTTCTCCACTGAACACTGTAAAGCAGAACAAAGTTAATATTGTTGTCTTGTCCCTTAGGCCACAATTCAGGAATTTGCTTAAGTATTTGCATAAATTCCACTGAAGTCAGTGGGTCTTAAGCCTGGACTTAAAATTAAGCACATGCTTAAGGGCTATCCGGAATCTGGGCATTAAGCTTCTCCATTTCTACTATATGTACTTTGATTTAGAAGCCTCCATCAAACTCCAGTTGCAGTTAATAGGAGTCTTTTTTGTTGACTTTACTGGGAGTTGGATCAGAGCATCTGTCAGTATTATCAGCTTTGGTTTTTTTTAATTTCCTAATTTCAGTAATGCCCTAACTTCCCCCCTCCCCTTTCTCTTTTATTTTTATTTATTTATCCACTTTAATTTTAGAATGTTTAATAATGTCTCATGGGTTCTTCAATCTTTGGGCAGTCTGTATAAATTTCTGCAGTTTTTTTTATTTCCTGATCTGGATTGCAGTGGGGCATAAACCAGACCAATCTAGAAATTCTAATTAGCACTGTACATCTTCAAAGCATTGTACAAACATTAGCTAATCATATATTAATCATGCTGAATTTTATAGTGATTTATGTATTCTCTCTCATGTAGAGTATATTACAACCTTTCACGTTACTGGGCATATCTCTTTGAAAGACGAATCCAAGTTCTTTGGTATGCTGATGATCTTTAGAAAAAAACAAACAGTTACCCAGTAATAAATTGTCCTTCTCTCCTCATCTTACCCTTTTGGTACTGTTGTTTCTCACATTCTTCAATAAGGTAGTTCCTAAGGCAACTTATCCAAAGCCAATGATGATTAGCCTGATGGGCTCATTTTGCATATTGATACTGATTTCTGCTATTATGGGCATTTTGGAGTTGCTAAGGACCATAGGTTTCATTTATGCTTGCAGGGGGGAAAAACATGCCATATTGCCCCAGAATCAATCATTCTTCTTTTCTGTTGGGCCTATTTAATTCATTTGAATCCATCTTTCCTCTCTATCCTTTTCCAAACAAAATAATAAGAAACTGGTAAGGTGTCAATCACAGGCTGTGCAATGAAAGTATAGTGCCTCTATGTTAAGATTATCTGTATAAATGTAATCCTGTTGTAAGTGCACTGTATTCAAGCATGATCTAACCTCAGAGTCTAATACCACACTAGGTTTATTTTTATTTGGGGGGACAATGAGCAATAGAAAAGAGAGGAATTAGCTAAAGAGCCTCCGCCCATTAAGTGCTGGTGAAAATTTGGACCCTGATCCTGCACTAAAGGGACAGATACCTCCAACTATGTGGACCTTATTGCAGGATGGGAGCCTTAGTAATACCAAAACTTCTGATGGATATCTCTATTGGATAATGTGTAAAATCTCATTCCTGTGATAATTAATAAATCCAGGCACATGGGGAAGGCTCAGAACATGTATTAGCTGCACTAGCACCCAGCTCAGCCTGAGATTGCTGAGGATTCTAAGAACAAATATTTCACACTGGGCATGCTCACAGGATTAGTGGAGTTATTAGTCTATTCTAATATTGCATGCTCTAATTTGCTTAAAAACGTCCATGCTGGTAACTTGTTACCTCTCCATACAGTTTTAATTGATTAAGGAAGCTTTCTAAAATCTGAGCAAAAAAGATTGAGGTGTGCTCTTGTCACAATGTTTAAAACTTTTGTAGCAGAACACCTGGCATATTGAGGAGAGACTGTTTCCCTTACAAATAAAAAAAAGGTAATTCTGTGTTTTAAAAGAAACAAATACAAAAATCAACTTCAGACAGACAGCCAGTTTAAACTGCATTAAGATGTCTTCCACTTACAATACACATTTTATTCATTTGCTACGTTTTAGAAGGTGCACTAAAAACTTTTGCACCTAATTGAAGAAACCTCTTTAAGGTTCACAGTAACGACAAGAATGTATGCATGCACTGATGGGTTGCAAATATACATACATTTTAAAATAAAATATGAGTTCCACATTGACTTTACCTGCCAGGTACTGTGTTTCATGGCATTCTGTGCACCTAAATCAATACAGGGAGCGCAGAAAAATGCTTCATTGTAGGAGTTTGTCATATCCTCTTTCACTAGGGAAGATGCAGATCACTTTCACTAGGGAAGATGCAGATCACTGACCTTGGCAGATAAGTTTTTAAAAAGCAACTGATTTTCCATTATTTTGTTCTAATATGTAATTATTAGTAATGTTCAAATGTAACCATATCTCATTATTTATTTGGAATCTTCAATTTAAAAAAGGGGATGTGTGGAGGCTTAATAAAAGCTTTTCAGCTAATAATAAAGTTGCAGAAGTAGAAGGAGAAAACTCACCTCAAACAAAATCTTTTGAAAAAGCAAAATATAAATATTAATAATGTTTTGCACTTCTATAGGATTTTTCAGCTAAGGTTCACAAAAGTTAATTCCCACAACATGCCTGCGGGAGAGAACTGTGTGTGTGTGTGTGTGTGTGTGTGTGTGTGTGTGTGTGTGTATTACAACACCCATTTAACATTTAGGAAAACTGAGCCAGGAAGAGATTGCAAAGCAAGTCAGTGGCAATGCCAAGAATAGAACTCCTGAGTCCTGGCTCATAGTCCTGTATTCTAACAACACTTCCTCTTCTAGCTTCAGTATACTTACAGTGCAGGTAGAACAACTTGACTTTCAGTATTAGGTATTGTAATGCACTTTTGTAAGAATCAAATTAATAGAAATGATGTTATTAACTTACACAACAGGTATACCTTATAATATCTGTGACTGAGGAGTGGCTAAAAGGAAAGAAGAAATATATAGCAGGGATAGCTATATGTATGCAGCACAGCTTCATTAATTGTATTTATGGCAACATCAGGACATTCACTGATGCAGTGATCATGAGCCTTGAGTATCAAAGCATGCACGTAGCAAGATAAATGGGAACTCTTGATGGGTTCCTCCATCAAGATCAAAGCTCTTTATAAGTCTTTCATTAATTCGGAAACAAGTACTTAGATGATTGGCTTAGTACATCAGGCTATTGATGAAAATTGGGATTGAAGCAGATTTTTTTAGATACAGTATTTCAAAGAAGGGCCACTCAACACAGTCAAACACCTTTTTAGCAAGTAGTAATAGTAAGTCATAGATGATTTCATTGGATCAGACAGAGTAGATATTGAGTACACTCACAGAGGCTGTCAACAAAAAACTCATCTTTGATCAACTCAGTTTGTCCTTTGCATAACCAGAATTGTTAACCATAACTCACAATTTTTAACAGTGAGAGTGATTAACTATTGGAACAAATTACCAAGGGATGTGTTAGAATCTCCATCTCTTAATGTCTTCAAATCAAGACCGGAGGCTTTCTTGCAGATATGCTTTAGTCAAACACAGGTTATTGGGCTTAATACAGAGGTAACTGGGTGAAATGTGATGGCCAGTGATATATAGAGGAGGGCAAACTAGACTATATAATTCTCCCTATTTACCTTAAACTCTGTGAATATTTCTAGTCTGCTAGATGAAAGCTTCACTTATAAAGGAGCTGACCCTCCTTGGTGTATGAAAGAGATTGGGCTATGTAATACACATGGAAAATATGAGATTCTTCTTGCTTAATAGGAGAGATGATACATTGACTTATTCTTCATTGTATGGCCATAGTGTAGCTGATCCTGGGGAGCCTTATCATGGTGGGAGAGAGCTCTTTCTGTATAGATTCTGACCAAACTGTCTAGAGGGTACTCAAGAGGCTTCATCTGATTTAATATTTTTCACAAGCTCCAAGCATTTGCTCAATTGCCGTGTATATTTCTTTAATACTGAGTTATCCATCTTAACAGGCATTAACTTGTGCAACATAGGCAAGCATGTTCTAAACTGGTGATGTTTTACACAGCACTTAGTTGTTTTTAGAGTCCCACATAGGATACTCTGATGGTCCCTAAGGCAACAGTAAATTTATTCTATTGGGTCTTTGAGTCTGCTGCTGATATTCTGGTTGGGTTTTCATTTTTAATTGACAAGGCAAAAGACTATCTGCCTCTCTTTCCTTCTTCATAATGCAGGCTTCTCTTTAATAACATCAAACACTATGATTCCTCCGTTAAAGGCGAATTAAGTTCTCCTGTATCTCAAATTAGCTCTCTGAGGGTGGCATCAGCTCAGTCTCTTTTATGTTTAAGTCCTAGTTTTTTAATCTGTTTCTAATTCATTTCAGCAATTTTGCATTTCTGTTTTAGTGGAAGCAATGCTGATAAATTCCTTCTTATGACATCTATAGCTGCATCCTAGATTAAACCTATTCTAATACAGAGCCTCTCATTAAGTGTTAAATATTCTTGTAAGGCTACTTTCATTTTATTCATCATCAGTGGATCATTTAATATAGAGTTGTTAATTCTCCATTTTATGGCAAGGCCACATTATAGTGATGCTTTTAATCACAAGATTATCAGGGTATGATTTGAGAAGGATATGTTGCCTATATTTTGCCTTGGGGTAGATTTTGAAATGTGAAGTTGCCAAGGAAACAAACCTGGGATAACATTACTAATTCCTGACTCTAAGAGTTGTCTTTCCTGGTATAATCATTTGTTCAATATACATGTTTAGAAAAGACATCAATTAGCAGAAAAACATAATCTAGTACCCCATGAAGTGGTTGTATAACTCAGCCTGTGGTATTACTCATAATAATATTTTTGTTAATATGCTTTTCCTCTATAGCACTCAAAGGACTTAACAAATATAGGTAAATATTATTATCAGTATTTTACAGATGGGAAAAATGAGGCACAGAAAGATTAGGGCCTACATGTTCAGAAATGACTAGTGATTTTGGGTGTCTAAATTTTTGACTACCCAATTTAAGGCACCTTAAAGGGGCCTAATGTTCACAAAGAGCTTAGCACTTACCTTAAAGGCTTGACAAAGCCCTGGCTGGGATGATTTAGTTGGGATTAGGTCCTGCTTTGAGCAGGGGATTGGACTAGATGACCTCCTGAGGTCCCTTCCAACCCTGATAGTCTATGATTCTGTGATTCTAAAGGGGCCTCATTTTCAGACAATGTTTCATGCTGAACAGCCAAAATCACTAATCTCTTAAAAATTTAGGCCTAGGCAACTAGCTTATGGCCAAACAGCAAGTCAGTCGCACAGCCACAAAAGAACCCATGTTTCCTGACTGAGCACTATCCACTGTGCCACACTTCCTCCTTTTTTTGTTATTTACCATTCAAGGTAGGACGCAATGTTACAGTATTGGCTACAGCGCAGAAAAACCTTTATATGGTGTCAAGTATCAGAGGGGTAGCCGGCATCCGACGAAGTGGGCATTCACCTACGAAAGCTTATGCTCCAATACATCTGTTAGTCTTAAAGGTGCCACAGGACTCTCTGTTGCTTTTTATATGGTGGGAACTCAATTAAATGAATGTACTTCTCTGAGTCTGCCCTTCTATAGCCCTCTATACGTTCTTTCGGGAAGAAATCAGTGCTTCTTTTAGAAAAATTCCAGAAAAAGGGATCAGTGTCCGATATTGTAGTAGATTCTTTCCTTACGTTTCCATTCTGAAGTATGCTGCACCAAAGGGCACTGCATGATGAATACGACCCTGCCAATCAAGACACTCTGTTTTATATCACTTATTACTAAATTGAAAATGGTGTTTTACTACAGCAGTAAAGGGCTGGTACAGCATGAGGTACATTTTTATACAACTCTATGAACTTTGTCATTGAAAACATTATAGCCTTGAATTTGAGAGCACAGTGGAAGGCAATATAATTTGATTACCTATATTAATCAAGTAGAGTACAACATATAAAACCAGTAATGCATAAGTCTGACTGGAGCCAGATAACCCTCTTGTGCATCTTAGAAAGATTTATTTTCAGTAATATAATTCATTTGACATGAAAGTATCATAATTGCAGTTGCTAGGAAGGAATTTTTTTTTTTTTTTTTTTTTTTGGTAGGAAAAAAAATTGTCATGGTTTCAAGAGCAGCTTGTTCTTTTAAAGCTCTGCTTACTGAAAATTGAAAACAAAGATTTGTTTTTGTAGTTGTGACAATTTTTCATTAACCAGCTGGGCCAACAAATTGGTTTGCTTTAAATGGTATTTCTGCTGCATAAACAAAAGTGGGCTAGGTGTGATTTAAAATGAAAATGTACTTGGGGGAGACTACATTCAGTTCCTGCCGTTCTCTGCATGTATTCCAAAAAAGCTTGCCAGAAGCCCCTAGGCTTTTTAGTTACCTGTGCAAACATTTAATGTGAAGGCTGAGGAGAATCTTCCCACAGTGTAGCTTCATTAAAAGGCTTTAAAGCAAATTTAAAGGCATCTAATTACGCTGCAGTCGATGAAAACTCCTCCTGTTCTTACATGTGTGGTAGTGACATGCATTAATAATGCTATTATTGTGAGTTGCTATTGATGCATTTTACTGCTGCTTGTGGCTGCGAGCTATTTTCAGCAGATGTAATGGCCCTGGGGTACCAAAATGCAATATGACGAAAATCACAACAGGTACAAAATTTACTCCCAGCACTATTGTACCTCTCATGTATCGCAGCAACAAGGCGTTTAATAAAAACAAATTCATATAAACAAAGAATCTGAGCACCCAATGTCATCCAAACACTAGTGCTCACACCTCACTCAAGAGAATCTTTCTAGGCTAACCAAGCTGGAATCACAAAATACAGAACTGAGTTAAAGAAGGTCTGGGGGTTCATCACACATCTGGCATCAGGCCTTAGTATACCAGTCAACAGGCCCTCCATGACTCTTTGGAGGAACTAAATGGTCTCTTTTCCAGAATCTATCCAGGTTGCAGCATGATTAGACACAAGTGGGAAACCTACATGGTAGAATCTGTGATCATGAAAGGGAGACCAAAGGTGAGAATCTGGCTCAAAATCTCTATGTAAAACTGATAATCTGAAAGAGTTTTCTCACATTGGATTAGCTCCATAAATGTCAGGACACCAGGCGATGCATCTTACTTATGTTTTGTGTTCCTTAATTCAACTTTCTAGGTACTGGTAACATACTCTTTCAGCCAAAGATGTGGATCTAGCTCTGGCATCCAAAATTGAAAAGTTAGTCTTAGTTCAATTCTTAACAACAGTGTTATAAGTATGGACCTATAAGTATGGACCTCATAGCATAAGTGCTGAGATCCATGCACTGACAATTTGACAAAATTTCCCCTCCGTTACAGTGCTTTGACATTATAGTGATAGATGCTTTAGGGAACCCTAAGACAGACATTTACAAATTTTCAACTCCATGGTTAATTACAGCCTGCACTGACATGAAGACAGAGTGGATGATCCAGTAGATCATTTCTATCTCTACCATCTATGATTCTACGACTGATATAAATGAGGTACCTACCTTTGGTTTAACTAAGGGCCAGAATTTGGCCCAGTATTTACACAGACCAGGCAAATAATGAACTGAAGTTTTTTCATCCCTTCTTCTTTCAATTCTTTTCTACACAGCTCAATGGTGCAAATCTAAGGCTGCTTTTGGATAATTGAAAGGACAGTGCACACAAAGTTGAATGGCTGACACTGCATTTCACCAATTTACAATGCGGAGGGAACTCTGACAAGAAAAGAAGTCTGGTTTGTCCCTCTTCAGAGGCAATGACAAGTTCTTTTCATTCCCCACTTACTATGGCATTGTGTGGCCTGTCAGTCATTTTCTTTTCATTAGGCAGACGCTTTGGGAGACATCACAGTGTCAGTGCTCTACATGGGCTTTCACTGAGAAGCTAGAGAAAGATCCATTACTTCTTTTTTATTCTGTAGTTTTAAAATGTGACTAACCTCACCCGCTTCTAACAGATGGCTCATCCTACCCCTTCTTCCAAACAGCCTGCTTGTTTGGGCATTCCTAGCCCCTTGGTTCTGCCCAAATTAGCTTTGTGAGACTGTGGTTCCCCAATATCCTCACACTCCAAGATGGCTCCTTAGAGGAGAGAGTAAAATGGAGAGAGAATTTTCAATTACTCTGCCAGCCCCATCATCCCATCCTAGCAGCTGGGGTATTCTGTGTATAATATTCAACAGCGACCCAGATGTTAACATGAAGAAACGCTAGTCCTTGTCTGCAACCAGGAAGTAGAGTCAGGCAAACAGCAAATATTAACTCAAAAAGCAAACTATTTGCAATGGTGAAGGGTGAAGACAATTGTGGTTTGACTACATAAGCCTTACTAAATTTAAAGAGGGAGGTTGGGTTATTTTGCATTTGACAAAAAGTCATTACATCACTTCATTATATTGTAATCCCTCATCGAAACCATAGCTATCTGTCCAGATATCTCAAGCTTATTGTAAATATAATTTTTTTTTCTAATTGGGCCTTATCTAGTCCAGGTGTACATTTAAATGCTATATCCGTGTCACAATAGGATAACAAAAGGAGCAAAAAGCACTAAAACACTAAGAAATAACAAGGGTTTGTTAAATGTGCCTCTTCTATGACTGGAATACATTTAGATACTCTTAGCTCTCCTGCAGTATTGCATGTAACTCTGTTTGGGAATTTCATTTACCTATATATTTGGTGGAAAACATGCATGGCTGTCTTTATTAGTTGGCAGGAAGCTGTTATAGGAAATTTCAGCAAGGAACTCAGTAGATAAAGTGCTTTTTAATCCATTAATATCATACTTAATAAAACTGACCCTTCCAGAATGAACAGCAACTTGTGGCTATGGAACATGCTGTGCTTTGTTATGACTAAGTCATGGGAATATTTATTTTATTTTACTTTATAAATAAAGAGCTGCATTTGTCCCATTTGATCATCCTGTCAACTTAACTCCTTTGCAAGCCATTGCTTCTCCCCCTCCAGACACATTCTTGAAAAAGTAGAGCTACTGGTTTTCACATGGTGGCAATGAAACCACAGAATGGGCTACATATCAACACATGCACCTAGCCACACATATGCACAACGTGTGTTCCAAGGCATGGGAGGAGTTAAAAGAAACTGGGCCAAGACTGTTTTTAAAGAACTTGTGCCCAACATTTTCAAACTTGGATGTCTAAAGTTGGGCACCTAATTCCAAAAAAGGTGTATTTTAGGTACCCAACTTTGGGTATCCAAATTTGAAAATGTTGGGCACAAGTTCTTTAACAACTTTATAGGTATGGCCATCTTAGGACAAGTGGTGACACCAAACAGAGCTTGCAAATTGCATACAAGATAATCTATTCTCATGGTTATATACATTATTTTTAGCATAATGTTCAATTTGGACCTGAAACTTAATCAAAGGGAGAAGGACCTACAGCATTCCCTGTTTGTCTTAAATCAGGAAAACAAAATACATTATATAATAATTTCAGCGGATGTCCTAATGTAAGATGACTCAGATACATCGTTCTGTTAAGGCCTTTTAACTGTCCAAAAGGAAAGTCTTTGGTGCTGTCACATGTATGATTTAGAATACTTATGTATAATTAACATTATAATCTATGTTATGTAATCCCATTGCTATTTAACTCATAAAAGACTGTTTGCTGTTGTTGATAATAAAGGATAAACCTTATAATAACTACCAGTCATGTCTGCATGATCATCATCATTCAATCTGGTTAATGATTTTACACAACCAGGGAATCATCGACAGAAGCCCATTTCCTCTGTGAGGCAGCTGTCAGCATATGTGCTAGAACACTTCAACCACGGTTGTTGAGGGAAGGAAAGCCTGGCCTCTTTGACCGTACTAGTAGGTAGTCCAGGCCCGGGGCAAAAAAATTACGAAGATGGCAGCTGAAGAACATTTTAAATCCAAGGTGTAAAGGGAACAGAAAGTTCAGATGCATACAATGCAACTCTTCAACAGTCAAATTTGAACGGACTTCTTCCTTTCACTCCATCCAGCCCTCAAAGCTGTAGAGATAGGTAAGTCACAGAGGTGAAAGAAACCATTGCTTGGAGTGTTCACGTGTGTATTTTTACTGAATGTTATGCAATGAAGTAACAGAGGACTGGGCCCCTGTCATTAACCAGCTTTTGCCTTGAACTATTGAAAGACAAACTTGAAAATGACAGGTTTCACTTTAGATTAGAAATTGTGGGTGCTTATCTGAAATGTTGAATACTCTCCACCATTTCACCTCATCCATTCCTTCACTTCCCGTTCAGTAACCCCTGGTTACCCAACTTGCTCTTGCCAACCTTCAAACCCTCAATGCCCCACCCAACGTTAATCTACAGAAGCGTCTACCTACCTTTGCATTCCATTTGCATCAGCTGGAAAGGTAGTCTGGCCTGCACTGACCTGAAAGATGAAGTTTGGAGCCTCTGGGAAGTTCTGAAGGAGCCTAACGTGCATTTGAAACCCTCCGCAACTGACCCTTGACATTGGGTGCTCAGATTCTTTGTTTATATGAATTTGTTTTTATTAAACGCCCTTCTATTACAGCAGTGTCCATCGGGTTACTCTAGAATAAAGCAGACGCTTGCAGTGTGCCATAAGAAAAGGTAGCACCATCTTTTATATTTCCCTAAAGGTAGAAAAAGTTTCATATTAACCAGATCATTTTTAGACAGTATGAACCGGCAGCTCTTAGAATCCTTGAGGAGCTCATGAAATAATTTGGAGTTAATCCTTTTTTAAACAAAATTATTTCACGTAAGAGAGGGAAAAAATCCATTTTCAGCATAAAAAGATGTGCTTGTCAAACCCAAGCAATGATTTTCCAGTCGCTGGCTTTTTTAGTTGTGCAGCCTTCTAATATTTCTGCCTGAATTCTTTCACGACAGAAGCAAATGAAAATTACACCGTGGTTTTTAGGTCTCTGTTCCCTGATTTTTGCTTGTCATGTCATGAACTTCTTCGAAGCAATGAAATGGCAGCCATCTCCCTGAGAGCTCCAGACAGATTTCTAAAGTTGTCTTGTTAACAGCTTGTCAGAAACCTACATTTCAGTCTCACTGAGTTTACATCATGCAAAAAAAAAAAAAAATAGTTGCTGGAAATTATGATTTTTACAGGTTCTGACATTTTTCTAAAGAACTGAAATGCTCAAGGCTGCTCTCTCCCTTAACAGGCTGTGGTGTTTTGGGTAATATTCTGCGTTGCAGCAACTGAACATCAGAGCAACATTCAGTTTCTTCCCTTTAACATGTTCTTTGAATTATTTAAGGTATTTTGATGTAGGCTAGAATTTGTAACAAAGTCCTCCAGCTTTTATCCTAAAAAATCAAAAAGGTTGAGGTTTTTTCCCTCCCACCACCCCTTCTCTTCTCCCCTCTTTCTTAGCACTCTCCCTCCTCCTCCCCACACCCACGCCCTTTTAATAGATCCTAGCATGGATCATCAGGGGACTGTCTTTTATGTTGTACAGCATGAAATGACTAAGTGTCAGGGACTTCCTTGATTAATTTATGAGTGCTAAGGAAAAGGAAAGGGGGGGGGAACAGTCCTTGAGGGATTGACCCTAAGCTGCAGCAGATCAACTTGATTTTTGGAATGAAAAGAGACTTAAACAGTATTTTAGCCTTGGTTCCTTGACCCAGAGAGGTAAGGAAGCTCGCACTGTCTGACGGATCCACGCCTCATGAGAGGAATGCATCTTTCAGGAAGGGTAATAGAGTGGAGGAGGCGCTGAGCATTTTTAGAGTTAAACCTGAGGCAGATTGGTGGATTAATGTGCTCTGCCTCCAAGGTACAATGTTCATTCCCCCCCCCCCTTCCTTCTCTCCTCTCAGCTTGCAAATGACAGCTGTTGGTCACTTAACAAAATGTCCTCTTGATTGCTGCTTCACAACAGGGGCCCCCTCAGACCAAACAGCAGACAGACCATACGATGCATCATTGCCCCTCAAAATTAGTTATAGTGCTCAGGGCTACCCTTGGCTGCCACTACTAATACACTCGTGCTGTTCTTCTCCCCCCCCCCCCCTTCCCTCCTACATGCACATAGACAAAGGCTCAGCATATACATCTGTAGTGCTCATAACCTCCCTTTCCCCTAGCCAAATGCTGAGGAGAGAAGGGGAAAAAAATTGCTGCCCTGAGGCTCAATCTGTTTCTTACAGCTCTACCCTGGTACTCAGAAGCCTAAGCTGGTCTAGCCATAGGGAGGCCCTGAGTCATTTCATCAAACTGTCAAGGAGCCAGTGGACCTAAGAGGACTCATTCCTGCCTGGGGCAAGTTCAAGTCAACATTCGATTTCCTCCTTCTTTCCACCCCCCCTCCTTTCTCTTGGCCAGTCTCTGTGCTGTGGATCTAAACTTCTCCCCTAGCTGCAGCAGCTCGTGCTTTCTTGCCAGCAGGAAGGACTTATGGGACCTTATAAAGAAGGACACAGTGGCAAAATTGCTGCAATAAATCAGTGGCCCTCTGACACTTGGCGGTAGCTTAATGTTTTGGCACTTTCTTTCCTGTGTATGCCTCAAGTCCCATTAGCAGGCTTTTCTGTCAGCTTGGCTCATGATAAAACTCCCTCTTCCTATCATCTTAAGCAAGCCCCTGTAGACTTGAATCTGATGCCAAACTTAATAGGAAACAACACCCCTACACGTGCATTCACAACCATTGCCATAAGCATCTCCCTGCAGCTCTGGAGAATTAATTTTGGGGGGTGAGGAGGAGGGAACAAGGGGGAGGAGTCTTTAAAAATATATAGTATTTTATTTTGCTTTTAAACAATGCAAGGTTTTGAGCCTGATGTTTCCAGCAAGCTGGCCATTAAAAGGAAATAAGATAATATATGGTTGTAAATAATAACCGCACAATATTGTGGCCATCTTTTGGTACTGTCTGAGTGGGTGTGTGAGCTATGTACAAGTGGATGCAGAAAAAATTACTACTCATTGTGCTGTGCGAATCAGGAGTATCAGGACTGTGCTCTATTTGTTTTAAGGCAGAGACATCCACGCATCGTCCTAGGGATAATGTTTCCCCTCTCCCCCGCAAAAAACATATTCAATTCAAGAAGGCAGTGTTTGTTAAATAGACCAGTGAGTGAAAATCTACAAAAGGTGCAGTTAAAGGTTTTTGATTTTATTATTTTGGGCTGTTTTCTGACCAAATCTGATCTATTTTTTTTTTATCCTCCATTCCAGTCTTCAACTGATGGACAAACGTGCACACACACAAATACAGAAAACTTATCAGTAAACAGCATCCTAAACTGTGGTGCACACCTTTCTAGTCTGGTTATGTCACATCAGTATGAAAATTAGGCCAAGTCTACACTAGGAGCATTTTGCTAGTGCAGGTACACTATAGTGTGGACGCAGCTTATTACTGGCAAAATCCTGTATTTTTTCCAGTAGGACTGTGTCTGCACTAGGGGTTTCGCCAATGCAACTATGTCGGTCAGGATCACACCTCTGAATGATCTAGCTATGCCAGTAAAAGTTTGTAGTGTAGACCTAGCCTTAGTTCTGCTAACCTCTAAATATCTAATTATATGTTGTTGTTGGAACTATCTGATTTCTACTTAAATGTCATCTGAACCAATTGCAAGCAAAATTCATATTTCCCCCATTTCCAGTTGTATGTGTATGGAGTGGTGGTAAGGATTAGCAGTTTGTGTTCAGTTCACTGCAGAATGGAGTTAATGCTAGTTTGTCTTGCAAGCAGCAGTCCAATTTATATGACAAAACAAGGCCTACTCCATCGATATACTTGCTCTTACTTCTTAAGAGCCTTAGTCCCTTTTTCTCTTCTATCAAGCTGATCTGTTCAGGCCAAATATTAAACTGGAATGTTTCACCACTGAAGTAACTCCTTGTCCATCTTTAAATCACGGACATATCCAACTTCGGTGTGCTCACCGCATGGAAGAAGGCAAGGACACACGTGGTATGGGTTTTAACCAGGCCGCAACTTTATTAGTCAAATTACATCCAAGGTTCCCGTCACGGGGCGGTTCAGACCAGTCACTCGCACCCCATTGAGCCTTTGCCAATTCTGTGGCTGCTCCCACCACAGCAGAAGCCAGTCACCATGCTAGGAGGGTCTCTGGGTGCCTCTACCTGTCTGCTAACCATCCTCCCCTTTACGGGAGTTGAGGCGAGAGGGAACCTTGACCCCCAACCCTGCTAGCAATGTCATCAGTCACTCCACAATTCTAGGATAATATCCCGGCCCCTGGTTCACATTTGCCCCAGGGGGCTAGACATGTTTCCCCCATCTCATAAGAAGATGCCCTCAGGATTCCCGTTGTTACCCTTTTTTTTTATTTGGAGTCTAAATCAGCAAATTTGTGCACTGGGCACCTGCGAGCATCAGTTTGGCTGTCTCCACTGGGAAACAGGAAGTGGCTCTGAATACAGAGCTCCCTTTAGAGCTCCAAATCTCATGCCAAGTCCCTCGAGACGCCCAGTATTCCCTGGAAGTCCTGTTGAGGTTGGAAATCTCGCAAGGACCCAGCCCACCTGGTCCTTTTATGCCCTCTCCCATCACAGGAGCTGCCATATTCACCTCTCGCTGGGCTCATAGCCTCAGCCAACCCTAACTCCAGGTCTTGAACTGTGAGGCAGGAAGCATAGGGGATGGCATCCTGAAACTATTCCCTGCCTGAAACCACCACCACTTGCACAACAGCCACAGAAGTGTAGGGCTGTGAGCCTGCACTCTCTAGAGTTGCCTTGTCTCTGATTGCTCAGACATGAGGCAAGATAGTGGGGGCAGATAATAATGCATAGGGAATTCTGGGATTACAAGTGTGGAAGGTAGAAAACCACCACTTTTACCCTCCGTAGCAACCTCCGCCTCATCCTGAATCTGATCTTGCACCATAGCAGTCAATGAGATTGTGATCAAGTCCTCTTTCCCTGTTGATTTAACAGCTGGTTTCGCAGTCTCCTCCCAGCAGTTCTTCAGTGCCCTGACTGCAATCCATTTGTTTGCCTCTCTCCTCCTACTAGAAAGTTCACTTCAGCCTCATTTAGGGCAGGAGGATGGGAAGCACTTATGGCCTCTATGTGGCAGATTGAGCCAGTTCCACTGTATTTTTCTTTTTTGTTAACTTTCCCTCGCAGGAAGGGTTCTGACTCGAACCTTGTGTTGGAGGAAACTGTTTACAAACTCTGGGGCAATTAGGGTCTGCGTTGCAAACATTCTTGGTGGAATTAAGAGGCAATTGGCAAAACTCAGCAAATAATCCCTTTACAAGCCTGTATGAACACAGTACAATGGGCTGTTTACAGTTTTGCTTATAGACCAGGAGTGTTAACAGGCCTCTAGGAATATCCAGGTAATTGAAGCTTTTGTCTTTCAATGAGCCCCCATAGCTGTCAACAGTTGCCATTCTTTACATTTCTTTAACTTTGTATTTTGACAAGGGCTTTTGTCCCATTGACAACAGCTGCGTGGGAGGTAAAACTGTGGAGAGCTGCTTTTTTTTTTTTTTTTTTTTTGATTCCTCTGCAGTTGACATTCCTTAGGCAAAGTTTGTGTGGAAACTGGTTGTGTGACTTACACCATCTTAGTTTGCTAGTTCTTTTGAGAGTACTTCTGGAACCCCTCCCATCATCCCAGAACAGCCTTTTCTCTATAGGTCCCTGAGAATCCTGTGGGTCAACTTGAAGTTTCTCCTATTACTTAATTATTCATCTAAACCTCCTCTCAACAGAAATCAGTCTTTCTCTTTTGACCCAAGGCCTTTCTTTTATAGTGGGGAGCATAAGGATACTGATCTATTGAAATCTATTTTTTTGGGAGGGTGGAGCAGGAAGAGATGACATTGGTTTTGTTTTTCATGTATTTCCCCAGGCAGAATTGTTTTTGCTATAGTTGCTTCTTTCTTTGTGTCACTTGCACATTCAGCAGCCTGAGAGTTCCTGTTTCTTTATGTGTACATGAATGTAGGTTTCTTTAAATTGTTAAAGAAAAACCCCATGCACTTAATAAATATTGTAGCTTGGCTTTTCACTGGAGCTGGCCATTGATTTCCTTTGAGAATGGGTGGGAGTCGGAGGAAAATCTGTTTGGGCTTGTTGCACACCCTCCATTTTCCAGCGCTTGAGCTTGTTTTTACACTCTTCATTTTCCAGGTCATTCTATATTGATGAGTAGTCCAAATTATACACCGATAATGATAATTATTTCTCGCACACTGTAGCATTCTTTTAGCTCTATTAGCAGGTTTGATTCAAAGGTTAACATACATAGCGCGCTGGGCTTGTTTCTTTGTAGAAACAAGAGATTAGAGCCCAATTCCAGCAAAGACTAAGAACCTGTGTACATTTGCTGACTTGAATAGTTGCAGTGAAGTCACTGGGTCTACTCATATGAGTAAAGCTTATGTACGTTTAAATCTATGCAGGATTGGAAGAGATTGGAAAAGAAATCTAGCCTCTCTCATCTGGTCTATAAGATAAACAAAGTAGTTGTTGCTTGCTGTCCAAAATAGTCCATTTAAAGGCAACATCTTGCATTTGGATTCATGCGGATGGAGCCAAATTTGCAAACGGAGCTTCACCCACATGGTACTTCACTGGCTTTTTCAATTGCAGGATGGGAGCCTTAGTGTTTAAACTAAGGAAAATGTAAATTAAAATTAAACGAAAATCTTTGCTTTCCTTTTCGTTTTTAAACAATTAATTATAGCGTATTTTCAGATTCTGAATTAAAAAATTTATCCTCAGATAGCAGATGTTTGTTTCATTTGTATGTCTGTTTATAAAATTTAGAGTGCAGTTTTGATGGGTCACTTGCTTTTTACAGAGTTCACTTATCTACGTCAGGCAAAGTTGTGTATCGCACAGAGCAAAATTAGGCATCTAAATAAGGCAGTTCTGCACCTTTTAGTAATGCAAGCCATCTGTAATGGATTTTTATACTCATTATGGCTGTGTGAGTTTACCAGATCCGTATTAAGCAAGCAAGTTTCCCTTAAAGCTTTTTCCCCTTAAAGCACAGGTAAGACTTTTTTAGTTTTCTACAGTGCTTTTTTCAATTTTTTTGATATTATACTCTACTCAGCTGTAAATAGAGAGACAACCTTGAATCTTCAAAAGCCACTAATACCCATAACTCCTAGAAATCACATTAGATTTGGATAATAATGGATATTAACATTCCAAAATTATTTAAAAAAATAATCTGCTTTCAAAAACATTTGAACTAAACTCCCATATTTAGAAAGGCTAACATTTATGATGCAAATCTGTGAAATATCTTGGCATGACTAATAGGCAAAAATATATCAACTTTAAAGAAATGTTTAAGAATTATTTTAAAATAAAATAAGACTTTTCTGGGTTGGTTAATTAGAATTTATATCAAGTGGCACAACTGGGTTCTTTTGAATAAGTCTCAGCAAGAATTTCTATTAATGCTTGTGAGATACAGAATTATTAAACAAGAAGTTGAAATTACTTGATTAGTTTGTATGTATAATTTTTAAATTACATTTAGAGCTGTTGCAAGGTGGTCGGTTGGTAGCCTGGAAAGTCCCACATTTACAGAACCAGTACAACATAGGATATCAACAGTGCAACCTCCCCCCCACTACCTCTCAGATTTACTTCAAACTTGTTTCAAGTTGGTTACTGTTTGGGCCCTATTTAAAGGAGGGAAATTTTCTAAAAAATTCCCTCCGTTGCTTGCCCCACTTAATCCACAGTAGGGGTAGATTCAGCTCATATGAGTAGAAACCTCCAGCTGTTGCCACCGCTTTAGCCACTGAGTCATTTATCTATCACTTGGGGGTCTTTAAATCAAGAGTGGGTGTCTTTCTAAAAGATAGGCCACAGTTCAACCACAAGTTATTGGTCTATTTTACCTAATGCAGGCAGCATTAGGTAAAATTTTCTGGCCTGTGTTATGCAGGAGGTCAGACTATATGGTCATATTAGTCTCTTCTGTCTTTAAAACCGATGAATCTACTAATCCCATCTCAGTGCAAGTCTAAGTGACACAGCAGTCAAAATGATAGCCACAGTGTCATGTAGACAGGGGCTTAAGTGTGAAAAGATAATTCAGTCTTTTTGGTCCATTCAATCTATAGCTAGTGTACATCTAAAACACAGTTGTGCCGCTACAGCAGCACCACTGTAGTGCTATAGGGTACGTCCACACTACCCGCCGGATCGGCGGGTAGCGATCGGTCTATTGGGGATCGATTTATCGCGTCTCGTCTAGATGCGATAAATCGATCCCCGAACGCGCTCCCCATCGACTCCGGAACCTCCACCAGGGTGAGAGGCGGAAGCGGAGTCGACGGGGGAGCCGCGGCTGACGATCCCGCGCTGTGAGGACGGGAGGTAAGTCGATCTAAGATACGTTGACTTCAGCTACGCTATTCTCGTAGCTGAAGTTGCGTATCTTAGATCATTTCCCCCCCTCAGTGTAGACACTACCTACACCAATGGGAGGAGTTCTTCCATCAGCGCAGGTAATCCACTTCCCTGAGAGGTAGTAGCTAGGTCGATGGAAGACTTCTTCCATCAGCCTAGTTCTGTCTATACAGGGACTTAAGTGAGCTTAACTACCTTGCTCAGGGATGTGGATTTTTCGCACTCCTGACCGGTGTAGTTAAACCGACATAATTTTCTAGTGTAGACCAGGCCAGAGAGACCACAAGTGGTAGTATCAACCATGATGGTGGTTTGGGGCCATGGACCCCTTCCACTATAGGAACTGGACTAACCTAATCTATTTCATATTGAGTTCCAAACAGCTGTTAGATGATACTGGCTTTTGGTCACTACTGACTTAGGCTGGATTTTGACCACTCAGTTGGAGATGAAATCCCCTAAATCATCCAGTCTCCCTAAATAGTGTATTTATAGAGACAATAATTAGCTTACTGCTCTGACTCTTTTCTTTTTCTCTTAAGCTTTTTGATGAATTTGTTGCTTTGTCAGTACTGTGTTGAGCCAAGTTCAAGTTCAGGCAGGTGCCTACACACAGTGTGCTGCCAGTGCACTTTAATCACGAGGTGTGGTGCCCCTTCTGTCTTAGACCTGGGCCTCACCAGAACAGATACCTGCCAATTGTGCACAGCTTTGTTGTGAGAGTCTTTCTGAGGTCAACAAACATCCACGAGGGCTAGGAACTAGGATGAGAGTCTGTAACAAAGTGATGTTGTCTTTTGACCTTCAAACATGATGTGGAAACCCCAGGTCTCCAGAAGTGACACTAACCCCTTCTATTTATTTGTTTATTTCATGCATTTCATGAAACTTAGCAACATAAGTTGAAAAGTAGGGCATGTGGGAAATTATTTGCTAAGGACCAGTCTGCATAAAGTTATTCCTTAGTGAAGTTTTAAATATGCTGAAAAGTAGAAGGTCTAAGTAGGAGGCAACAGCATCTTCGAAGGTTCTGTTACTGAGAATTTAGGCTTCAGTCTAGCAAAACATTTAACGGTGTGCTTAATGTGTAGCACAAGAGCTGTCCAATAGGCATTGGCTTCCAGTGGTTTCTGAAGATTACCCTGACAGTGGTAGTGATTTGATAAGCTGATGTTGGAAGATGTGCAAAATACAAATGTAGTGCAGCCTACCTTGTGACATTTGGTTCTATAAGCACAGCTCTTGAAGGGAACAGGGTTGCATATCTCGGAGTTTGTTGCAGTTTTATGATTGTCTCTTTCCAGAATTTCAGTTTAGGCATGCATGGCTATCGCAGCATCACAGGAATTTTACATCCTTTATTCTTGCAGTATTTTCCATAGATTCCAAGGCCAGAAGGGATTATATAGTCTGACCTCCTGTATAACACAGGCCATAGAACTTTCCAAACATAATTCTAGAGCGTATATTTTAGAGAAAATCCAATGTGATTTAAAAATGCTCAGAGAATCCACCAGGACTGCTGGTAAATTATTTCCGTGGTTAATTACTCCTTCTGTTGAAAATGTACACCTTATTTCCAGTCTAAATTTGTCTAGCTTCAACTTCCAGTCATTGGATCAAGTTGTACCTTTTTCTGCTAAACTGAAGAGTCCATTATTAAATATTTGCTACTTTATACAAGTGTACTCCTTTTATAAGAATCACATTAGTCCGGGATGATTTGATTCTTATAAGCAGTTGATTCTTACAAGCAGCGTATTTTAGTTAGTTTAGGAATGATTTTGTTCCAGTGGTTCTGATCACTATATGTGGTTGATTCTTATATCAGTGATTCTTATAAATGGAGTGCACTGTATATAACATGGAACAAATGTATTCAGCTCTTCTTCTTCGAGTGATTGCTCATGTGTATTCCACAGTAGGTGTGCGTGCTCACCACATGCACCGATGCCAGAAGTTTTTCCCCTAGCAGTACCCGTAGGGGGGAGCGCCCCCCACGACCCCTGGAGTAGCGCCTGCCTGGTGTGGTATAAGGGGAACTGCGTGCTCCCCCCACCCTCAGTTCCTTCTTGCCGCCAGTAAAGGTGCATTGGAACTGCTTAGCTCCAGCCTTGCTGCAGCTTATCCCCAGGACTGTTCGTTCAGTAGTACCTGTAATCAGTTTAGTTTTCAGCTTATCCTCAATTACCTCCTCCGCCTGAGGGCCCAGGGCCTGGCGCCCTCGTCGGTCAAGGTGCATCTGGCAGCCATATCAGCTTTCCATCCCCTGGTGCAAGGACACACGGTGTTCTCCCATGCTATGACCGGACGGTTCCTTAAGGGTTTGGAACGGCTTTACCCGTATTCTAAGCCCCTAGTCCCGCAGTGGGACCTGAATCTGGTGCTGGCTCGGCTTACGGGGCCCCCATTTGGGCCGCTAGCCACATGTTCCTGGTCTCACCTCTCATAGAAGGTGGACTTCCTGGTTGCTATCGCGTCGGCCAGGCGGGTCTCGGAGCTCAGGGCTCTGACCTCCGAGCCGCCGTACAAGGTGTTTCATAAGGACAAGATCCAGCTCCACCCACACCCCGCGTTCCTCCCGAAGGTGGTCTCCACCTACCATATGGGTCGGGACATTTTTCTACCAGTCCTTTGCCCCAGACCTCACGCGACTAATAAGGAACGCCAGCTCCACACGCTCGATGTGAGGCGGGCTCTGGCTTTCTACCTCGAGTGAACCAAGCCGTTCAGAAAGTCCTCGCAGCTGTTTGTCACCTGAGCTGAGCATGCGAGAGGCCAGCCGATTTCCACTCAGCAGCTGTCCAACTGGATCACTTTGTGCATCCGCTCCTGTTACGAGTTGGCGGGTGTTTCCCCACCGCCTATTGTTAGGGCACACTCGACGCGGGCGCAGGCCTCGTCGGCTGCCTTTGTGGCCCACGTCCCTATTCAGAACATTTGTAGGGCTGCCACATGGTCTTGGGTTCACACGTTCACCTCGCACTATGCAATAGTCTCCCACACCAGGGATGACGCCGGGTTCGGCAGGGCGGTACTCCGTCCTGAGAACTTGTGAACTCCTACCCACCTCCAGCAGATACAGCTTGGAATCACCTACTGTGGAATACACATGAGCAATCTCTCGAGGAAGAAAAGACAGTTATCTTTTCCGTAACTGGTGTTCTTCGAGATGTGTTGCTCATGTCTATTCCACATCCCGCCCTCCTTCCCCGATGCCGGAGTTGTCTGGCAAGAAGAAACTGAGGGTGGGGGGAGCGCGCAGCTCCCCTTATACCACGCCAGGCAGGCGCCACTCCAGGGGTCGAGGGGAGTGCTCCCCCGTACGGGTACTGCTAGGGGAAAAACTTCCAGCACCGGTGCACGTGGCGAGCACGCACACCTACTGTGGAATAGACATGAGCAACACATCTCAAAGAACACCAGTTACTGAAAAGATAACTATCTTTTTGCAGTTAACTGAATGACTGAGCCTTAAGGGCACCTGAAAGTTTAACAAAGTTTGTGTGTTGTGATTTTCCTTCTTTTCTTTCTTTTAAAAAGGTAAAAGGAGCTCAAAAGTGAAAATAGGGTTGCATAAACTTATGGTGGGCTGTGAGGGGAGACCTAGGTTGCCGTGGGATCCTATTTAGCTCGGTAGTCCCATATCCTATTGAATTGCTTACATTTTTATACTTGAAAATAGGCTTGCAGCTTTTCTAGATTTGCACATAACATTTCGGTGCTGAAGCACTAAATTGGCTAAGACTGAGCTACCTGTAGCACCACATTAGCTGCAGAGTGTTCCCAGGTTAACCTAACCACTGCCCATTGCTGCTGATAGATGGATAAGTCTCTGTACAGCAGCATCACTAAAAAGAGATCAAATCAGTAGTTAACCAAGATTACCAACATTTTTGCTTTGAATTCTTGTTTCTTCAAAACTGTGACAGACACAAGTGCACGGATGCGCATGTTATTTTAAAACTGTGGCATTTGTCAGTGAAAGGAGGCTGAAAACCAGGAGAGGCAGTTACAATTTGAAGAAGCGATGGGGCATGTCATTTTTTAAAAACTTTTGAAACATTTGAAAATGTTTGTTGAAATAACAGCCAAACAATTGACTCCTCCCCCCCCCACCACCCATGATCTACATAAATTTTTAGACGGGAATATTATTACTGCAAAAAGTTAGGTGAGAATAAGCTTTAGAGTGGAAACCCGTGGCAATCTTAACTATAGAATCATGACCGACGAATGCCAAAGGTCATTGTGTGCTTTGTACTTATCAAAGAATACAGAGTCATAGGATCCTTCTGGCACTTGGGGATGACCACTTCATATGCCAAAAGGAAGGAGAGATTTCTATGTAATTTCTAAGGCAAACCACAGAAAGGCAAGAGTGTCACTGCATGACGTTTCACAACGTTCCAATTAAACTGACCTATTATACAGTAAGGAACAATCCTCCCTCTCTGGAGATTAGAAGATGGGGACTAGATGACCTAAGAAAAGGTTTCCTTTTCTTTCTTCGGTAATACAAATGTGCAAATTTCTCACCGCCAGTTTCCATACTTGTGGTGCATGGTCTGAGCTTGTTGAGCCCCAATAAAGCGTTTCACAACATGGATTCCCATCCTAACCTCTGTTTGCAAATGTGCTCTGCAATATCCATGCATGGTGAACTAAAATTCCAGTGGAATCCAGAAGCCCCACAACAGCTAGACATTTCCACTCTGTCTGGGTTTATTTCTATCTTGCAAATGTAAATCTTTCTGACCTGTGGCCAATGAAATCCATACAGCCCTAAACATTCAGAGCTCAAGTTATCTTGCCATCACTTGTGCAATGAAAATGAAATATTCCCTTTTCAGAAACGGTAAAAGAGTTCACTCTGAAACTCCTTAAATAAACACTTTTCGACTTGGGTTCGCAATCTCATTTTAAGCTACACTATTTAAAAAATGTATTATATATATATTTTAAATTACCATTATGGGTGCACTAATCTGATTTAGAAATTGTTGCCACCTTCACAGTTTCCTCATTAAATGACAAAGTGCTTATCAAACTAGAGGCATCCACAGTTGTCTATACATTTCCAGAGTTTTGGATGAAAAGAGGGCAAGATTTGTGTTGAAATATCCATGTGACATCCAGTGGTTATTGCAACACATAGCTGATTGTCTCATTTGATTAAAGCCCACTTTGTGTGTGAACATCTAATTCAACTATGAGCACATTGTATTTTTATTAAAAAAAGAGGAAATTGCTATTTCTTTGCATTTTTTATTTATGTTGGCAATGTAAAATGCATACAATGAAAGTGTACTCTCTGTTCATTGAAATATCTATTAAGCAGCCACCTGAAAGATTGTAGATGATGATGCAGGAGTTTCATTTATATACAGATATTTCATGAAGCCTTTTCTCTCTCTCTCTTTCTCTAATCTGCAGTGTGACAGCGAGAGTGATATTGACGATAAGGTAAGACTGAATTCCCTTTTTCCATATGCTTCACTAGCTTGGAAATTCCCCTACGAGAAAAATAAAAATGAATCTAACAATAACATAATATTTTCCTTTAGCCTTCATGTCAAATTTAGAAATATCAGTAACTTGTATCCGCTTCACAAGATGATAGTCTCAGCCTTTGCCCTAAGCTTAGACATGGAGCCGAGCTTTCTGTTGCTAACACAATACCCCTTCTTGATTAATGTGCCAGGGTTTAGTAGGATGTAAGCCACTGTGTTGGCACTAGCTTTTTGTTTTGGAGAAAGACTTCCCTGATGACTCCTCTAGAGCCAATATTTTATTTATAATAACCTTTGAACATGTCAGTTTTGTAATGGGTTTAGAAGATGGACAACTGGTACTGCACTGTCTGTGAGGATAGGTAACTGTCAGGGAGTATTTTGTCATGTTGCATGCATATTTATCACGCAGCAATGATTTTTCTGACCTTTTTGCTTGATACGGATGTTAGACAGTGGGAGGCTATAGGAATATGTTTTGGTATATGTACAGGGACTTCTTGTTTCATCCCCTTGACCTTCATTCTTGTGCTTAACCATCACTTTTGCAATGAAAACAGACAACCCCTACTGGAAGCAGCAACTGCAACATGCTTTTGAACATCAAGCATTTAAAATATTCAGCGTCCCCATAGCCATCTGTTTTAGCAGATATTAGTCTCAGGTTAAACCTTCATCAAACCTGTTCTATTCTTTGTTTTTCCAGTCCCTTATATCCATGCATGAGAACCAACAACATGCACAGATTCCACTGGATCAGCATTACAAATGTAAAGGCTGAGTTCTGAAGTTCCATATCTTGTTTGGCAGCACAACTGCCTGTAACCATAGGAAGAAGTGAATTCAAGATGCAGCATTGAAAGCTAATGCTAACTAAATTTTATGAGGGTTGTTTGTTTTTTGGCATGGGTTTAAAACCAGGAAAATGTATGCTGTCCTTCATTTTTTCACTGTATTCTTTTAAAAGTCCACTCAAATATCTAATTTTCCCTGAATGAAACAACAGATACATTTTGGCAAAAAATCTTAAACAAAGAGGAATATTTTAATAATGGCTCTTGAATGAAACATACAGTGGACATTTTCAGCATACATTTTGTTTTTGCAGCATATGTTTCTAAGGCTGTGTTCCACATAAGGATAAATAACAACAGAGGGTGGTTTTTGGCAGAGAAACAGCTTGAATTTACTCCCCCAAACCTTGGGTACAAAAGGGTTAAAACATTTCTTACACTGCCCAATCAGAGAAAGTAAAAGCAATCATTTAGAAAACAGTTTAAAAGATCTGCCAGTCAAACCTCAGATGAAGTTGTAAGTGACATGTAGTTTTATTATAAAGCTATGCTATTAATGATTATCTAAATTACACTGGTAGACCCAGCTAGCCTGAGACTGACGTTTGTTAGATTAGGTTTGACTTCACCTTGTAGTGAAGAAATTGAAATCTGAACAACATTGATTAGCTTTCAGAATGTGGGATCTGAGGTTACCTTTAGAGGAAGCGGCATTGTGTTTGGCTGGTAACTTACTGTCCTTTACAGCAAATGAAAGACCATTGTAGCATCCCATACCATTATTATAGCATTTCATATATATCTGTAATTGGACCATCCAGTCTCATACATGTTCCAACTACCCCCTCCTTTTAGTAAATCCTACCTAATCAAAGTACTTTCTGTACCAAAAAGGGAGAGAGAGCAATTGTCTTTTTTTATCTCTCTTCTCTGATCTGTAAAGACATGAGGCAAGACATCAATTTCATTAAGTAGGTCTCTGGCATTAAGTAAAGTTGCCTTTTGTGTCCGCAAAGACATGTGCATGTAGCACATAAGTATAAGCACCATTATGGCTGAAGTGGAGGGATTTCAGTCTTTCCAATGGGCCTTATAGTGCAAATGCCCTTCATGTGGAATTCCCACTAAATTCATGGAGCACATGGAGAACCAGGCTCTGTTTACATCTGATGTTATACATAAGTGGACAACTGTTGGTTATAGATCTTAATCCTGCCCTGGCTGATGCAACAAGGAGCTATCAAAATGCTGGCCTGAGTGGCCTCAACAAAGAATTCCTTATTGTAGCCTGAGAGATTACACTGGGGACTTGGGGAGTATTTCTACTCCTCAGAACATTAGCAAAGTGTGCCCTTTAATAACATTTCCTGCCCTTTGCAGCCAGTTGTAGGGCTAGACATATGCTCTAGCCCACACACCACACTCTCTAAGGGATAAGAGGTATGGACTCTGCACCTTTCTTAGCATTTTAAAGTGCTACAGAGAGATCCTATCTTGCTGCTTGCTCAGCAAGAAGCTCTCTGTGCCATCTTTATATATAATACATACACACATACCCTTTGAGCACTAATTAAATGCAGGGCAGCATTTAATAATAAAATACTTTGCGCTTACATAGCATTTTTCATTTGTAGATCTCAAATCATTTCACTAAGGTGAGTTAGTAGCAGCTGCAATCCCATTTTATTGGTGGGGAAATGGGAGGGGGGAGAAATTGTCCACAATTACACAGAGTCAGTGGCATCAGCTGGGAATAAAACTCAAGTCTTCTGACTCCCAGTTCCATATTCTATCCACTGCCTACTGCTTATCCCTTATTTATTTAGCCCATAGATATATAGGTTGTTACAGCACCCAACATTTTAAAAATGCATCTGTTTAGAGCAACGTTTGTAATTTTTCTTCCCTGTATTAGTAGCTATAAGCAGACACTTCATAGTTTTTACTTTTATGCAGTCACATCCAGTACTCTAGAGGGCAGTGGCATAGGGTAATCAAGTTAGAGCACAGTTAATTATAAAGAAGATGAACCAGAACGGAAGAGTGATATTTATAGTTGCATGAGGTGCAGTCTGATGGCAGATTGTGACAGTGCTTCAAATGATGACTCTGCTGTTTTTAAAAGCACAGAGACTTCAGGTAGGTATACTAATCAAGCCAGGAACTAATCCGCCCCTTCCACTTTCTGATGGAGAGTGCTGCGAATTTCCACCAACCGTTGCCTCAAGTTTCTGTTTCACCACAGAACTCTCCAGGGAAGCGAACGGGGAGATACTTTCTTGCACCCACTTTCCATCCTTTCTAAGAACTGTTTTTTGGGTTTTTTTAAATGACACAATAAACTGAGCTTTTCTACCACTGAGACAAACGAAGAGCTCTGACAACCATGCATTCCCAGAGACGGTAACATGAATCCCATTACTTCTGCCTTATGTTCACTGAAGGGCATGGATTTGGACTCTGCCATTTTTAGGAGAATTACAGGGTAGTTTGTGGTAGCTGTGGAGAGTTTATCACTTTTTTGGGGGGGGGGGGGGGGGGTGTTGCGGGAAGAGGAGGGGAGTTTGTCTGGTAACGGTATTACACTATGTTCCAAACTGTGCAGTAGCTGCTATGTGAGGCTCATGGTCCATAAACATTGTTACCGAAAATATATACTCCTTTAATAGCAACAACAGCATTAACAGATAGCAATTACCCTTCATTTTCAGGAACTATAAAGTCTCCATTAATTCAAGATTTATGTAGTTATAGCATTTAACACAGGAATAACACCACAGAGAATTGGTTTATACACATGTAATGAGAGAGCTTATGGCATACTTTAGTGAACATTAACATAATAGAGTAATATAAACCATCAACAGTTCCACTTATTGTCTCTTACCTGCTTTAGCATCACTATGAAAAGTGGCTAGCAGCTTGGTAATGTGCTCTGTTAAACGGCGTTCTGCAGAAAGCCAAAAGTCAAGTTGCATAAAACAAGGGAATGAGTAAGCTCTGCTCATTACACCAAAATGTTGTTCTGATTTTTTTTTAATAACAATGTTCACGACCGTGTTTTTTTTTTTTTTAAAAAAAAGCCTATTTCTTTCTTTCGAAGTAATTCAGCGTTCATGTTCTTTCATTCTTGGGCTTCTGTCTGCTGTGTGTGAAATTATGGGTTGTCAGTTTAATTGTATGGACTCTGGATATAAGCAAGCTCTCCAAATCAAGGGTTAGATATCAGGCATTTCTTCATTTAATGTGGTGCTAAATAAGACATAGAAAAAATGACATTGTGTTTCCAAGTTAATTAAATGTTCGCTGTGTGTTTATGCTGCAATTCAGTTTTGTATTCTAGCTCTGGTAGGAGAGCTTCATGTAAGTAATATCTGAGCTTGAAGTGAAAATTAAAAAGAGCATTGGTGGAGTTGCCAAAATAGTGTTTTCATAGTGCTCTTTGCAAAAGCACAGTAAGTTTGCTTCAGGCTCCTTTGTAGCCCATTTGTTAGACCTTATTCACACACCATAATTTAGTTCTTCAAATTCTACTTCACCCTGCTACTGTTATTTACTGGGCACTGACAATGCGTTCAGCACCTTATAAATATATGACAGCTTACAGTCCTTGCTCCAAATAGTGTACAATGTCAGCACTGTCCAAAGTCTTCAGATGTACACAGTACATAGAGAGCTAGTACAAGTGTGGGTGATGTAAGAGTCTTGCAAAGGTCATTTTTGAAATGCTTCTTGGAGCAAAAATATTCCCAACATGTAATCACAGTCTCTTCAGATAAACCTTTGTGAATGTTTTTTTCCCCATTTCCCCCATTAATTTCCACTCTGTCATTGATGTTCAGCATCACTGGACTGAAGGAACACTGGATGGAGAACACTTTGTAGTTCATCAGTGCCCCTCCATAATCAGCTGAAAATGTTTAATAGCAAAAGGGATGGGCAATGTAAATACCCATCCAAATCTATGTCAGTTCCCAAACCAAACCTAACCCTCTGTTCAGTTCTCAGGTTGACTGACTGCGTCTTAAGCTTTCATTCTCCACGCGGGTCTTCCTTTGTCCAATGTCTGATGCATCCTCAGTTCTTTGGCTTCCCATTAAAAATATTCTGGGGCACAAATAACCAGAAAGCTCCAGACTGCAAAGTGCATTTCACACGAGTCCAGGTGAGGCTGTCAGAACTACAGAACCCTATCTCACAAAAACAGAAGTTACAGATGCTGGAGACTGTTTTTTTCTAGCTTCTTGATTACTTGTCCAGAAATGAGTTCTAGGTGTGTTACATTCTGGCTACTGGAGCAGCTTACAGACTAGGAATGCACAAAGAGCTGAGTCATTGCAGTCTATTGTATCAGCCCTTGTACTCCGGAGCCTGGACTGGTGCATGGGTCAGTGTTGAAGTCAAGAGGTTACATTTGCCTCTCCTTGATTGAGAATTCATGTGTCACCACTCCCCCGAACCAAAATGCAGGATGAATGTACCTGTTGGCTGGTAGATTCTGCTTGTCAGATGCTGTTTCAACTGCTCCCTTGTGGTTTACAAGATGAGTAAAAAGCTCTTGATAGAATTGCAACAATCATGCACTCTATCAGGGATCATGAATTATTCTGTATATACTATAAAGAAAATTTAACTTAAAAAGTAAAGAACTTTAATGACATTTCATAATATCCTGACTCTCTTTACCAAACTGCATTTTTTGACTAGAAACAAGATGTCCTTCTGAACAAATAGATTACGTTGAGCTTCCTAATGCCTGAAAACTCAGTTTGAAAGCTTCACTCATTTTTCTGTGCTTTTAAAGAAGTTTGCTGTACTTTCTCTGTTTTGTTGGGTTTCCTTTAATTTTGTGTGATATTTTTATTATTACCCATGCATCGTGACTCCACGGTGTATTGACAGTTGCAAAAACACTTAAAAGGGAGAAATGGCTGAATGAAGTTTGTATGAGTTCACTTCTGCTTAAGAATAAGATGATGGGCCTGAGCAGGATGCAGTGTAGGTAAAAGTGGTGGTAAACTCAGCATTTGAAGCTCTGCAGTACTTACCAGTGCCCAATGCCAATTTACAGCCATTTGTCATCTGGAAGTTTAAAACCATATTGAGCCAATGACTCAGCGCATTGCACTGGCTTGAAGTTTGTCAAAAATCATAGCAAATATACACAAAAAACATGGTTCCCAAACCTCACAGACCTACTTAAGGGCTCCGTTTCCCTGGCCTTTCTCACACCTGTGTCAAAATTAGTTGGAGATCTTTGCCTAAATCTTTGGCAGCAGCTGACTTAATTTGTGGTTTACTGCTCCTGACAGTTTATTGGGGAAGCAAAGCGCGCCTTCATCTCCAATAATAAACAGCCCACCCGCCGACACTTTGACAGACTTAATGGTTTTTTATACAAAAATGGACAGACTTAATGTTTCGACTGTAGCGATCATCTGTCCTGATCTCCTTAATGAAATTAGATTAAGTGCACCTGGGAAAATGCTGAGACGGCACATTGCTTTCATCACCTCCTTTAATTTAAAACCAATTTGCGGGGAAAATATTCTCTGAAGCCAAGGGATGCAGAAAGAAAAAAGGAGGGAGGGAGGAAGGGAAGGGGATTTTTAAATCTATCTGGATAGCTGCTGGCAGTTTTAATTCCTTTCCCTGCTGGCAATGTGAAATATTAACAGCCTTAAGAACTGAGAGTTTAAAGACTCACTCACTATCCCTTCTGTCTTCGGTAGGGAGGAAAGAAACAAAACAAAATCTTTACAATCAAGATCACATCCAAGGACAAAGTCATTTGCATTTTAAGGCTTTTAGATTGGGGTGGCTGGGGAAGGAAGGCTTGATGGATTTACAAAGGTTTGCTCACCTTTCCTGCACTTCAAACAGCTGGGATGAATTTCCCTAAAATTTATAATTTCCTCTGATTTTTTAACTATGTGGAAATATTCTTTAGTGGTTGCTATATATCTTGGTAATGATTCAGTTGTCCAGGTAAACAGTATTTTGCCAACGTAGCTGTAAAACCAGATGCAATATGTACAATATAAGATGGCAAAAGAGCTGAAAACTATTAGAAACGTTCCTTGGGTTCATGCTGATGAGAGACAGAAACATGTCTTTTTAATTAAAAAAAAGTTCCAAAGACTAAGCAGAATCCCTTTTCCATGAAGGATTTTTCTTATTTTCCCACTCTGTCTTCATTGATTGGAAAAGCCCTAAAAATTTGCTGAAGGGCTTTCATAATTGAGCTACAGTGAAAATTAGGCTTTAAAAATGCCTGGGATAGGTTGGAATCTTCCTGTATGAGGAAAAAGATATATGTGTTAAATGCTTATAGCTTTTGGCATTTCGATTACTCTGTAGTATTGTAGGGTCAACAACACAGAGCTGATTTGTCCGGTACCTGCGTCAGGTTTCCGTCTTGTTGGATCAGTAGCATTCAGACTACGGGCAAGTAGTTTGCACAGATTTGAATCTTTTCCAATTCACTTTTATTCAGCTTCGTTCTTCCTACAAGATTTTCATTAGCCTCGGTGTCCTGTCAGGATACCCACCACATTCTGTGCCTGTCCTGTATCTGACACAGCCAGTCCCCAAATCAAAGAGCAAAATCCCCTCCCCAAATATCTCAATAGTTAAGGACACTAATGCAAAAAATGTAGGTCTAATCCCTATAGTCTGAGCACAGTCACCAAATCATATATTTTCAGTTGCCTGTCAACAGTCAACACTGAGGCCTCAGTCTAAGTAACATTGGAAGGGAATTCCAAGAATATTAAACTTAACATTCAAAATAGCAACATCCCTGGGACTTGATCGTGCAAATCTTTATCTGTGCAAGTAGAGCCTGGTTTTCAGAAGTTCTGAACATCCCCAACTCAAGCTGTGGATGCTCGGCATTTCTAAAAATCAGGCCAGTCGTCATTAGTCACTTGACTGGTCCTGTTGACCTCAGTGGGACTATTTATGTGAGTAAGAATTTGCGTTAGCAGGCCAATTATTGTCAATGCATCATTCAGGTGATTTAAGGCTTAGTCTTAGATGTGCTGCTCAACCAGAAAGATCAGCCCCAAATGTTCTTGTCCATAAATACTAGTTCAGGGGAAAGGGCCACATTCGCTTTAAAGATAGTCATTTGTTATTTAATGGAATCAACCTGAGAAGTGTTTTTAAAGATAATCAAGCAGGTGTAGCTAGCTGGAATATTATAAATAGAAAAGCAATAGGCTGAAATTAAAAGGGTTCCCATTCATATATAAACCAGGTTGGTAATATCAATAGATCTAAGTTTAATTTGTAGTGTCTGCAGCTCTCAAAACCTAAGCAATCTCTTAGTTCTGGATATAAATATGCTTTCTGAACTATTTATTTATACTAATTGCTGAAGCCTGCCCTGTGATATATGATATGCACCACTGCGTATCCTGGACAATCAGACTATGGTTAATAAGTGACCATGAGTCTCTTATTCCCTTAGCCTGAACTTTTGTCTGTCCCTCAGCCTCCCTCCAATCCCCACGGAACCCAGGTGAAAGGGGCAGGGGAAGGAAACAGAATTGCCTGTTCTGAGGATTCTAGTAGTTATTAATGAGGAAGGCCTATTAGAATGATCACTGAGCTTGCCCCCCTGCGAGGGCAGGTTATAGCCACACAATAGAGGACCCTCCTCCAGCCTTCTTTGAGTCCCTCCACTGGCACTGTCTTTTCCATAAAATGCTAGTTTCTTGTCCTCCTTTTCAGGGCCCTTCCCAGCTCTGCCTCTGCCCACCAATCCCTTTTTGTTCTAATGCATCACCCACACCTCTTTCACTCTGCCAGCGCTGCCAGCCTGTCTTCCTTTTGATCCTCCTCTCCCACCACTGTCTTCTGATGTTATTGCGAAGACCAAAATTTTGCCGTGGTTATTTTTAGTAAAAGTTATGAACAGGATATGGGCAATAAACAAAAATTCATGGAAGCTGTGACCTGTCTGTGACTTTTGCTGCTGCATCTGCATGGTTTCCCCTGCCACCTTGGTGGCTGGGAGCTGAGAGGTTCCTCCTCCACCCACGGCGGCTGGGAGCTGGTATCTCCTCCTTCAAATCTCTTCTCAAGACCCACTTCTGCCATGAGGTCTACAAAAGCTCATAGCTAGGCTGATGTGCATTTGGGGATAGTTGATATTTATTTTAATTTATTCTGTTTTATGGGGCTTCTTTTCTTCCTGTGAGCTCTGTGATGTCCTGCTCTGAGTGTGGAGGCAACTTAGCATGTTCTAGTCACTACTGGAATACAAATAACGCACAATAATAATAATTTGTGCTTATATAACATTTTTCATCCAGAGGTCTCAAAGTGTGCTAAAAGATGAGTAAGCATTATTGTCATCATTTTACAGGTGAAAACGCTGAAGTTCAGAGAAAATAAGTGATTTGCCTGTGGTCATACAGTGAACTAGTGGCAGAGTTGGGACTAGAAGCCCAGATCTCCTGACTCAGTCCCAGGATGTAACCACTTCCTCTACTAGTATTATTATTACACTCTTATTACAAACAGTCTTAGCCAAAACTAATCTTTGGACATTTGCCTTGTATATATTTATTCTCTTTAAGAGTGACAGGCATTCCTTGAAAATTAATTAATTAACTTTAGCTAAACCGGAATACATTTTGGATTTGTTTTGTTTAAAATTCATAATGTTTTTCGTGTTACATTGAAAGTCTTGTTCTTGCTGGGACCTTGAAGCTTATTCTCTTAAGTGCTTTAACGTGGCGAGAGTATCAAGATATTGTTCTGATCGCTGTCTCCTTTGAACTCTAACACACAGTGCTAGAAGAGATCATTTGTGCAACTGCAAGAAATTAAAAGGTTGCTCCAGAAGGAGAGCTCATTTGGTAGAAGTGGCAGCTTCTTGCTGAATGTATCTGTATTTAGTCAAAATCATATTACTAGTTCTTCTCAGCCTTTTGAAGTCTCCACGATTCTTTGAAACTCTGGCTTTGTTTCTGCTTCATACATCATTACCAACAGCCATCAACAGTTTAAGTACTCAAAAATCATCTCCAGCTAGGACAGTAGGTGATGATGTACAGTGTAAAGCAGATGGAAGGGCAGTGTGCTTTAAGTGGATGAGTAAAAACTTGTTTTCACCTAACCCTTTTGCCACCCCACCCCACCCCATCTAATATATGACAGTGGTTCTCAAACTTTTGTACTGGTGACCCCTTTCACATAGCAAGCCTCTGAGTGTGACACCCCCCCCCCTTATAAATTAAAAACACTTTAAAATATATTTAACACCATTATAAATGCTGGGTGCAAAGCAGGGTTTGGGATGGAGGCTGACAGCTTGCAACCCCCCAATGTAATAACCTTGAGACCCCCTGAGGGGTCCCGACCCCCAGTTTGAGAACCCCTGATATATGAGAATGAGGAAGGAAGGGGGAAATACTGTGTGTAAAAATAAGATATTTATTCTTCATAATGCATATCTTCAGATCACTGCACAAACATCGATTCAGCCTTTCAATATCCATGTAATTAGAGGTATGGTTCCCATCCTACAGATGGGGAAATTAAGGTAAAGTGTCTTGCTCCAGTCCTCAAAAGCAATTAGAAGCAGAGACAGGAGCTCCTGACTCTCAATCTCCTGCTCCAATCCTTACACTATGCTGCCTCTTGTACACTCTACATAACAAGTACATTTATTGCTATGTAAATGAGGAGGGGGAGAGATTTTATTTGTACTGTAAGTTCATTTTGGATGGATGGGCTTTGCTGTAATGCTACCCAAAATTAAATAATTCAGTGTAAATCTAAGGGATGATTATCTGGAGCTCTAGTGTCCTGTACACTTAGACATGCGCTGGGAGATAGCCCTTCATTTTGGTCATGCAATCAATCATTATGGATTCTTTTAATATTTACTTGAATACCATACAGCATGAACCCTCCATTCTTGTTTAACATTAGATTCTACACAGCTGAAATGCAATAAAGCATTACCCCGAGTTTCATTTACTCAGATCCAAATTCCCTTAAATAGCAATTTAGTATAGATATTTCTTTCCTATATGTCCTAGAATAATTGTAAATAATTAGCACTACTCCAAGTGGAAAGAGTGAGCATCCTATAACAATATGATAGGCGGAGTGTGCACAAGGCAATTAATGATTGCATCCTAACCCCCAGCTTAAAAAATTTGGGTTTTTCACTAGCTTTCCTGGATGATCTCTCGGAACTGGATCTTCCCACTTCTCTCCTCAGCTGGTCACACTAGAAGTCCATCCTGAAAAACAGCTTTATACAATTCACCTTAGTTTTCACACTTATCAACATTTTATTTAAGCAAAGGGCACTTTCCTTTCCTTGAGCTAGTGACAGTTGTGTCTGCTAAGCAATTACTAATGACTAAAGAGATATTTATGTAAACCTGAAATCTCTCTGTTCCTCCTCTCTGGCCTTCCTTCACCCCTCCCTCCTGAAAGTTGATTTTCAGGAGGCAAACTGCTGGCACTGCAAGTTTTCTCTCTGTAACAACAATGTTGTCACCAATAATAGAGAATTGCTAACTGTCAACATTGTATGAAATGGCAGGTGGAAGAGGAAACTGTGTGGTGTGGGGGAGAGAAAAGGATGATGCCTGTAGTACTGTCTTTCCATACTGAGACATGTGCAAGGAGAGTAGACTGCCTGCTAGCTAGATGAATAGATAGTTATTTATAGAGACACTGTGAAGTCAATTAGACCTAAAACTGATCTGTATTAAAAGTTGATTCCTATTAAGAACAGTGCTGCTCTAGCTACAGTTGTATTTGCAAATAGTTGTCAAGCACCTGTGGATAGCATGGTTTTAGCACAGTGTCACTGTCCAGTGTGGAAAGGGATGTTTTTAAACCAGCTTCCTTGCCCAAAACCTTACCCTATTCATCCTCTTTGCAAATCTTTAGCATTATTAGTAGCATTGTTGATTGTTTTTTCATTGCTGTCAGCGTGCTTTGTGCAAGATGGTGCACAAAGACAGAGACAGTCTTTGCCTAGGTGATCTTACAATTTCTAAACACAGTTCTCACCTGTTTGGTTTGTGTACGTAATCTGTGTTATAATCAGGATTAAAAATGGTTCCAAACACAGTTATAAACCCTAGTGTGGCAGTGGCTAGGCCTTAATTTCAAGGTTTTCCACAAATGCTGGTTCACGTTCAAACCAAAATTGTGTAGTGCAGATAAATGACACAGTCTGGATTGGATTGGGCAGGGTAGGACACAGGGCCAAACCCTGATGTCCTTAATTAGACTCTGATTTAGCAATCTGGATTTCCCTATTCAGCAAAGTACTTAAGCACATGCTTAAGTCCAACATGTCTAAATTTAAGCATGTGCTTAAGTGCTATGCTGAATGAAAATGAATTTAAAAAGTCAGTTAAATGCTTTGCTAAATATGGGGCCTTAGTTCTTACTCAGCTGAAACTTCACTGCATGCACAAATTTGTTTAGAGTAAGGTGCATAGCACGTCCAACACTTTGGTGTGGTTAGCTTTTTTAAATTCCTCTATTCTGCAATCCTCCGTTATGGCTAGGGTGACCACCTTTTCAAAAGGCAAAAGCGGAACACATGCAGGTGCCCCTCCTCCACCCTTCCTCTTCCCCCCAACCCCTGCTCCTCCTCTTCCCCCCCCCCCAAGGCCCTGCCCCCTGGCCAGGCCGGAAGCCAGAGCCAGGCCGTGGTAAGAACCGCCCAGGTAGCCTGGGCCACTGTGGGTCGCCCTAGACCCTCCACCTGCTGTGGGCAGGTGACTGTGGGACCCAAGAGCCGCCCCCGTCCCCCCGGGGCATGCCGCCCAGGGCAGATGGAGGTTCCGGGGCTAGGCAACTCTTACCCCGGCTCTGGCCTGGCCAAGGGGCAGGGCCTAGGGGGAAGAGGAAGAGCAGGGGCAGGGCCTCACACACACACACTGGGAAGAGGCTGGTGCTGCCCCTGAGCCTTGGGCAGCATGGACTGGCGCCACAGGGAATCTGGGACAAATGCTGTCCCGTAGTCATTCAGCCCAGGATTGGGACTTGAGCTTTGCATTTCGGGACAGTCCCAACCCAATTCAGGACCAGTGGTGACCCTTGTTATGGGCCTGCTCAGCACTTGTAACTCAAGCAAAGCTCCTATTCATTTTGCCTACCCAAAGAGTAGGCATTCTTGGGGAAAACAACCTTGCCTGAAGATCCCAGAAGAATCAAGTGATAAAGGAGGTCAAGTTTGATGCCTAATTCAATAGACAATGTCCTTTTAAACATTATGCTCATGTTACCCTTTGTGAACTGAACTCCACAGTTCCTCTAAGAATAACAGCATTGATTGAATCTGGTGGGTTATAAAGCATTTCTGGTCCTCTCTGAGCCATATTCCAGAGCACAAACTTGGAGAAGCCAAGAAAAATGCTGGCCTAAGTTTGGAGAGAGTTTTGTTTGGAGGCTTAAAAGCTTATATTTGTTCTACAGACCTCCCCCCTTCTCTTCCCCCCAAGATCACAGTTAGCCTAAGTTTTATGGAAAAGCAAGTCAGCCAGAATGCAGGGATCAGAAACAGTTGCTGACCAGATCTTGATTTATTTGACAGTTTCAGTAATAAAATAATTATTTGTCTAACTCTTCCTGATTAGTCTGAAGAGTCCTGCCAACCTTAAGAGGCTTGACTAGTCAGGAAACCACTGGCATTTTGGCTGCTTTTTTGGTAGGGCTGCAATTTTATTTGCAATAATTTTTCATTTATTAAGTTTGGCATTTCAAAATAACTCACTGACGTGATGTGAACATTTTCCACACCAGCTATAAATCTGTTACGGAGAAATTTACAAAAACAAAATGACTCCATATTGCTTGCAGATGTATTCTGTAAAAATAATTGTTTTTCACTGAATTTTAATGTTTCTGAGCCTTTGTAAACATAATGCCTAAGTGCTTTTATTCAATAAATGTGACCCATTCAGTAATTGCTTGCACATTGCAATCCGGTAAATAAGGAGCAGATTTTGACCAAAATCTGTGTAGCATTTAAGTTGCTTAGGTCACAGCCCTAGGGGAGAGACGGTGAGAAACTTGTGTTTTCAGACATAGAGGACTGTGGCTTCGGGACCCAAGACAAATAAGCCATTTCTCTTTAATTAGTGGATTCCTGCTTTTAGGCAAGGTTTTCTTTTTTTCTTAGTTCAGTAAGGCTGGGAATTTCAAAGGAGGCAAAGGATGTTAGGCATCCAGTCCTGTGGACATTTTGTGGGATTTGGGGTACCTAACTCCCGCAGGCTCCTTGTAAAATCCAAGCAATAAAAGGTGGTCATCACGCCTTTTTGTGGAGTGTTCTTCAGATAGGAAACACCATAAAGGAGAGAGTAAAATAAATGTGTGTCTGCGTGTGCAAACATGCATAGGACAAAAAGGTGTCTGTTCCAGCTAAGTATACCTTTCATTTTTATATTTTTGTTTTTGTTTTAGCAGCACTAGAGCCCTCAACGAAGCAAAAAGGGTGGTTTGAATAAGCATCTTGTAGCCGTAAGCTTGGGGAAAATGTCAGTTTAAAAAAAAAAGGCCACAAATAATTAGATATTGCATGCTATGCAAGAAAATGACCTTACAAAGCAAAAATATTCCAGAAATAAAATTCAAGGAAAAACAAAACCAAACAAAAACCACATGGACTGTAATTCCTGCATGAGATTTGTTTGGTACAGTCCTAAATGGAAGGCTTCAATCAAACAGTTTGCAGATAGCATTGATGAGTTCTTATCACGGTTTATGGAAATTGGTATTATGAGAGATATTTCCCCCGCCCCCGTTGGGGGGTGGTACCTCAGAGCCTTCTTGCAAGGTGCTGAGTCTCCTCACTTCCAGTGGAAGCTCAGCAAATGGGACTTGAGGGCACCCAGTAGTATCTCATAGGATCAGGCCACATGAGAGTGAAGGTGCTGAGTTTCATTGGAAGGTGATATCTGCCATTCTCCAGACACACCTATCAAAAGACAATGAGTGAAATCCTGGCCTGTTGATGTCAATTGCCACATTCTCACCAACTTCAGTGGGGCCAAGAGTTCATCCGGTGTCACCAAGAACATGCCACATCTCCCAACCCCCTCCCCGGCGCCCTCCTCTGCCACAGGCATCATTTAACATAGAAGAATGTGAAGTCTTCCTTTATATGCCAGTGAACACAGATCTGGAGAAAGTATATTGCTGTCTTGTATTGCCAGCCAGACACGGTGATCCTGTCCTACTTGGAAAGCTATCAGGAGTAAGCCGGTACAAGAAACGTTAACTTTGTGTCAAGTATCAAAGGGGTAGCCGTGTTAGTCTGGATCTGTAAAAGGCGAGAAAGAGTCCTGTGGCACCTTATAGACTAACAGACGTATTAGAGCATAAGCTTTCGTGGGTGAATACCCACTTCGTCAGACGCAACAAAATTAACGTTTCTTGTACCGGCTTACTCCTGATAGCTTTCCAACTAGGACAGGATCACTGTGTCTGACTCTTTCTCGCCGTTAACTTTGTGTGTATCAATCCTTGACCCTGTGCTGCTATTAAAAAAAAATAAAATTTGTGACAACAGCCCTCTTAGTCATCAAAGACCATCCCAAACTAACCCAACCTGTCTGTGTCTAATTTCTTCCCTCCCTTCACCCCCAGAACTAAAACCCTCAAGATACCCCACAAAGCTTTGCCGCTGTTTTTGCATGTAATTAAATCATCCTAGGTAATCCTTGTCTGGTGGCCTTCAGTATACAAATGGGGAAATTGAAGTGAACCCACTGGCCTGATTTGATTTCTGGGATTCCTGTGCAGATTAGCTGTTTCAGAAAGGCAGCTGTAATGTTTCCAACTCTGTCTTCTGGGGTATGGCTTCTGATGGCAAAAACAATTAAATAGATGTTGCATTTCCAACTCTCAGCAAACCACAGGAAAGGGTCATTCTGCACAGCAGCTACCCTCTTATTGGAAAGGTTGGAGATGATGCATGGAGGGAGCTTCCTGGAATAACTTTGTGATCTGAACTTGCAACGGCAAGTGCTTGGATAAGGACTGAGGCTTGCGCTATGCAGTGATGTAGAAGACCCTATAGACGGTGATGAAATCAAGCATGGATGCAGCGGGGATAGCTTTTGCTCATCTAGCATCCAGCAGTCAGAGCTCTTCCGTGGGCAGAACTCTCTGTTGATATCTACTTTATGTTTAGAAGGTGGGGATAAGACATTAGAAAGAAGCAGAGAGGTGAAAGAAGTTAGGGTGTTAAAACTAGAAATAAAGCAAGGGGCAGCCATATAATCTTATTTGCTATAGAATGTGGGAAAATGAGTGCAAAACAGGACTGACTTGCATCAGAAGCATGACCAGAACTCAGTGTAAGTAGCACAAGCACTATGGGATTTCCTTTAACTGCTGCAAGTCAAAAAAAAATTAACGAATGAAGCTAGCATAGTATCTTTTTCACCAATGTTACAGAATTGGTCCTATGTCCATTTGCAATAGGCTCTGATCTTGCGGTGGATATGCATTTCTCACTTGTACTGTGGAATTTGCATATAATCTGGCTTCAAGGAAGTAGAATAATTTGCATGCATTATCTGAGACATTTATATAGTGCTAGAAATGCACATAGTGCTTTGCAAAGCATAGACAAACACAATCTCCATTCCAAAAAGCTTACAGTCTAACACATATCTTACAAGCTAACATAATAGGGCTGGAAAGTTGAGATGCCAATTTGCCTAATATGGGAAATCTTGGCTGTTGGTACAAGACTGTAATTTTGAGTTTGGAGTATTTGGCTGTCATTTCCCGTTGCATCTAGAAACTCCCTTCTGTTACTGGTTCATTTTTTAAATGTGGTACCAACTTCTGCTTTTAAATCTAAACACAAATCTGTTTAGTATGATCGGGCTTTCTCTTAAACACTGAAGATGTTGGGCTTGCTCATTTTTGTAAAAGATTTAGGGTTATAATGCATGACATGAAAAGCACCTTAGAAGAGAAAGTGAGGGTTATTTAGTACTGATTCTTGAATATCAGGAACTGTACAAGAGTCTATGGAGGCTATAGCATTTTTCTATGGAGTGAAATGGAAAGTTTTGTGTAGCCCTGCGGTGTGGGTGGGATTTGTTTTTTGGGTGGGTAGGTTGCCGTGCATTATCCAACCGCAAAGTCAGTGAGACCAGTGTGAAAAACAGGGACATACCAAAGACATTTTCTCTCACAGGATAATCCCTCTAGGGAATTTTATATGTTGAGGATTGCTACGATGTGTGCTCTTTATTATGTTTCTCAGCATACAATAGCACTGTTGAAAGCACTTCCATTCATGTATTATCTAATCGGTGACATCAGAGGTCAGTGAATACAGGCCAAGGTCCTGACTTGACATATTTCCAGGCAAAAGTTTTGCACCCCTAGAAGGAGAGTCTGTTTCAAATTGAGCATGAGCAGAGGATTTGCCTCACTCTCTGGCCAGGAATTCAAGCACTGAAAAGTTTATTTGGTGAATCTGTTTGCGAGTGGGACAGTTGGAGCTGAAAGTATAGCATAGGTTACAGAAGAAACCCCTGTAGGGTTATCCTGGAAATCTAGAGCCAATATTAATTTTAGATAAACGGCAGATCACATTGACTGAGCATCTGCGAAGTGGTTAGTACATTTTAGGGGAACTGGTTCCAGTATGAAGTGCAAAAGGCCTTGAGTTCAAATCCGACGCCAGGTGTTGTTGGCTTTGAAGTTATGGCAGGTGTGCAGACACCACAGTTATGGGGGCAGTATGAGAACTTGAATAGAACAGATACACTGATTATACATTACCCTTACCAAGATTACAGTTGAAATTAGCCTATATTTAATTCTCTAGTCTAACCTCACTAATTTGCTCTAATGACCCATTGCGAACAATTACATTTTTTTAATTAGTAAGCAAACAACCAGCATAGCACAACTATACATAGCAGGGATGAAAAAAATGTGCTTCATTCATTTCAAGTATAGTTTAAATTATTTATGATACTACTTGTAAATTAGTAAATGTTCTGGAGTATGTCTATTACAAATAGTGAAGTGTTGGTAACAGAAACATTGCAAAGCTACTATTAAATCATTGGTAAGCAGTGGGAGAGAGGGTGTCAGATCCTGGGTACTGCAGATTAGTGGAATGAGAATTAGCATCCTGCTTTTTAAAATAAATGCATCATCAGGTATTTGTGGTCAGCCAGGGTAGATTTACACAGGTCCCAGACACCTGTATAAGAAGAGTTACAAAATCTGTTCTTGGAATGAATGACAAGCTGAGACTTCCCCAAAGCCCTCCTTAGATTTCAGCATAAGTGAATACAAATGTTCTGCTGTAAATAACCCCCAGGTGAATACAGTTATTCTCTTCACAGCTCTAAAACATGCTTCAGGCTAGAAAGGCTCCCTGGAGACTGAACTTAGCATTCTGAGCCAAAGGTCAGGGTCAGGTCACTCTGCTCCATTTGAAATTTGGCACCTAGTACATATGGCAACTGCATCATACCGGGGGCTAATTTGCCAAATCAGACTGCATCCTTTTTTATCACTCCATGCCAAGCCCTGGTGTCAGCCCTCTCACAATTAAGTGAAATATAGAACATCCAAGGCCCACTTCTAATGCCATCTATCTGCAACTGCTGAGCTGTACTTGACGGGAAGTAGAACGCCATCCTCTCCACAATGATAACACAGAGAGCTTTTCATTTCAAAGCTTTCTTCAGCATCAGAGGCAAGACTGTGCCTGGCCCATGGGTGAGTGTGCAAGGAACGTGATGCTAGCCTCTGCAGAACAGAGCACACCCCGATAACCATAAAGGAGACCAGAGACTGCATCCTCTTCCATAACAGCGCAGTGATTGTCCAGGATTGTCAAAAGAATTTACAATCTAAGCAGAGAGATGATGAGTCGAGGAATATGGGGCATGAGACATGGTTTCCAAATGGAGGATCATGATTTGGCTGAGTGATCCTGCTCACTTTTATCGCAATTTACCCTCTGTTACATTATCGCAAAACCCTGGGGAGTAGGGAAGGCTATATCTACATTACAGATTTCAGCCAGCACAGCTGTGTCGGTCAGGGGGTGAAGAGGAGAGGTTTATGGCCGCATAGGTGTGCCAGGAAAAGCCCCTCGTGTAGATGCAATTATACTAGCAAAACAGCACTTTCATCAGAATAGCTTGTTTCAGTCAGTAGGGGATAAGGTGGTGGAATAAGCTATACCAGTAAAAGTGCAGCTTTGCCAATATAAGCTGCGGCCACACAAGGCGTGCTTTGCTGGTCTAGTATACTGGTCTACATATACTGGTAAACGGCTCATTCTGTTTCTCATTAGACCCATTCTTAAGGATGGAAAAAATGAGGCACAGGGAAGTTCAGTTGAGGGGAGTCACTGTCGAAGATGAGATTAGAATTCAGGAGGCCTTGGCTCCCAGACCGGTGCTAAGGCCACTAGAAAAGACCTCTCCCTTACGTAGTCACCTGGATGTTTTCAGCTTTTTGGGGGAGTAAAGATGGAGGGATGTGAGTGAGAGAGGGGAAGACTTTGGAGTGTTCCGCGAATGCTTGTGGCCTCAGCTTACTTGCTGCAATTAGTTGGCGTCCCTATTTAAACCCTCTTCGTGCAAGGCGTACTGCTTTGATCTTCTTAAAGGAGCAATGCTGGTCAGGGAAGTAATACAACACAAAATACCTGAGAAAGACATTCCATAGCTTTTGTGCCTCTTTTCGGAAGAGAACATTTGAGATTTTTAGCTTCTATTTTCTTCAGGCCTTGGAGATAATACACATACAAAGAATGCTGTTGTTGTATCAGACATATTGGTAACATGTTTGCTGCCAAGATCTGGCATTTCCTGGTACAAAACCAGTGCCTGAAAGTTGCTAGCTCCAAGGGGTTGTGATTAAGACCATTGTTTTCTCTACAGAATCCTAGTGTGAACAGAGTTTCTGTGTATTGTGTTCCAAACAGGATAATGCTGTGTACACCTTTGCCCTCTGCTTCTGCTGAGAGGTCATTTCGCTTGATTTGTAGTGCTCTTGTCTGCCTATTTTTTTTTAAAAAACATGACAGACGGTTCAGTTGTTTAACCTTTAAAACCATTCTTGCTAGTCGCTGTTCCCTGTGTCAGCAAGATAGGGATGATCTTCTGAGCAATGAAATCTGGGGGCAGGATAGGACTTTTCAACAAAAGGTCATGTTTACTTCTGCTCCATCCCTATCCAGGTATGATCATGGGGGGGGGGGGGAATCTACCTTGCATTTGAATGACTGAAGCCTCCTACAACAGCTGGCATAAATTTCTCTCAGATTAACTGAGCCTCAACCATCCACTGATATTATTAATATTGTGTTCTAATAGCGTTGAAGAATTTTGGGCTAACCAGGCTACTTGGAGCAAATATGGGCTAAGTTTTCCCTAATTCAGTACAAATAAAAACAGAACCAACGTTTTTTGTAAAAAAAAAAATGAGTCTTTGACCATTCCTAATGCACAGTCTGCATGAGTAATCACAGCTGTCACTTCTCTTAGCCTGATTCTTTTCTCCCTTACAATAACATTTTTAAATTGTTTAATTTCATTGATGTCAGTGGAGCTGCTCCAGATTTACACCAGCAGTATAGCTGACCCCTAAAAAATTCTGAGTCAGGCTCCAAAAATCATGAGATTGGGTTAAAAAACCATGACATTTTAGAAAATATTGAACCAGGGATATTTTTATTTGTCTTCTGGTGATTGAGCCTTTAGGGGGTCATATTTTCAAGTTTTTCTACACGGCCAGGAAGGCTAGAAACTTTATTTTTTTTTTTTAATGAAAGCTGAGATTCCAACTTAATCACATGACTCTAGGAGCTGGGGCTTTACGAGAAACAACAGCTATGGTGAGACTTGCAATAAAACCATGAGGATTGGCAGCACTATACCAATATGAGAACAGACACAGTCTTTCTGCCATTGGTTTCTCTGTCCTCATTATCTTATTTTGTTAAGTCACAGGCCTAATATGAAACCTCATACCATGAGAGTTTTTTCTTTTTTTGTTTGTTTTAAACCTCAGCATCATAAAAGTAGCCAAAACTTCAAGCTCCAAGTGGGCTAATATTTATACTGATGGTTGAGCTGGTTGAGTTATGACAGGAAATCTGCGTAGGCGCACACACAGATCTAAATGATGCTTCCTCATCTGCATATAGGAAGTCAGCCAGAAAATCCAGTGATTATGGTTTTGTCTTCCCATTGCCTGTGTCCCAGGCCTTTTATCATTTATTTAGAAAGTTAATGAAAACAAGCTTAGCACAGGGAGAATCATCCAGTGGAGCAGCCGTCACCATCACAGAAGTTTCTTCTTGCCTGCTCATAATTAATGCCTCTTCCAGCAGAGAGCCACTTCATGTAGAAGAGCAGGCCAGCATATGCATCAGACAGTTGGAACAGTGATTATTGATAATGGCTGGGAAGGCTGCCTTATGTCAAATAAATATCTTTTTTTTTTTTATAGCCCTCTTTCTTTTACTGCCCCACCCCTTCTGTTCCCCTAGCCTATATATGTGTGTTGCCAGTTAAAGTGCCTGGCTATTTTGAAAACCTGTTGGGTGGGATACAGTATTTTACTGATATACTTGTAGAGTACATGAGAACTGCCTTGTGTTGTATTAGAACCAGTGAGCAGGTATTTTGTACCAAAATTAAAGGGCTGGAAATGAACATTATAAATAAACAAAGGAATATGAAAACTGGCCTTGATGGTTTGTTTACCTGTTCATTTAAAAATGTTCAGTATAGATAGACAAAATGTATAGAATATGCCAATATATACATAGAGAAAAACACGTATACGAGAAACATTGAATAGATATCACCCTCTGTGGAGATATAGGGAGGTAATTGTTCTATACTTTATATTTACTATGACGAAAATATTAACCAAGATTTTTTTAAAATGATAATTGATTTGTGGAGTCTCCACTTTGAGGTGCCCAACTTGAGACACATCAAAGGGACCTGAGTCACAAAAAGTGCTGAGCACTTGCTCTCTGAAATACATGCTCCTTTAAGGTGTGTCAGGTTGGAGACTCGAAAATGGAGGCACCCAAAATCACTAGGGCCTGGGTTTTTAAAGGTATTTAGGCACCTAACTTCCATTGATTTCAATGAGAGTTAGGAGCCTAAATACCTTTACAATTCTAGGCCTAGTTGCTTTTGAAAGACTTGGCCTTGGGCTTTGAAAATGTGATGACTTGTCACATTAGTGTTCTCAGCCAGTCATGAACCAAGATTTTCTCATAGTTATGTAACAAGTAGAATGTTAATGTAAATATTAAAAGTTACAGACCCAACAGGAAGTTTACCTCAGGGGCCAATATTAGTAGTGTTAATTTTCTTTTCTCCATTATATATTATGTAAAAAATACACACACATGCGCACGCACACACACAGAGCGAAGCTAACAAATGTGAAATCAGAAATATGACAATAGCAGGACATTTTCTCACTTTGGAAGTTAGTCTTATGAGAGAAATAATAGGTTTTATTGGTAGGTTATTATTCTCACTGGCATGCTGGGGATATAAATTTATACCAACAGGGACTGGAGTTGCTGAAAAGTTATCGCTCCATGAATTGCAACACTGAGACATAATAATGAAGCCGGAGGCTAATGGCGTTATTGCTAAATTAGAGTTCACATTTCTAGCTCAAGGGGTAATAATAGTTCCCCATATTATGGTAAATATCTGTCCAGTGTCTGCAGCAGATAACATTCAAAGTTCTGACTTCAATCCAAGAGAACATACTTGCATCATTGGCCTTGTCTATACCTTTTCTTTAAAAGTTCTCATTGTTGGCAGCTCCAGCATTGGGAACTCTAGTGTAGATGAGACACTGGCAGCTACCAACCTTTTTTACCGCCATATCACCCAGGTTTGCTCTGATCAGAATTAAACAACATGATGGTACCATGGCTGCACCAGATTTCTTGTTATTGTTACCCCTGTGGGACCTGTACCAATTATATTGCACTGATGGGAAATTTTAAGAGAGAACCCAATGGAGATACCAGGGGAACAGATCCTCGAGTGATATAAATTAGGCCTACCTGGTAATTTACACCTGCTGAGGATCTGTTCCTGAGTGGCAAAAAAGACAGCACCCATTGTTTTCTGATAGAGAGTAAAAATATTCACTGCCTTATATGATGATTTTGTGGAGTATCTAGAAACTAATGCTTTGATCCTGCATCACTGAAGTCAGCAGAGCAGGAGCAGACTCCGAGAATGATGTGAAATAAATGTTAACATCTAAGCAAACAGTAGTTCTCTGTAGGAAAGAGGTGTGACTTTTTTAGTCTGTGACTAGATTTAGGGTCTGACTAGGGACAAGTGTGTGAGTTAGTACCACAGACTGAGTGGGTTTATGTGATTCTGTCTAACGAACTGGATTGTAAATTTCAACCAAAGCATTTTAATTAATACACATAAATAATACATGACACATGCCATTGTCAATATTCAGAATTCTGAACAAACATTAATGTATCCTTACAGTCCTCTATGAGGTCTGTAAGTATGATCCTAGTTTTATGAAAGGGAAGTAGATAGGGTTAAATTCTGGTCCCCTTGAAATCAATGGTGAAACTCCCATTGCCTTCAATGGGGCTGGAAGGTCACTCAGAGAAATCAAGATGGCTTACTCCCATAGATTCTGAAGCCAGAAGGGACCATTGTGATCATCTAGTCTGACTTCCGTATAACACAGGCCATAGATATTCATAGAACACGAGATACACCCTACTATGCTAGTAGCCCCATTTATCATTACAGTTGTTGGGTACCACTCAGCATGAGTTTGAATAGCAGAGTTCAATAGCCTTACGTGATCTACTGAGGTCCCAGGAGTCAGCGTCCAAGCCAGGATTAGAATGCTGGAATCCCGTTTTGCAGCCACATGCTCAATCTACTAGGCCATGCTGCCTCTAATATGTTTCAAAAGTGTATATCAATATGATCGGTAATACAGTATGCTGACTACATCCTTGGGGTTTCTAGAAGGATTAAGTGTAATACTAAACTGATTCTCTTGCTTATAATTTCTTAACTTTTGGCCAGTTCCCTAGAGAAAATTGTACATAACACACACCTTTCCAAACACTGCTCATTTTTCTGTCTTTGTAACTTACCTCCATTGTTTGATTTTTATATATATATATATATAATTTGTTTGTTATTTTGGACTTGTAGATCCTTGAGTTATGTTTAAATTTAGATAAGGAAATATCTATCATATGTGAAAAATCCCTACAAAGATTAACAGTGGTGAGGATAACAATACATTGCTCTTATTTAGTGCTTTGTATCTGTAGATCTGATGGGGTGGGAATGTATGTATTTTAATTGGACATATCCTTTAATAGTCTAGGTAAAGATTGTATTGCAATCACCCAAAATGTCTGGAAAGTGATTCCAGATCTCTGTGAATAATGGGCAAGTCTTTAAATTCTCTAGAGTACTCATGATTTAATCTGTGACCCCCTACCATAAAGCTCTTTAGTTGTAAGATTATGCCTTCTTGCATTTCAGCTTCACAATCCTTCACAATACACATCACGTCTCACAATAACATATATTATTCTTAACTCCTTAAAAACAGCTTAATGACAACGGCGTATAGACCTGACATACATGAGTGCATTACTGTACTTATAGATGGAGCTGGTAGTGCTTCATAGAGTTAAGTTTGCCTGACACCTCCCATTATATAAGACCCTGATGGCAGCTGTTTATAACTTTGCCAACCTTAAACTGTTCAGGCTGAAATTTTCCATGCTAAATGTCTGCCTCTGGGTGAATTTTTTTTGGAAAGTTTTAGCTAAAAGTGTTCAGCCATTTCCAAGAATGAGATTAGGAGAAAGAACATTGCTTTGCCCATGGTAAAAAATAAAAAAAATTCTTGCAACTGTTTTGTTCAGAAGCTCTGGTGTTGCCATGCTTTGGAGCAGGGACTTGAAATTTGGCAGTGGATGGCCCTGGTGTCAGAAATCTGCTTTTTTGCCATCCCTGTGAAAATTCAACCAAATCTGGTCAAGTTAAAAGCCTCCAAAAAAATCTCAATGTGCACATGCTCGGTATTTTGGAAAAATAAAATCCCAATGCTGAAGGCACATTGTACATGGGTAGGTTGAGTAATAAAAATGCTATTCCAAAAATATTTGGGGGAATTCTCTAAAAGGCAGTTCTATAAAGGCATATGTCCCACCAGGAAAAGAATGTATGCCCAGCTCAGTTCACAAGAAACTCCCGAGTGTACTTAAAGAGTACCTGATAATATCAGGTGAGAAAACATCCATTGCTGCATTTATCTTAGGAATGCCATATATATTTGTTTACACTTCTGTTTAATGGAAAAAACAGAGAGAAAGAGACCTCTTGGGCAGATTAGCTAATTGATTGATTATTTACCAGGAAACAAACCTAGAGGGAGAATGATTTATTCTTAGAAAGGTGTTCTTGGCAAGTTGCAGGATAACATAGCCCATAATCCTGCATGTGTGTAACATTTTCCTGCATCATAACTGAAGCAATTTGTACTAGAATCATTCACTGTTATAATGAAAAGAACAGTTCAGGAAAACATTAGAGTGCCTCTCTTTAAACCCACAGAAGTAAAGCAATAGAAAACTAAGACTGAATTGTGTGTGTGTTTTGTTTTGTTTTTAATCTTTAGCAATACTTGCATAGCTTGTAATGACAATAAAGCTTTCTCAGTTGCATTGGACTCATCATGTTGTGACCTAGGTTTTGGAGACAGTATAGAGACTAAATCCCAGCCCTGTTCACTTTTGTGGCAGAGACAGGCATGCAGAAAGAGTGTGTTAATGTGCACCATATTCTGAACCATCTGCTGGCCCCATGCAAGTTACTCCTGCCTGTGGGCCTCTGCACTTGAGAGAGCCTGCAAAGGTCACATGAGGACAAAAGCCTTGCTGCAAGTTGGAGTGGAAGGAACACCTGTGAACCTTCCCTCCTCAGCTACACTTCAAACGCCCCTTGTTCAGGGGAAGGGTGAGGTGTGGTGGTATGGTTGGTTAATCCCTGGAAAAATGAATCCACTGGCCGTGCCTTTTTCAGAGCGGTATAGGGGGTGCAGACCCTCTGCAGAGGTTTCTAGTAACTGGTGCACACATTCGGGTTCTGCTGTGGTTAGGGCCCTACAGGCCATGGGGAAGGGTGGTCAGCCAGGATTTGCTGCAATGAGAGGGGTCATGTGTGAAAGATATGGGGAGACCAGACATGGTAAAACATGCTGGTGACACCCTCTGGGACTGTGTCTGGAGGGACCCATGGAGATTTGTAGGGATGCCAAAGTGAGGTATAACAGTTGCACGTCTCTTTGCTGCTGCTTTTCCCCCAAATGTGCAGATAAGAAGCAGCCTCAAACTTATTTCACGGTACGCACAATTACCCACTCTCTGAAGACGTCCGTTCTATTCTTTGATGGCAAAAGTCAGTGAATTCAAAGTTGACTTCTGATCTCGTCTCTGATTTGTCCTGACTTGTTTCTGAGGGTTGAAGTCAAATCTTTGCACGTAGATTTTGCTGCTGTTCCATCGGTTTCCTTTTCCTTTCACAGCACTAGTTAAGTGAATAAATTTATATGATTCTGGTGTGGCACATGGAGCCCAATGTGACAAATTGTAATGGCTGTGTGAGGGTGGTTGCAGTGTGCTTTTGACAGCTCATTGTGTAAATGCAAAAATATGTGTCAGTATATATTTAGGCTTTTAATACAGCACCGTAATGGCCTTATACCTAAGTCTTGCATCAGAACAAGGATGTGGAATCTTTACAATGTGAATACAGTAACATGTATTCAGTAACATTAGGAAGTTATTGTCTGTCTGTACACAGTAGTTAATTTTCAAATGTTAGTAACTGAGAACAAACAGCAAATACCCAGTGAAACCTGATCAACATTATAGATTAAAACCAGCTGTTTCAAACTTGGGCCCTGTAAGTTAGGCACCTGAATAAAAATGGCCTGATGTTCAGTGGTGCAGAAAACACACAGCATGAGCACTTGGCAACTTGGAATGCATAGATACTAAGGCCAGAATCTGGCGCTAGGTCTACACTACCCGCCTGAATCGGCGGGTAGAAATCGACCTCTCGGGGATCGAATTATCGCCTCTCGTCGGGACGCAACAATCGATCCCCGAATCGACGCTCTGACTCCACCAGCGGAGGTGGGAGTAAGCGCCGTTGACGGGAAGCCGCGGAGGTCGATTTTGCCGCCGTCCTTACAGCGGGGTAAGTCGGCTGCGATACGTCGAATTCAGCTACGCTATTCACGTAGCTGAATTTGCGTATCTTAAATCGCAAATTTACAGTGAAGACCTGCCCTAAGTAACTAGTCTGACGCCTGTATAACACAAGCCACAGAATTTCACCCAGTTACCTCTCTGTTGAGCCCAATAACTGGAACATCAGGCCACTTTTAAGCAGGGATCTAAATATGGATTTAGGATCCTAACTTTGGAGACCCCAATTTAAAATGCTGGTCTGAATTCAAAGGGCATTCAGCAAAACAAAATGCTTGGGGGCAAGACAAAACTCTTTCTGTGGCAGTTGTTCTCAAGTACATCACAGCGTATGACCTCCCCTGTTCACATGCCAAAATATTTCCTCTGGCCCCAAAGTAAATGGATTAGATCTAGGGGGAGGCCATTTCCCAGGAGAAACTAGGCTTTGGATGTAAATTCTAAAACAGTAAAGACCATCTGAAAACGGATGAACTCAGTTTATGGGAGTGAGCCACAGAGCTGCATATGTACCCTTTTCGAGTAACCCAAGATATTTCTTGTATCCAGAATGGTCCTGCTACATTGACACTATTCAGGACAACAGAATCAAAAAGAAAATATCTACCCTGCTTTAACCAACTTGTCAGCACTTGAAATTGCTGTCCACTGAAAAACACTACACACTTCTGCCTCCCATCCAGATACAGGTTGATATCCTGGCCTCACTGAAGTCAGTGGCAAAACTCTCATGGACTTTAAAGGGGGCAGGATTTCTAGAGTATCACAGCTTCCAAATAGAATTGTGTCCTATGCCCAGCTCCCTCTGGGTCCACATCTCCTATTTGCATCCCCAGAGCTCCTGAGGCTGTTTATTTTCCTTTCCTGTGGACATCACTTGGACTCACGTGGTTTTCTCACAGTTACAAGAACAAAGCCTTTTTTCTTTGTAAGAAAGTATGTTTCTTTAGGTTTTTTTCTAAAGATTATGGACTTGCCAAATAATGGTGAACCATGTTTGTTTTCTTGAATTCTTTTTTGTGGTGTTTTATCTTTCAATAGAGATTTTATTTTTATAGTGTAGAGGGAAAAAATCTTTTTAGGAGCAAGATCTGGTATACCAAATTTTAGCCCAGAGCAAAAATTTTACAGCCTAGTTATAACCTTATAAATAGTAGGGAACAAGAGACCACTGAGAGACCTATAAGAATAGCAGCACTGGCACTGGGTACCACTCTAATAGTGTTATCCATAAAGGTAACACAGTAATCATAAAGAAGTAGCAGTACTGAGCAGAAAAAGAAGACGAGCTGCAGTGCTGGAGCAGCCCTGGAACCCAATAATACGAATTTTAGGATGTTCTTTAGCCAGGGGTGGATTTCCACAGCTCACAAGTCAACTGTATCTATGTTTGGGTGCTGAATGAGGAGGCACCTGTTATTTAACTCTGTAACCTAGTAGAGTCACTTGAAAATTCTCCCTTCAGTTTTTCCATCAGCCCTGCCATACGGAAAGTACAATTAAACTTGCTTGAGAGAAACTGCCCCTCTGGCTGATCCTGCAGCTGCAGAATTCCACGTTGCAGTGCTGGGACCTTAGTTATAAAGGAGTCAGTAAAACATAAGGCTATTTACAATACACAGGTAATCTACCAGGCCTTAGATGGAGTTAATTCCTACATAAAATGATAATAAAATTAAAATTGGATTCAGAGCAAGTTCCCAGCTACCCTACTATCTCCTCTGTGGGCTGAGAACTCTTGACAGGGATAGATAGAATGTGAGAGAGCACAAGCAAGTTCTATAAATCCTATTGTGTTAGACTTGTATGAAGGAAAGCCTTTGGGCTAAATCATTTGGATGGAAACCATTAAGATGAAGCTAGTTTTTTTCCCTTGCAATAGTTTATTCCCTGACCACATTTGAGCAGCCAGAATGTTTTGCTTGCTAGAGTGTGTGATTGTGGGGAGGTGGAGAGCAAGGGATAGGGAATTGGGACTCATTTTTGTGGCTATCCCAAAATAACCCAAATAAAGACAAACCGACATGAAACATAAGAATTCCCAGAGGCTGGTTGGCCAATGGATATATTTCCACATCATATTATAGCTGGTCCTGAACTGGAGAAGACAGAGGCAGTATTGGATAACTTGTAGTTTTACTGCTCAGTTGTTTATTAGCCATCCTGCTGTGCAAAAGCATTGAAGAAATAGAAGTTATTCAGAGGCAACTTGAGCCAGATTTGATTGTTAGCAGCTTTAGGGATTTGGCTATTAGCTGGTGTGTTCTGGGGTAACGAAATACTGTAAAAATGTTTATATAAAAAAAGTGTAAATGTTACTATATACATAAAAAAAAAAATCTCACACACATTTCTTAGGAACAAAATTTACTAAATATGGAACAAGACACGAAGTTATTCTGTCACGTTTGTTTGTTTTGTAATTTGTTTTGCTATAAGCACGGCTCTTTATCCCCCACTACACATTAGACCCAAATTATACCATTTCAAACTCCAGTATGATGTGCTGCTCCCCACCAACAATTATCCCTAAACATACATAATTGTTGTTTTATTTTACATGTATTTTGATATTAATGTCAGTTCATTTTATGTTGCCCCCAGACTTTCAGTGTATTGCAGAATTGTGTATGGAAAGTGCATCACTACTGTTTGGGTGAAGCTGGTGATTTAGGCAGCTGGGAAGGGGACATTTGGGGCCTTTGGCTCTCAGGAAGGGGTGGAAGTCATTTTTGGTTGGCATCTTGCTAGCAGTTGACATTTTTGCACAGTGGGGAAGGTATCCATGTCTACTTTTTCTACGCCTTTTTGATCAGGGGTGGAGGTAACTTTAAAATTAGAGCACGAGGGTTGAACTTCCCATCTCATCAATCCTTGACAGCAGCTAACTGTTCCACCGCCCAATATCTGCCACTATATCCACTAACAATGGAGATGTACATTAGTTGGGTGTTTCTGCTAAAATGATCAGCAGTGACTTAGCTAACTATATTAGTATATAAGGTATCATCAGTAGATATCAGAGTTAATGCCCATTGAGAAGAATTGGAACATGCTCTTCTCAGAGCTATTGTTTCAGGCTGTCTCCATACTCAGGCAGACATCACAGCATTAGTTTACATTATGAAGGTTATTTTCACAACCTTGAAGGCTATAATAAGCTCAGTATTTTGAATGAAAACTTAATTTCTGGAGTACAATTATGGGGCCATTTCCATGACCACATACATAAGGTCCTTGCCAAGAGCAAGTAGATTTTATAAAAATTCCTCCAAGTCCTTAATTTTTTTTTTTTAAGCCAAGTGGTTTTAAGCCAAGCTTTCCCCCTTGCTTAAAATACCTGCCTGTGCATTCTGGGATCCAACTTTAGTCACTGGTTCCACTGTTCCAAAGGATCCATGGAATAACCACTAATTTGGTGTCCTGTTACTTCTTGTCTTGAAAAACTGCTGCATGGAGATAGCAGTACAAACACAGAACAAAAAACCACCACAATAACAACAAAACATGGCTGGAAGCTGCTTATGCTCATTTGGATGGAATAGATCAGTTTCAACCATAATTCTTCACTTTCCTCTGTAGATACTTTTGAACACTATCCTTATCTTTTCTGAATCTCTCATGAGCTCACAGCATGGGCCAGTCTTTCCCAAGCATGGTGGTAGTACTGGTTACACAGCCCCTTTCAATACTCATTTAAAATCTCAGTGTGACTTGCCCAATGTTGCCGCTGGGGCTCAGATACTTACAATTAGCTCACTTAAAATGAGGCCGCTGGTGTGCTAAGACACTTAAAATTAGGACCAGAAGTTAGGCAGTTAATCTGTAAAGCTCAATAAAGTCCCCTGTTTCATCCAAGGGTTGTCAGAAAATTCGTTCCACATCTGTACAGAAAAAAGCGAGGTGTAAACTGCCAAGAACCATTTTAATGATGGCTGGAGAAAAAAGCAGCCAGATGGCAGGCTCTGCTGTGGCTGCGGTTGGTATTTAACTGCTTTTTTATTGGAAAAATATGGGGTGAAAAATTGTGTGGGACTCATTAGGCAGCCTGCTGCGATTCTGATCAGCTTGCCAATCTGTTCTGTGTGGCAAAGATCCAAACATCCATAAATTTTTAGCAGCGGCTTAAAATCTATGACTTGGTGCTTGTTAAACCTTCTCTACTCCCCCCATTTTTGTACACTGGTGGGGGGGGGGTTTTAATTTTTTTGTTTTTTTTTTAATAAAAGCTTCAGTCAACAAGCTGTGCAAAAAAAAAAAAAAATCTCACAAAAGACTAGTGAATAGCACTTCTCTTTGCTTCTTTTCAAAGACTATAACACAAGTTTGATTTTCCTGATCCTGCATGTTAACTAAAAATAGGGTGTGTGGTAACATCTAAAACAAGACTGAATGGTGTTATCTTTTCCCTAGCACATAGGAGCCATGGAAATCCTGCTTTTCCTTTGTCGTTTTCAGAGAGAGCAAGGTTGTAAGACAAGATGGTTATTTTAATGGGCAGCCAGTTCCACTATTGTTTATCTTTTTGCTGAAACAATCCTGAAGAGAAGAATATGCAAATTTTAGAATTTCATGGCTTGGAGCAAAGTGTTACGATCACAGAACGACTGGCGCTCGGGGAGACGGTAAACTGCTGGCAGGGTTTTAATTTTCCATCCTAATGGTGTCTGGATTCTGAAGGATTCACAAAGGATCCTAAGAGGAAACTTAAAGCTTCCTTTCTCTTAATATTTGCATATTACAGAAATCGATTTCAGACAAAGGGGAAAGAGGTTTTCAAAGCTGTTGTGACATGTTTCCAAATAACATACACAGAACTATTGATCTGACCACTTTTACGAAGATGGAAAATAAGTAGCCCAGGATTCCTTCATGGGAGCAAAAATATTGGCTTTAAAAAGGTTTAAGGAAACCAGAGGCCAACTTCAGTCTATATAGTCTCTCGTATATGCACGGTTCAAAAATCTTACAGTATTTCTCAGCAATTGCTCCAAACTCTGGAGTAAAATTGTAAGCTGTAGAGTTTTTGGTCCTAACAATCCAATACTGAAGTGTTTTTATAAATGTAGTGTACGTATATATGTGAATATTTTTATACACACACATACTGTGTATATGTTTTAGGTACACACATGTTCAATATTATTTTGGGGGAACATTTTAAATAAACAGAGTAGAGATCCGTTTGCAAAAATGTGTATGCAAATACATGACCACATTTGCATGCACACTTACCGTGGATATACATGCAAATTAGGTAGCTCAGTGCAAATGTAATGTAATTACTCTTGTTGGGCCAAGTCACAGGCCTTAGCAACCCAACTCTTGCTGAAGGTGAAAGATTTCAACTAGCTAGGAAGATCTTGATTTTGCATGTAATTCAAAAGACAGCAGGTACAATTTTCAAAAGCACCCGACGCACATTTAAAACCTACATTGGCATAACTATGTTGGTTAGCGGGTGTGATTTTATTCTAGTCTAAGCCCTAGTGTAGACAACTATTCTGACAGAAGAATGCGCCTCTTAGCATATCTAACAGGTTTGGGGAAGTGGTGTTCCTCTTGCGCTGGCAGAAAAACTCCTTCTGTTGACGTACCCTGCATCTACACTAGGGGGCTATGCTGACATAGCTGTGCTGACATGGCTATGCCAGCATAGGCCCTGTAGTGTAGGCACAGTCTGAGTGTCCTAGAAACTTAAATTCCATTGATTTAGGCTTTTGATAATTTCCCGTAGCATCTCCAATAACACATGCCCTTCTCTCTCAGTGTTGGGGCATCAGTACAGCAACATCACAGAGAGAAGAGTTCCCAGTAACCCTTCCTGAAACCCATCTGGTTTCCTTGGAGGTCTTTTATACCCATACTGACCAAATCTTTTCTTCTTTAGCCTGTGAACTCCACCAGTCTCACAGCCCACAGCGGGATGGCTGGTCTTCTGATAACACATCTTCAAACCTTGTCCGTTCCCCCGCCCACACCCTTTCCTTTTCCTCCATTAAGAAATGTGTTACTTCTGGCACAACTAGTCAATTTCTTCTAGACCAGGGGTAGGCAACCTATGGCACACGTGGCGAAGGCGGCACGCGAGCCGATTTTCAGTGGCACTCACACTGCCTGGGTCCTGGCCACCGAGCTGGGGGGCTCTGCATTTTAATTTAATTTTAAATGAAGCTTCTTAAACATTTTAAAAACATTATTTACTTTACATAAAACAATAGTTTAGTTATATATTATAGACCAGGGGTCAGCAACGTTTGGCACGCGGCTCGCCAGGGTAAGCACCCTGGTGGGCCGGGCCAGTTTATTTACCTGCTGACGCGGCAGGTTCGGCCGATCGTGGCCCCCACTGGCCACGGTTCGCCGTCCTGGGCCAATGGGGCGGCGGGAAGCCACAGCCAGCACATCCCTCGCCCGCACTGCTTCTCGCCGCCCCCATTGGCCCGAGACGGCGAACCGCGGCCGAACCTGCCGCGTCAGCAGGTAAATAAACTGGCCCGGCCCGCCAGGGTGCTTACCCTGGCGAGCCACGTGCCAAACGTTGCCGACCCCTGTTATAGACTTATAGAAAGAGACCTTCTAAAAATGTTTAAATGTATGACTGGCACGCGAAACCTTAAATTAGAGTGAATAAATGAAGACTCAGCACACCACTTCTGAAAGGTTGCCAACCCCTGTTCTAGACATTATCTCTGTCTCGGGTGAGAGAAGGCAGCGCAGATAAAAGTTCCTCCTTTCCTTTCACTGCATTTACTGGAAAGAACAATATGGAAAATTTCAGGGAGGGTTTTTTATATTTTTTTAACATTTCCTATAAATATATCATAAGTGGTACAATCAAAACATCTTTATGCTTTGGGGGAAAGATAAATAAGCAAACAGTGGCAGCAAAATCCAAGTCTGCAGTGGTCAACAGTTCTAAGCCTCCCCTCCTTTGCCCCCCTCCTCTCAGTAGGAATAGACGCCATCTACCTTTCCAAGGAAATTGCCTATTTTCTTGTCAGTGTAATAAATTATTTCATGAAAGACTTTTTTTTTATGCACACTACCTCCTCTGTGTTTACGGAGAGGTTTGCATTTTTTGGACATTTCTGACACTTGGAGTGGGTTTTCTTTAAACAAAAATTTCAATCACGCCTCTGTCTTTCCAGCTTGGCCACAACGTTTGCAGAGACAGCCAATTTTTCTTCACTTCCAGGCTGTTGGGTATTTTTGTCTTCCCCGTAATGTGTGTGTGTGTGTATATATATATATATATATATATATATATATATATATATATATATATAAACACAGCTCCCCATAGTCAAAACCTACTCCGCTGCCCTTCAGCACACAATCCAGCCTTAAAATGGTGGGGTGGGGCTGGAAGCTCCCCTGCCTCCCCCCTCCTCCTGTTTCCCTTTAGAACTCCATGATAGTGTGGGTGGCCATGACAATGGCCTTATCACTGCATGTCTAAGAATAAATTCCATGGCTGTTCACCAGGAAGGTGTTAGCATAGAGTACGCCTGTCACTTACAGCAAGATGGTGGTGAGATCTGCAAGATGGCACCTGAGTCACTAATTTCTGAGTGGAAAGGAGGTAGACAGAGAGGGGACTTTGGGAGGTGGTAGGAAAGGAGGTGTGGAGAGAAAGAGGGGGAAGAAAGGGTATAAGATATTTGTCCACAGGCTTAGCTTATACTAAGCAGAATTGCCAACTCTTGCAATTTCATCATGAGTTTTGTGGTATTTCGTAGGGTTTTTTTTTTTTAAGCTCCAGCTCCTGGAATCCTGTGTTTAAGTGAGAATTTCCACTCCCTTTAAAAAACAACAACATGCTTTTAGCCCTTATGGTTGCACAGAAAAACGTGGAAACATTACCTGAGTGCACTGTAAGGACTGAAAAATCAGAATGCAAATGGGGGGGGGTATTTATTTATTTACATGCAAAATCTCATTATTTGCTAAACCAATCCCCGGATTAGGAGGTTCACTCATGGTTTTTGAACGTTTGAGGCTGGCAGTAACATTGATAATCCCTTCTATTCCGATAGCTTCACGCACGTAGACCTTTCCTCCTTTGGTTTTGAATAGTAAAGCACAGTGTGGGATAATTACTATTCAGCTTTATGTTGATGTGACACTATCTCTGCTGTTTCTAAACTCAAATGAAAGCAGCCTGGAGTCCTTCACTCCCACTGCTGGTTTGCTCTGCAATAGAAAAACATGCCCACTTAGGGCCTTGGTTAAAGCAGAACCACTAATTCTGAAATAATTTGATAATGTTATTTAAAGAGATAGGTTCCTCATAGAGATTCTTCCAGCAGCAAAATTACAAAATATTTGACTTCTTCCTCCCTCAACTTCTATGTATGTTTTAAGCTTCCACATGAATGTATTGCTCTTGAAAAAGAGCTGATTGCTTGGAAGCTGAAGTCCTATTTTCAGGACAGAACAAGTGTAGCCGTGGCAGTACAAGCCTTCCTTCACTGCCCCAGCTGTTTCCCCAGACCCTGAATCAGAAGGACCACCTCTTAGGGATGCCACTTGTATTTAAGGGCCACTACCGTGCATCTGGTGAAGATGCTGTATGCTGACAGGAGCGAGCTCTTCCATCAGCATAATAAAACCACCTCTGCGAGTGGCAGTAGCCATGCTGATGGTGGACACTCTCCTGCTGACGTAGCACTGTCCATACTGGCGCTTACGTTGATGTAACTTATGTCACTCAGGGAGGTGGTTTATTCACACCCCTGAACGACATAAGTTATACCGGCATAAGGTATCATGTAGACATAGCCTAAGTCTCTATGCCCACTCAGATCTGGCTTTTTCTGCTGTGACTGCCAAAAAATTAGGACAGGAGTGCCAGTTCTGGTGATGGGTTTTGTGATGGGGCCACCTGCTCACAGGGCACTGGGTTGAGACCTACCAAACTGATTTCATGTAGGCTTCCAACTAACAATAAGATGGTAACAGCCTGGACTGGATTTGAACAAGTAACCTAGAAGAGAGAGACTCTGTAGTCCATTACCAATCCTTTGAATGAGCGAGCCCCTTATCTCCTAGTATCTTTATAGCCAGGGTTCTTCACTTCCATACTGGGGTGCTAAATTTAAAACAAATAATTAAATGACTTGAGGGTGCTACCATGCATGGCTGTGTCCCCTGGTTTCCTGGGCAGGAGATTCAGAATCCAACCAGTTCCTACCTTATTTGGTTATGTCATTCTGCCACCTTGCAGTGTCCTATGACTTCCCCTTTTCTAGCTTTGCCTTTGGCCAGTGCAGACATTAGAGAAGAGCAGCCCTTTTACTACAGTATGGACCCTGACTTTGTGCAACAAGGGCCTGATCCAAAGGCCATAGAGGTCAATGGGAAGAAGTGCTTCCACTGAGTTCAATGGGCTTTGGCCCAGACACTAAGAACTACAGCTCTCTGATGGCATCTCTAAGACTTAGCATTTGCAGTGTCAGGTGGGATGGAAAAGAATTTTCCTGTAGGGCTGGGGAATTGCCCTAATTGCTCCCTTACCTGCGGCAAGGCTTTTTAATTGAAAGCACTAATGAGAATGCAGTTTGCTATACTTGATCAGTATCATTTTCTCTGTGCATCATCAATGTGCGTAAATGCTGATATTAATCAGAATGCCCTGCATCTAGGCACAGCAGTGTTCTAGGGTAAGATTGTCTATTAAGTGATATCCATTGTGTATATTGGGGGGGAGGGAGTGTTTAGTGCCCTAGCCAATGCTACAGTCAGCTCCCTCTCTCCCATGCCATCTAAATGGACACACTGCTATCATGGTGTCTCACTCTAAGGCAGTCTTCTTAATTAATAAATAAATAAATAAAATAGAAGCTGCTCCCAGCTGATCCAAGCCCTTTACTTGCTAATAACACTCAAGTCCTTTTGGCTCTCCAGAACATCCCTTAAGAGAGGGGATTCTGCATTAAGCAACTTGTTCTGTCATGAACGATTCTCTTTCAGACAATCTGGAGAGAGAAAGTTCTCTTTTGTGTACTGTTCGGGTGTGGAAGATGAGATTTTAAGCGAAGCAGATCCATCAGCTACAAAAGGACTCGATCGTCTCTATCTTTCCAGATTTCTAAGCTTCCAGTGGAAGGTCTAATTTTCTAATAAAGATAATTCAATTAAGATGTTTTAATTAGGGTGTTGAAACACTGATTTTTTTTCATTCCTCTAGCCTGCAGCTTTTGCACAGTAGCACAGTCTCTTATTCTGTCGCTCCTCTTCCTCTTCTCTGCTTTTTTAAAATTCTAAATCATCCTGGCAGAATAAAGAGGGGGAGAAGGAGCGGGGAGGGGGCAGGGACAATAAATAAATAAATAAATAACACAGCATGTTGTGTCATTAAAAAGTGCCATGTATTACCCAGGAGCTTCTCCATCTGCTTTCCATGGGCATCCCAGGAGAACTTGGCGATTATGAAGGAATTCTCGGAGGCCATTACTGGGAAGAGGAAAAAAGGCTTGCTGCAGACAGCTTAATGGACTAATTTGTAACTGTGAGAGCAGGAGAAATGAGTTGTTGGCCGCGTTTTAATTTGACAGCGAGTGGCAGAACGAATGCTAAATGTGATGAGTGAGCAGGCGTGTTCATTTTCGCGGTGCACTTTGCTAGGGCCTATCGGCTTTCCCGAGGGGGCTGTCACTGTTATTTTCCCCTTCCACACCAGTGTGAGGATGGGGGATGTGGAAAGGCTGGGGGAGGAGAAGCACGATCAAACAAACAAGGCTCAGGCCTGAATTTTAATATGAGTATTCAAGAGAGACACAGAAGAGCACAGGCAGAAGAAAATAGCAACGTGCTTTAATTCTGCTCAATGGATGGGAGGAAGATGCCTGATAGTGGGCATTTTCCCCTTCACAGTCACTGCTGGCTTTGCTACACTCACGCACATGTACATCACCCCCCTTTGTTGTCTGCTGGTTCGTGCTCATCCGAGGAATATGTGTGGTAGGGCTTTGCTTAACCCAGTGATTTATGTATTGGACAGTCCATTGCAAGGAGGAGTTGGAGGTGGGTTCAGAAACCCAACGCACCAAATTGTCCTTTGTTCAACATCTGCTTCCCCCACCCCATGTTCTGTTCAGTGGCAGTTAGACATGCGCACACACAATCAATGCAGACTTTTGAAAGGGCAGTATTATTTTGATAAGTATGTATCATATTCTTATCCAGGACTTCTGACCACCAGCTCCTCTGGCAGGGTGGCATAGGGTGACCAGATGTCCTGCTTTTATAGGGATAGTCCCGATATTTGAGTCTTTTTCTTATATAGAAGCCTATTACCCCCCACCTCCTGTCCCAATTTTTCACACTTGCTGTCTGGTCACCCTAGGGTGGCGAAGTCTTGGAGCAAGACAGGGTCCAAAGAAAAGGGCCCAAGCAGTAGACATTTGTAATCTAATGAGGGGGAACATCACATTCCTGTTACTTTTAATGTAGATGTTGGCTGCATGACTATTGACTGAGGCTCACGATTAGCTTTTGAAGCTTTCAGAAAAAATTCCTCATTTTCGAAGGGTCTTCTAGATAAAGTCCCGCATCAGACTGATCTTCCAGATGGACAGAACTCCCTTCGGAGCCCATCACTCCCCATGCTCAGTTGGAAGTGCTCTTCATGCCTCTATTAATATGACTGGGGGTTCAATTCCAGGTGATCTATAAATTGGTATATGATGTGGGTGCTGGCAAATGGTAGGGACTCCATCTCAGCAGTTCAGATCAGCTGAGACACTTTTGCTTATAGCTCCCAGACTTGACCTATGGCAAAGCATTTGCGGGGAGGGGAGGGCAGGGCAGCAGCTCAAGTCTGGAATTTCTCTCTCTCACACGCACACGCGCACACACACTCTCTCTCTCTCTCTCATATATTCATTCTCAGAGCTTGGTTTTGTGGACCTCGAGGGCACGTTGCACGACCTATCTATCTACTGAGACTTTTTGCCTGAGGAGCGGGGGAGGGGATGGATTGAGTGCAGTAAGCTTCCCCTGCATGTAGAGTTGTCTTTGAGTTGACTCTTTGTCAGACTGGTTATTCTTTAACTTGTGATACTTTAAAACTGATGTGTCTGCACCCAGAGGCTACAATGGAAGCATCCTGTATGAACTGAACGATAAATAAATAGCTATAAGACACTACCTCCTCACCAGCCAATCAGTATCCAGGGTCTGCCAAAGTTCCCAGACACTCTTTTTTTCATTACATGTCCTTTCATGAAGCTCTCATACAGTGAAGAAATTCTCATTGGTCGGTGTGTTTTCCACACAGTGGAAGTCTAGATGGGTAGTTTTTCAGTAGACTTTTGTTGTTGTTGAAAGAATATGTTTAAAAAGAGAGGAAAAAATACTAACTCTGACCAAAGAAATGCAGTGGAGTGATTTATAATAAATTAATATATGTGAGCTGAGATAGCTGTTTGTGGTTTTACCACCCTGCCTCACAGTAATAAGATAATACGCCGTAAATGGAACCTCCTCAAAGAATACAGGGCCAGGTATTGCCTACCAGTCACAATGCAGTCGTGCTTTCCTTATGTCTGCCAAGAGGTAGGTCACCTCCTTGGGCATTGTAGGGCTGACACAAAGTGGCTGCTGTGTCAGTATTTTCTCTAAAATTGAGTGCAAGGACATCCGATTCTCTTGGAAACTAATTCTGAGCATTTCAGGGTCAGGCTGAAAACAGTTGTCCCTTATAATAATTTCAGTTTTGTAACTCCTCCTCCCCTCTTGCCCCCATCCAAAAAAAAAAGGTGTTGGGACTGATCCCAACCCATTGAAGTCAGAAATAGTCCCATTGACTTTGATGGGCTTTGATTCAGGACCGTTATCCTATTTCCAGCATTCCAGTGATGATGATAGAGATGCGGTGTTTTAGGGAGGACTTGCTATGATCCAGTGGAAAAGAGCACTGGAGTGGGACTCAGCAGACTTGGATTCTCTTCTGCCACTCACCTACTGTGTGATCTTGGACAAGTCACTTCACCTCTCGATGTCACCCTTTCCCTTCCCCCCTTTGTCTGTCTTGTCTCTTTAGACTGTAAGCTCTTCCATGTATGGCCTATCCTTTGCCATGTGCTTGTACAATACCTAGGGCAGTGGGGACCCAGTGTTGGTTAGAGCATTCAGAAATTACCGTAATATCAATAACAGTGGATGGAGTACAAGAAAGGAAACAAGGAGCACTTTTCCTCCATTCATGTACTGAGTGGCCTTAGACAAGACAGTCACCTCTCTGCCTTAACTTCCCCATCTGTAAAATGGGGATAGGATTTACCATGTATTGATGTTCTGTATTAAATGACATATGTTTTGAAAACGTAACTTTTTTCATAAACATTTTTGAAAATCTAAATGTATCTTGTATAAAACTTCCAATGTTATACGATTCACCTCAAATATATGCAGTTCTGGTCATTGAAAATGAAAAATCCCTCCTTTCTTGGAGGAAGGAAGTTAGTTCTCTGCTTTTTAAACAGGAACTTAGTGCTATTTAATGGAATTCACCCTCATCTGTTTAAGCAGGTGCAAGTGTCCTCTGCAAATATCCCTTTGTGTTCCAATTCTGGGCCTCTCTGGACCAAATGTAGTGGCTTTGTGATGTAGACAAGTGTCCTCCAGAGGCAAGGCTGAGGCCAGCAAATGCTTTCCACCTGTGCCTTCATCTACACTGGTGATAAGAAAACCTCTGGAAATGTGGCATTTCTGTTCTGTCTGGAGAAGCATCCTTAATGCTTGGGTGTCTATCCAAACGATTGAGGCCTCCGGAGTGCTAACTCTCGTCCCCTCCCTGTGATCCTCCAGTAATAACAACAATGCTACTTAGCTCTCGTGTTTTTAAATACTTGTAAAGGACACCAAGATCTGGCGTAGATGCCTTTTTTGTTTGTTCTAGATAAATGATATAGCACTCTTCCTCTGTACTGTACATCTTCACGTGCTTTACAAAGAAAGGCAAATATTATCACCACTTTATACGTGGGGTAAGTGATGCACAGAGAGGTGCAATGATTTGCCCCATGTTGCGCAATGAGTCAGAAATAGTTTTTAGTAGGTCTCCTGACTCCCAGTCCGATTCCCTCTCTTTTGGACCACACTCCTTCCATATTCTCCTCCCCCAGTACACTACCCCCTGACTCCTGCAACCTTCCAATGAACCACAGCTATTTTGCTCCATTTGGCGCTTCCTTCCCTTCAAAAACCTATACTAACTCTGAAGTGTCTATCAGGGGCCAAGCCATTCTGGTAGGCTCTCTAGTGGGCATTATCTGGTGCTGAATTACTCTTTTGCACATACCAGTGCTTCACACATCAGTTTATATGTGAAGTGGTGGCTGGAGATCAGTAGAGGAACTGCTGTGACTTATGATGGGCTCTTCAAAGGTCAGAGGGAGGTTGCCAGTGGATGGATAGGGGGAACCTACTGAAGGATTCCAAGGACGCAGAGAGGAAGGTGACAAAAAGGCAGGAAGGTGTGTGTGGCATGGCATGGAGAAGGCATGACACAAAGAGGAAGAGAGATCATTTTCCCAATCAGATATAGGGTTGGATTTAATATCTCTGATCATCAGAGAATCCATATCACTAAGGAATCATGACTCAGAGAGATAGGCAAAGGCTCAGTCCACTTCTTATGTTTTCCTGGCCTGTTTGCCTATCTCTAATCTATGTCTGAACCCAGATCTTCAGAGGAGAGAGGTTTATATATGTGCAAACCATAGTCCTGCCCTGGGATGAGATCTGATCAAGACTGCAAGGAAACTAAGTAAAAGGACGGCTGAGTTATAAGGCCTGTATTTATTGGGAACACCAAGTGAATGAAATGCATGCTGCCTTTGGGATTTTTTTGTTCATACCTTGACCTTATTGAATTTAAAAGCACAATCCTCTGGTTTCTCAGCTGAACGTGCAGACAAATGAATTGAAACCACAATTCCCAGGTACCAGTAAACAAAGCCATTCATTTTTCCCAAAGCATGGTGTCATCTCAGCCAGGGCCGGCTCCAGGGTTTTGGCCGCCCCAAGCAGCCAAACAAAAAAAAAGCCGCGATCGCGATCTGCGGCGGCAATTCGGCGGGAGGTCCTTCGCTCCGAGCAGGAGTGCGGGACCGTCCGCCGAATTGCCACCGAACAGCTGGATGTGCCGCCCCTCTCCAAAGTGGCCGCCCCAAGCACCTGCTTGGTAAGCTGGTGCCTGGAGCCGGCCCTGGTCTCAGCTGGTCCTGTTAGCCCTAGGTTGAGAGCCCTGTTTGTAAGCAGGCTTGCTCGGCTCTGAGCAAGCTTGAATTAAATAGGCTTCAGACTGTTTTGTTCACAAGCAAAAACTTTCTTTAAAAGCTTATGCATGGTAGCAGAGATCTACTCTACAGGTTTGCGGTACCTTTAAAACCAGAGCACAAGGTACTTTAGTTCTCTAAATTTCTGCCTTAATGTAGCTTCACTTGTCAAGACAGCAAGGTTCCTGCTGCTGGGTTTTTTCCCCCTCTCCCTCTCTCTTTACCTTCCAGCTCACTGCGTCTGTTCCTGGGGGCCCCGGGAGGCTTTAACAAGCACTAGATTGTTAGTGACAGTCAGACACTTTAACACTTAAAGTAGAAGGTTTGATTTAATCGCAAGGCTGTCATTTATTATTTGTCTGCTGTGTTCCGCTGGGGCGCCTGCTGATCAACTGCCTGCTCCCAGGAGTGCTGCTTTTTTTTTTTTTTTTTTATGTCTAAATCCTCAATACAAATTGCAGAGCTCCTAGATCTCCCAGCGGGACCCATTACCGCCTGTGGGGCATTAAGGATCATTAATAGTGCTGTCAGCAAGCTAGCCAGTTGGTTAGCTTCTCATAAATAGGAAATTAATCCATCTACTTCATTAATAATGCCGAGTGTAGCTATTTTGTTGCACTTGATATAAGGGGCCCTGTGTTTGTCTGTAATGCGATAAGACAGGACTCCAAATTAGCATTGAATGTCTGATACAAGAGTGCAGACTCAATTACTTGGAGAAGGATTTTTTCTTCCCCAACTGTCTTACATGTTCTTGAGCAGTAAGGGGAAAAAAAGACACTTATTTACTTCATTGTTAGTATTTTATTGTTTTGCAGCATCTGGTTTCAGCTGCCTTTCTCTCTCTTTTTGGATAGTAAATTGCAGGAGATGGAAGCTGGTGAGTTCAGGAACGGGTTACTATACCTGGTCAGAACAGCAAGGTGCTGTAATTAGAGCTAAGGCTCACTAGCTGTATATATCCTGCCTTCTGCACTCTGTTTTTCTAACTGCTGTAGTTAAAGAATCATTAAGACACTGAAGGGTGTTATATTTCACTCTGAAGGAGGAGCTGCAGCAATAGTCAAGGTTCAAGGAGAAAATGAGCCATGCTAAGAGCTATACAAATTTTACAAGAAAATCGTTTGCCTACCTAGCAAACACAGCTTCCCCCATGTGTGATACTGGAGCTGCTGTGAGGGTTTGAGGAGAGCTGAGGAGATCTATCTATTGCATTTCTAATTAGCCCCTCAAAAGCTAGGCTCCAGACACAAAATTGAGAGTTAGATTAAAACTGTCCACAAAGGACTCTCCTCTCCTTCATTCTTTGTTTTTGTGCTGTTTACTTACAGCGTCCTTTCTATACCTTCCTCATCAGTCCCTGGGAAAATACCAGCCATTTTCCAACCTTAATTATTAAAGAGAGGCTTTTCAGTAAAGGTGGGCATATTACTCTTAAAACTGTGCTTTTTATTCATGTCATCTGTTTTAGTTTCACTTCATCCCCCTGAGTGTGGGGTTTCAAACAAACGCAAAATGAAATTCATTTAAGCTAGCCAACTTTTGCCTTGCCAAAATGCAAATGTGAGCAGGTATCTTTTCCTACCTGTGTTCCAGTACGATGCACATGCTATATAGAATCCAAACTCAGCCTCTTCCTTGGCTTTCTTAACATAGAAATTAACAATAAAATAATGAAGTTTGGCTTAACCCTTTCCCAAGCTTGAATGCTCCTAGAGTTTCTCTCCCCAGACTCCTCAGCCCACACCCTGGATCCTCCCTCCCTCTAGAGAGCCCCTCCTACTTTCCTTACATCTGGGTGAGGAAATAAGCAGATAGCTTCTGTGAGTCCGCAGAACTCTTTCACAGAAGGATCAACACCTGCTAACAAGATTCATTACACAAGTTTCACAGAGATCTAGTTTTGGCATAGAAAAGTCTGAAAATGATGTTCATGATGGATGTGGTTGTGTAAATAATCATTAACTAATTTACATTTCCCCCCCCAAAGGTGAGACTGGTATCTCATGACCTTTGCCGGCATTCTGCCTGACAATACTAGGAAAACTAACTTTGACTTGGCTTTGTGCATTATATCAAATAGAGTGGTACAAGAAAAAGAGACTGTAAGCATTTTAGGGCAGGGACTGTCTTTCTGTTCTGTGTACAGTGTTTAACACAATGGGGTCCTAGCCCAAGACATGGGCTCGCAGGTACTACTAAATAATAATAATTAATAATTAATAACAATTAAAGAAGATGGCTCATTATTTATTTTCATCCTGGGAAGCAAATGCACCTATGAAAAAGCAAGATGAAAATGTGAGGACAAAGGAGATAAGGTGATGAGATAAATAGGTTTGGAAACATTCCAGTTCTCAAAAGCCAGTAGCTTAGGATGGGTATTTTGCTGTTCCTGTGTGCCTATAATAAGAATGAGGTAAAAATTGTGACAGAGCTGCCTGAATAACATGAGCTCTGTCATAATTTTTACCTCATTCTTATAATAGGCACACATCTTCCATAAGGGATGTGACCCAAGAATTACTTAGCAGCTTGGAAATGATCTACCATGTCTGGGGATGGCATTTCAGGTAACAGCATCCATTCGGTAAGTCTCAGGCCTGGTCTACAGTACAGAGTTAGGTTGACATAAAGCAGCTTTGTAATCTACACTATAGTGTTGCTCCTGCCGATGTAAGTCACCCACTACACGGACCTAATAACTCCACTTCCGTGAAGGGCATAGCGCCTAGGTCGATGTAGTTAGGGCAATGCAGTGTCCATGTAGACACTATGTTACTTACATCACCCATTGGCTGTCAGCCTTGCACGGGGCTCACAGCTCGAGACTGGGGGGGCTCCAGCTATGAGCCTGGTGAGGACGCACACCACTAGCAGAAGGAGGGTAGTGTGGACATGAAAAAAAGCAGTCATTAGTGCAGTAGCTGTACGTCGACCTATCTTAGATTGACTTAATTTTGCAGTGTAGACAAGCCCTGAGATGTATCCTGTTGATGAGAGGTACAGGAGTTTGGGAATTGCAGTTCCAGCCACTCTAGACTTCTGTATTTTTTGTGCTATATACAGTAATGGTTGATCTTGTTTTTGAATGGCCTTCAGGAACAAAAGATACAAAAATATGGTAAGGATTGACACAAACCAGAACTCTGGCTGTGAGCACCCTTTGGGGACATTTGGAGTCAAAAGTCCGGGTATGGGTCTAAATTTCACAATTGGCTCTTATCTCTCAAATAGATAGTAACAAAATTCCAGATGCAAACAACTTTGAACTTGTATTAGCAAGGGAGGTTTGAGATCCACATCTAAATTTTGCGTCTTTGCTCAATCTCTAGAATTATTGAAATGCTCTGTTGTCTTTTCATGTTCAGAAAATTTTAGGCAGTCTAAAAGGACTGAATTGTTTCTCATCATGTCAGCAATTGCAGAAAACCCACCCCTCATCCTTATTTTCCCTTTGCCTATGCGTTCCTGGGGACAGTTGTGCCTAAATCCAGAGGTGATCAAAAGCCCTGCTGCAGCTGGAATCCTAATGGTTCCATCTCCCCATGCATTAAACCAGGGATTCTCAACCTTTTTCTTTCTGAGGCCCTCCAACATACTATAAAAACTCCACAGCCCACTTGTGCCACGACAACTGTTTTCCTGCATATAAAAGCCAGGACCAGCGTTAGGAGGCAGCAAGCAGAGCAAATGCCTGGGGCCCTACACCACGGGACCCCATGAAGCTAAGTTGCTCAGGCTTCAGCTTCAGCCAAGGGTGGCAGTGCTCAGAGTCCCGGCCTTCAGCCCCATGCGTTGGGGCTTTGGCTTTCTGCCCTGGGCCCCAGCAAGTCTAATGCCAGCCCTGCTTGGTGGATCCCCTGAAACCTGCTTGTGGCCCCCTGGTTGAGAACCACTGCATTAAACTTTGAAGGAGCTGCTGTGTGTTATCCAAGTCTCTGTCCAGTTTCTCTTGAGATTTCCATGTATGAAAATCTTTGGAAACATTTTTTTTTCAAACACTTAAATGTTTTAGAATTTATGCTCACTCTCTACATCCCAGTCCATTTGTGTGGGGGAGAAGTGAGGGAATGGGAGGCATCTTTTTTCCCCTGAAAATAAAATGTCCAGCCGACATAAGTTAGAAGCTTTGTTGTTTGTTTGTTTGTTTAATTGTGAACTACAGGAAAGGACTTTGGCAACGTGTTGAAATTATCAGATTAAAGCATTCCCCTTCTCTTCCTCACCCCCGGCCCCTTCTGCCATTAAAGACCAATGCTGCTGTAAACAATTTATAGCTTTCTTAAAGGAAGTCAGATAATCCTGGCTGATTTGTAGCCGTTCCTTTATTGCTTTGCCAAACTCTGCTTTGTCATTTCTGGTGGGAGGAGAAAGCGCACACATCCACATATGTTCGAATTACTGACCTCATTTTGACTGCTATCGGAAGGTGAGCACGTGTCTTATAAAAAAAAATCTAGAATAAGAGGAGAATCATTTTTCTGGTAATTACGGTTTTAAAAAATATGCGGTGTAAAATACACCATTAATGATTTTACAATCTCTCGACAAGTCAGGCAGGGGAGCCAGCTGACCGAAGCTTGAGGAGAGCACCACTCCACATAAATGTCAAAATTGATGTTTAGTCGTGTGCAGCCGTGGTGAAATTGGAAGTGGAAGAGAGCCAATGCTTTCTTTGGGAAAGACGGGGGAGAAAAAAAATCTTTCTCTTGTTTTACAAATGTTGCACTCTCTCTAGGGATGATGAAAAGGGTCATTTTGGTATCCATCTCCAGTTCAGTTCTAAACCAGTGCATGTGGCAGGGAAATATAACCCTCTTCTGTGTGGGTGCTTGATGGCTTCAGATGTATTTGTGAGACTAAAGGAACATTTATATATATATATATATATATATTCCTTCTTCCCTCCCCTCCACCCAAGTTAGTATTTTGGATAATAGTGTTACATATGCGGGTTAGTGTATATTGGTTGTTGTAGGAAGAACTGACAGCCATGTGTATAATTAAGGTGGAGGTGGCCAAGCACTTTCCATTATTAGACCCTTATATTTTGATGTATATATCTATATTAGGTGTGGTTTACACTTACAAGTTTACACACACACACACACACACCATAGCTGTGCTGGGAAAAGTCCTAGTGTAGACGTAGTTATACCAGCAAAAAAAAGTCATTTTGTTTAGGGAACTGCTATAAGCTATACTGGCAAAATCACTCCTTTGTTGCCATTTGTGTAAATGTGAATCAGGCCCATGAAGTCTGAATTGTCCTGTTCCTAATTCAATTCCTCATTACACCCCTATAGTACCAGTCTAAGGGCTGGTCTACACTGGGGGGTGGGGGAGCTATTTACGGGAATAACGTAGCTGAAGTCGACATATCTTATTTCGACTTACCTTGGGTCCTCACGGCGCGGGATCGATGGCCGCAGCTCCCCCGTCGACTCCGCTACCGCCGCTCGCCCTGGTGGAGTTCCGGAGTCGGCAGGAGCGCGTTCGGGGATCGATATATCACATCTAGACGAGACGTGATATATCGATCCCCGATAGATCGATTACTACCCGTCGAATCGGCGGGTAGTCTGGACGTACCCTAAATGATTCATCTCCAGCTTTGGCAATCGTTCCCTTCAAATAGATGTCTCATATTAGTAGTTTTGGCTTTATTAAGCTATGCTTAAGGCTGTAGAGAGAGATTTGTGTCTCAATGGGGTACATCTTCAGCTGGTGTAAATTGTTATAGCTCTGTTGACACCCAGACATTCTGGGTGCCTGAATTTTTGGGTGCCCTGCTTTAGATCACAGTGAGTCTGCTTTTCAGATTTGCAGAGTCCTCACCTCTGCCATTGATTTCAGTAGGAGTTGTCGGTGCTTGGCTCCTTTGAAAATCAGGCCCTAGATGTCTCAGGATGGGCACCCAAAATTAGTGGACAACTTAAAAAAAAAATTGTACTAAGTTTCTTATCAAGTATCACGCAGCACATCTGTGGCACAGACAGTCTTCCTAATCCCACTGTGCTTTCACCGTTTTCTATAAGAATAAGGAATACCAGAATGGAGCATACCATTCCTTCAGGAAAAAAGAAACTCATTTCCACTCACTAATCAGCCAGTCCGTGTTTCCCGTCTTTCTCAGAGAAGCATGAGGTGGTACCACTCTAACTAGAAAATGTTGAGGGATTCTGAATGCTGATAGGCTGGTAATAAGAGGGTAATGATTTATATTGCTCAAAAATGGCTTCTCCAGAGAAGGAGTGAATGGTTTTACTGCTGCCGTCCTGTACCTATCAGCTTGTTTTCTCTCTCACTCTTCAACCTAATGATGTGTACCACAGTGGACTATATTACAGATAATTTTATTGTAATACAACACTTGACTAACTCTATTAAAAAATCGTCATGAATTGCAAGGTTTGCTGTGGGGCTGATGTGATCATGGAATGAAAGCACATTCCTTAGAGAACGTAATAATCTCCAACATCCAGATACAGAGACAAATTGTCTCCAACACCCATCCACGTGGACCCAGATTCTTTGTTTACAGTTACACTGAGGGAAGCTAATGTTCAGTAAGCTAAGGTGTGAATTTAAAGTGCTATTCCACCCTAACTCCCTGTGTGGACACTTACTACACACTGCGAGTGCCCTCAGCCTGTTTAGATTACTACGCTTCCAAAGTGCATTAAGCTAATGTATACAAAGGTACCCCGAGTGCACAGTGAGTGCACAGTGAGTGCACACAGGAAGTTAGTGCAGAGTAGCTAGTATGCACCAGTTACTGCGGGCTTTTTTCCTGTGTAGACAAGTCCTGAGAATTGAGGGTCTTCAACCCCAATGGACTAAAACAGGAGTTATGGAATCTCAGAGGCTCTGAGTCACACTTTGAGTTGTATGTTACCGTAACCACTTTCTAAGAGAGAGTGAATGGGACTCTTTGGAACCTGTTTCCTGTCCTGGTAAATCAGCCAGAGGACTATGTGCCAGCCAAGAAAGCAAGGGACTGTGGGTTGGAACTGAGCTTATCTTTCCCACATGGCATTTCAAAAACTAACCACTGGACACTTCCAACAAAAGGTTACTAAATAATAATAATGCTCTTCTCAGGATTGATATCCTCACTGCATTACTTCAGTTTTGTGTTTGAATTGAATTGGAGTTACACTGGCATAAAACTGGAGTAATACAGTTGTGAAAGTGGCCCCGCCTCTTTACAGTTCAGCACAAACATTAACTGATTCCCTCAATACACCTGCAAGGTCAGTACATAGGTATTGGTTTCCCCATCAGTAAAATGGTGATAATAAGGAAGACATGGTATGATTTGCCCAAACCACAGAAATTATCCGTGTCAAAGCCAGGTTTAGAACTTAGGACTTCCTAGCTCCTGGTCCTACAGTCAGTCCACAGAACAGCTGCATCCAAATTCAACTTCTTTCTCTCGTCTGCTCAAAAAAACTTTTTTATAGAATTATATAATAAAGCACTTGTGTGATTACTCATTATTAGTAATAAATGTGTCACTCCTTAAAGTATATTTTATTAGCTTCTTCCTAGCACTAGGTTGCTTCTGCCTGATTTGCAGTTAGAGTTGTAATTTGTTTCTTCCCCATTTTATTCTCTGCCTGCATACATTTTGGAGGCTTTATTTTAACATATGCAGGCCTGGTTACGGTAAGTGAGATTAGCCTCTGAAGATGTTTGTATACCGAACTGTTGTTTTCAACCCATTTTTGTAAAATTAGTTATTTGTAAAGTATTGTGTTTTTAGAGCGTGTGCAATTTTTGTTGACAGTGCTTGTGGGTTTGTTTATTTTTTGTTTGTTTTTGTATTTTTGTTGCAGGGAGAAAGGTTAATGTTCTAATAAATAGAGCAGGCTGGAATGGAGTCTGTGTATTTGTACTGACAGGGGAAGCTTAGATAAATTTTTGAAATATGTCATCCACACTGATGATGATCTAACTTAACTGATAAAGGTATTTTCCCAATCACTCTGTTTTGATTATAACGTTCCATTCCCCACTACAATCGCATGAATTTGGGTCCCACCATTTTCTACTCCTTGCCTCCCAAAAAGTTCTCTTCTTCAGAAATTTCCACTAGCAACTAACCTTCTGCATTGGTCATAAGTGCCACTGTATTATATGGCCAAATGGAAATGCATATAGATTCATGCAGTGGCATCTTTTTTACCCAGTCCCTCGCCTGTACTGTATGCCACTATTTTGCCTGTCGATGTGTGGCTATCCCAAGATAGATCCTGAGCCTGTCTCCCCTCATTTTCATTCAGTCAGGAGTCAGTGCTGCTTTTTATTGACACTTTGGCTTTATCAGACTCATAAAGTTCAACAGGGCCTAAAACACTCCAATTAGGCTTTAATAATTTGTATATTTTTAATATAAATGTCTTCACTTTTAATTCTGTCTCTTCTTAGTTTCTTATAATATAGTGAATCCAAACCTAAGACCACTGAAAATCCATGCATTGCAACTGTCTGGGGATTATTTCTCTCTACTGCTATGTGGAAATCCTGAGTTCAATTCCAGCTCCAGTCCCTTGCTTTCTTGGTCAGCACGTACCCATCTGGCTGAGTGGCACTAACAGGTTCAAAAGGGAATCCCATTCAGTCTTTCTCCTCCAGAGGGTAGTGGCATGACTCAAGGTCTCCAGGGTTTAGGGGGAAGGGATTAGGAAAGGATGGAAAATATTGGAGGATGGCCCCATCAGTACCCCACAGAGCTTCCCCAGAAGAAAGAAAATCCGCAAAGACACACTTCTCAGCACTCTTAAGAACTAAACACAAAATGTCCCTGCAGTGTCAGGTTAAAAATCTATAGGAATAAGTTTTTGAGGCGTATTTTTATTCTTCGATGTTTAATGTCTACCCAGTCAATAAATAATTATTAAGCAATAATATAAGCGCTGCAGTCTGAGAAAATTCACACTTTAGTTTCTAGAAAATTAATTCATCCAGGAAAAATACCTTTGTGCAATAAAGACTTGAGAAAGTAAAATGAGATTCTCTCTGTCCCCCCCCCCCCACCCCTTACAACCCCTTGTTGGATATTGCTTTATCGATACAGTTCTGTCAATAAGCTGTGAACAACCGCAGACCTTGTCCGATTTACTGACTAATCACAGGAAAGTGTTGGCAGGGCTGAAAGGATTGAGTGACCAGCCGTAGTAACTCATTTTGAGTGTGTCTGCATGCTTTTTTCTTTTCTTTTTTTTTCTCCCTCTATTTTTGCCTCTGAGCGGATGGAATAGCAAATATCTTCATCTGGCATCTTCTGCCATGGGGAAAGAAACAGCACATGCTAATATCATGGGGCTTAGAGGCCTTATTCCACTTTGTGCTTAGGGTAGTTGGGCCAAATTCTCAGCTGGTGTAAATGATGTAGCTCTGTTGACTTCAATGGAGCTACACTCATTTGCAGTATCTGGCCCATTCTGTTTGTGGCTATTCGATTTCAGGATTTCCTGTAAATAAAAAGATAAAATGACTGCATTAGAAATCGTCTCTCTCTCTCTCTCAGTAATTTCTGTCATGAATTCCTCATTTTTGCTCTTCGTTCCCCTGCTGGCAGTTGCCATCTGTAGCAATTTTTCTCCTTCCAGAAGGATTGGCCAGCCTCTCCCTCAAGTTCCCACATCAGTGCTGCCTCAGTGACAGCATGGGTGCTGAGGAGCTGGGCTGCCTTCACCTTTTCCCCATTTCCTGCTTAACCCACGCCCGCCCCTCCCCGTTCCCATGCACACAGACTCAATATGTTGCTTTTCAAACAAAGCTCAGCTGCCAGTAACCGGGGAAATGCACCAACCTGTCTTGGGATTCCTCACATCTGCCAGTGGCATTTTCCCCAGGCCTGGCCTCGTGTGAGCATAAAGATTTCCATTGCACCTAAAAGAGATGGAGATGCCACTGATGTAATTTATGTGAGTGTTGTTATTGTTGTTGTTCTTTGTTTATTTGTGGGGAGGGTTTATATTGAAGTTAATGCTCATGAAAGCTACTGGATTGACTGTGAAGTCCATGTCCACAACAAGGTGCTGGGTAAGTAGCAGCCATGCAAACTTGCACTCTGCTCTGGGATTCAGAGCTGAAGTTATATCCCATTAACTCAATAGCCCTTTTAGAAATGGCCCAAAGTTGCCCTTTCTGAACAGTTGAAAGTCAAATACAGCAATTATGCTGCAAGAGAAAGTCTCTCCTTAAAAGACAAATATTCAGTTTCACGACATTAAACTGCAGGCGAAGGGTAAAGGAGTGAGGGAAAGTAGATCAATATGTAAATTAAAATAATTTGTCAACTAGCAAATGGAGGGTAATGTCCCATAGGGAAGGAGGTGATCCACCACCCATTTATGCACATTAGACACATCAGCCAGTGGACTTGGAAACTACAAGATGAACAGTTGTTACTTTGTGCCTAATATTTTTATTTATGAGGTCATGAATGAAAACTACAAAGGGAAAAATCTTTAGAATCTGAATCTTGCAAAGAAAAAATGGTTCAGTACATGTAAAAATAGTCAAGTTCCAAACAGATCCATTCTTCAGCACTTGAGCAATAAGCTGCATGCTAGACACTCTCTCTCAAATTATTCTTTTGGCTATGAGCACACAACTCGCAATGAGTTCAAGGACATGTTTTGGACCATTAACTTCAGACTGTATTTGTGTTACCCGCAAAAACATGCAGCCCATACAGATACTTCCACCTCACTATAAGGAACATATTAGTCTTCCATTCAGAAATATAGTACATGTGATTCTGTAAATGTATATGTATGTTAATACAGTTCATGTGGTACTTGCATGGTAAGTTTTCAGCACAACATGTAGGGAATTAGGTGTACGACTGTCAATAGGAATCTAGCAATTGAAAATGTGCTCTTGCAAGTGGGAGACTAGCACCCAGAGTTTTGGACGTTACCTTTGCTGGTGTTACCAAGAACAGCGGTTGTCTGTGAATGGGAATAGAAAAAGCTCATTGAACTGAAAGGGGAAAATCTCTCCAGAGTGGAAATGCAGGCCAATCCTGGTCCCACTGAAGATAATGGGAGTTTTGCTTTGATTTGGGGCCCTAATTCTTCAGGCTTTTGCTTATCTGGAATGGTATTATGATTCACTCATGGCTCCACTTGGTTTTTTCACTTGAGTGATACTGTGATTTTAGAGAAATTATTTTATTATTATTCTCTTCATTAGGGTATCCTCAAGCCAGATCGTCTGGCCAGTTTTAGCCTTTTGGACGGTTCCATCCATGTGGACCTCTCCAGTCCTAAGTAAAGATAGGGGTGCAGTATCAGGTGCCCCCTCAGCAGCATTGCTTTCTTCCTACCTCATACCTTACTGGATTACCTCTCCAGGGTTGGGGATCCACACATGGGGCGGGGGTGGGGTTGTCATGTGGAAGGAAAGCCCAAAGTACCCACCAAGTTCTGTGGAGCAGCTAGAGTAGAGCTAATATAGTTTGAGACTCCTTTGTAAGGTTTCCTATACCTTCCCCACACCCCCTTCTGTGAGCACTTACAGGGGGATAGGTTAATCACGTGTGTGTGTGTGTGTGTGTGTGTGTGTGTGTAACATAGGGCCAGATCCCTAACTTGTTTAAATTGGTCATAGCTCCGTAGATCAATGGAGGAACACCTTTTTACATCAGTTGATAAAACTCTCCCACAGCATATGAGAGAAAATAGAAAATGGACTAGCAAAAATACCTTTGAATCAATTCTGTAGGTTAGCTATCAACTCCAGGGCTTCACAGGCGATACTTAAGGTTGAGCTCATTAAATGAGTTATAAAGCTGGAACTGAATCCAAGGCTTTCACTTAGGACATCATATTACTTTCATACAATATGTAATTTACCATTCAGTTCAGTCAGGTACATAATCAGGTATTTTTAATATTTCTGAGCCCTAACATGTAGTTGGGATTTTTAAATCTCTTATTTTATTACGATATCCAAAATAACCCAGTTCCTGGTGGGGTTTTTCCCATCAGTTTCCGATCAGATAGGTGATGTAATGACTGTAAACCTGCTGTTTTGACGGATGCATCATTCAGAACATGTGTCTATGTCTTTGATTTAAAATTGGATGAGGCAAACTTGAAAGGAGGAGCAATGATTAGGGGGGGGTGTAAAATTCCCATTTGTCATTATTTAAAGCATCCACAATTTTTTGACACTGGCAGAGACTTTGTTTCATATCTTAAAGAAGCTCAGGCAAAAACAATGAGCTTGTAACTCTGTAACAGTGAACACCACCACTCTGGTAGTGGTGGTGGTGATGTGGCTTCTTAACGATGTTTGGGGGTAACCAACTACATCATAATTTTAATACCCTAAAGAACTTGGGAGAGCTGCTGTGTTGCATCCCCAGGAGGCCCAGCACACACGGGGGCAGCACGGGAGGTAGGGGCAAGGCAAAACTGACTTTATGCCATGTTTGCTCACATGGGATTCTGGGTTTGTTGGGGGTCAAAACAACCCGCAGCATAACTTAGCCTAGGAAGCTGCTCTAAATTAAAACAACCTTGCCTGGGCTGCCCTGCCACCTGAAGCTGCACCGAATCTCTGCAGTAGCGTGCACTACAGTGATCGCCTTGACCCTGCCTTGAATTCCCCTCATTTTGTGTCAATAGAGAAGTGCTGCTAGATTCGCTCTTGGTGCTAAGTATATATGAATATATATGTAAATATTTACATATCGTGAAAGTGTGTGTATCCACACACACACATACATGTTGCTATCAATAATTGGTACTATTACAATGAAAATAAATCAATCCTTTATTTCTGAATTTGAAAGACTGACGGATGCAGAAGAAATAAGTTATGGTCTCTGTGACGGGTTGGATCACAGAAGCCCCCTTGGGAGCTGCCACCCAATGTGCAAAGACTACCCCTGCTTCTGTTTTCCCTGCCAGCTCAGGACTCCAGCACCCCGTCTTGCCAGGCCAGACACTCCCGTCTGCTCCAACACAGACCCAGGGTCTGAATCACTTGCCCCAAAGCTGCAAGTTTACCTGAAAACAGCTCACAGAAGTGTGCTTGTCTTTAGCACTCAGATGCCCAACTCCCAATGGGGTCTAAACCCAGATAAATCCGTTTTACCCTGTATAAAGCTTATGCAGAGTAAACTCATAAATTGTTCGCCCTCTATAACACTGATAGAGAGATATGCACAGTTGTTTGCTCCCCCAGGTATTAATACATACTCTGAGTAAATTACTAAATAAAAAGTGATTTTATTAAATACAGAAAATAGGATTTAAGTGGTTCCAAGTAGTAACAGACAGAACAAAGTAAGTCACCAAGCAAAATAAAATAAAATGCGCAAATCTATGTCTAATCAAGCTAAATACAGATAATCTCACCCTCAGAGATGCTTCAGTAAGTTTTTCTCAGACTGGACACCTTCCAGGCCGGGGCACAATTCTTTCCCCTGGTACAGCTCTTGTTCCAGCTCAGGTGATAGCTAGGGGATTCTTCATGATGGCTCCTCTCCCCCCTTTGTTCTCTTCCATCCCTTTATATATCTTTTGCATAAGGCGGGAACCCTTTTTCCCTCTGGGTTTCCACCCCCCCTCACTGGAAAAGCACCAGGTTAAAGATGGATTTCAGTTCAGGTGACATGATCACATGTCACTGCAAGACTTCATTACTCACTTGCCAGCACACACACATACAGGAAGACTCACAGGTAAACACAGCCATCTGCAGACAATGGGAGTCATCAAGATTCCAAACCATCATTAATGGCCCACACTTTACATAATTACAATAGGCCCTCAGCGTTATATTTTATATTTCTAGTTTTAGATACAAGAGTGGTACATTTATACAAATCAGATGATCACACTCAGTAGATTATAAGCTTTGTAATGATACCTTACAAGAGACCTTTTGCATGAAGCATATCCCAGTTACGTTATATTCACTTTTTACCATATTTTTCTAAAACTATCCCAGTTACATTATATTAACTTATTATCATGTTTTTATAAAACCATATAGACTGCACAACGTCACAGTCTCCAATAGGACAGTGCTCGTTACTGTGATTCTGAGGCAAATTCAGCTTCAGCAAGAGCAGTTGCCTCTCCTATTGAATTCAAAGCCCGCTTATGTCGGGGCCAGTGTTTGGGCTCCTCTGCACAGCCAGGGTTCAGTGTTTGCACATGGCCTCTGAAGTGAAGAGTCAGAGTCAGAAACTTGTCTTTCCCTCAACACTTTTTTCTTTCCTGAAATCCCTGAGCTTTGGCTCCAGCACTGCTTCATAGTCAGGTTCCTTTCCTGTTTTCTTGATGGGAGCCTAAAGGAATCTGAACTCGGCTACCTAAAAGCACCTAATAGAAATAGAGTGGCTCATATTTCACCCAGTACTTAAAGCTTCCTCCTAAGAAACAGCTGAATGGCTTTCCCACAAAGTCTGTGTTTCTGAGAGCAGCTTCAGTGGCGAGGGCTCTAGTGAAAGCCTAAGAGCCTCTCTCTCACTCCCAGCTGTCAAGGAAACTCGAGGAGGCGTTCAAATGAGAGACACATGGATGTTTATAATTCACAGTTTTGCCATTGTTGTCACCAGAGATTTGTTCTTCCTGCTTGGTGAGAGGAAAAAAGGAAGGATAAAATTGGTACCATAACATGGCCAGACATAACTTGTTTGAAAGATGGGCCTCCAATTATTTACTTAAGGAAATAGTGGGAGATTTATTAATAACCTCTGGCGACTTAAATAGCTCTAGTGATTTCCATGTGTGACCTGAGGCCTCAGCCTTCCCGGCTGATTAGACACAAAACTCAACTAAAGAGCTGACCTGGTTGGTTTCAAGTGCCCTGCTGGTTAACTCCCAGATGTGAGGCCTAGGAAAAACAATGTCTGTCAGAGCCATTATAAAGCACTCTGCTACAACAGGTTTAATCTTACCTCTGGTTTCAGAGGAAACAGTTCAGTAGGAGGGCTGAAACTATAATGAACTCTTAACACAGAAAACTATTCTGTCCATGCATCTGAAAGTGAGCAAAAATATTAATATATCACTACTTGAGAATGGAAGTTTCCATTATTGTTCGCCAAAGCATCACTCTGTTTCTTTTGTCTTGATGAAAAGACACTATTTTTGGATGGAATCTGGAATACTGTAGTTTTCATCTGGTTTTTGCAGACAGTTTTAACATGTGTACCAGCGATTCCCTCTTTGATGCAGTATGATTTTGCCAGATGTTGCCTATATAAGGTAGCTGGTGACCCTGAAACATCTTTTAGGGGCTGCGTCATCACAACAGAATCCATAATTTCTTTTCTTTTCTTTAAAAGATGTTCAGGACCTTGGTGGAAGCTACCTTAGGTTCAACCTAATATATTTGTCAAAAAATATTTGGCATATGGTAACGGCAGTGTGCAAATTATTAAGCCAGAGTTACAACTTTAGAAATAGGTGGTACAGAGTACCTGCTCTGACTTGTGGGTTCAGCCAGTTTTGAGCATGGTGTGGGTGATTTATCAGTATGTTACTAGCTGACTGAGATGCAGGAAGAAACGTTAATACTATCCTGCTTTAAAAGGCCTCTACTGCTGCCTAAAAGGCCTTGAGATCCCTTACAGAATTTTCAGGGAGCTGAAAGATGAAAACAAATTAGGGAAAAATAACAGAAAATAAAAGGGCTTTTATCGCTATGCATTACCATTGCATACTTCTGATTGGAATTAAGTAGGTGTTCAGTTACCCAAATGGCTGCTGGTATCTGACCTGAAAACAACCAGGTCTGATGCAACAAATTGAATAAAACAGCACTGGAAAGGAATTTAGATCTACTTAAAGCATATGCTGATTATAAGGAATTTGATGCTTTGCTGGCATTAATCTTGATATCTGTATTTGGGATGGATTCAGTATCCAGGACTTTCTCAAACTTTGTGAATTACAATACTTGTGACCAGTAGAAACTGCATGAAATCAACTTTCATGTTGCCTGTCTGTGGTAGTTTCAAAGGTGATCTGCAAACGAAAACACATTGGGCTTTTGTACGTTTTTTTTTTTTAATGTATAATGTAAGTCTGAAAGTTTGCATGATGGGGAGGGATGGTTGGTTTTAAAAAAACTGCTTTTTTAAATTAGAAATTCAGGTCTTGTCTTGTTTGAAAGACTTTTTAGTTCCTGGAGAACTCACAAAATTATGACTTCAAGAGACGGAGAGTTGAGCAATTGAGAAGAAAGAGGAATTTTAGTCCAGCTGTTTAAAGTTATTTGATTTTTGTTAATACCATCTTCACTGACTAATGAACATATTGGAGAAAGGAAGTCTCCAATAAAGCATCAAGTGTCATAAGATTTGTGATAAAATTTTGAGAATTAACACTCTAAAGGAGTTCTGGACCTTGCAATATCTCCATATGGATCTGCAGACAGCTGTAGCAGACTCTTCCAGTATCAACAGCTCCAGTAATGTTGTTATTGCAAGACATTTTGACACAGTGCCCTTTCACGAATTTGGATTGAATAACTCCATTGAATACTTGTGGCTGTTTCTCTATCTTGTGTGGCAGGTTCAAAACCTTGCTAATAGGGCTGCATTATACTAATGGGAATACATGTAACTTATTCCGTTATGCTTTGCATTCTTGTTTTTAATTTTTTAGTTTGATGCTAAAATAGCCATACGTCTTGATTTTTAGTGAAAATAACAGGTACAGTAGCTGCTAGGGAGGCAGTTTAAAAAGTAATGACTGTTTAAACAAATAGTGTTGTTTATTATGCTACCAAGATTTCTCCCTTGCAAACCAATCCCTTGATCTTGGAAATCCTAAAAAATATTCTTGGGTCAGTTTTTAGATCTCTGTTGAGAGCCCCATCCACTTGGTTTTATGGCTGCTAAGCACCTAAGCAAGTGCTTAACTTTAAGCACATGCTTAAGTCCCATTGACTTCTGTTAAAGTTGAGCATGC